>NC_083294.1:13883444-14183444 GCF_963506605.1 Zootoca vivipara
CCTAGGCAGCAGATAGAGCCTGCTGTTCCTTGAACCTTCCTTCTTTCTCCCTCCCTCTCTTGCTGGCTTTAATTGTTCCGATTTGGGTAAGGGACCTGTCTGGTCTAACAAGCCCGACAGAAAGTGGGAGGGGGAAGCAGAGAAAGAGGAGAGGCAGGGAGGTAATTGAAGCGCTTAGCTCCCTTCCATAGCCCTGGTGCTCACACCTTAATTAGGAAAGAGGACCGCTGGGCATTTGGTTATCTTTTTTAATTGTTTATGGCCTGGCGAGCATAAAAAAAGTAATGGCAGGGGAGGGAATGTGGATGCAAGTGGCCGGAGGGCCTGAGCTTCCAGGTCAAGCTGTAAACGCCCATTTGCAGTTTGTTAGCTTGTTAGTATCCCCTCTTCCCAAGAAGGGGCAGATTCAATTAGTAGCAGTGGGGGAAAGGAGGACAAGGAATGCAGGACTATAAAGGAGCTGTCCTTTGAAGCCGGATCATGCAGCCCCCCCACAGCTTTACAGATAGGCCTCTAAACAGACCCCAGAAATAAAGCCACTGAGAGGCCTGGAGGATGATTTTGAAAATGATCCCCATTTGTCCTCATTTTCCCTTCCTCAGAAAAAGAAAGAAGACCCATCCCCACTGACAAATCCTAAATGCGTAGGTGGAAAACATTTGGGAATCGGGATCCTGAATGCCAGCAAAACTACCCAGTCAAACAAATGGTTAGCTTGCATGCATTTTAAAGCACACTAAATTAAATTAAAATGCCTTATCTTGGGTAGAAAAAGTGACTGTGGTTCCCCCCCCCCGCCGCCCACCACTAAAACTGCAGATGACCTCAGATTTCCATATGCCTTCATGCCCCCACCCCCAGTAAATTGCAAGGAGGGGAAAACCAGTGATATAAATTACTTCTCTGTGGGCAGCCAATAAGGAAAATGCTCTTTTCTAAGAGTCGAAAGATCTGTTATTTGACTCAGAGGGCTCGTATGAGCTGATGCCGTCAGAAGAATAAATTCTCTTGTAAACAGAACGCTTAAAAAGATTTATCCGATGTTCATTGCCATGCTTAGAGGAGTGTGCGTGTAGTTATGAGTGTGTCAAATTTGCTTTGCTCTTGCTGAAATGTGTCTGAAGCAGAGTACAAAGAAGTCTGGGGAAGGAAGGGTGGCAGCTCAGTGGGCTGAGCGGAAGGTCCAAGGTTGAAGCCCCAGTCACATCTCCAGGTAAGGCTGGGAAGAGCCCTGTCTGGAACCCTGAAGAGATGCTGCCAGTCAGTGTAGACAGTACTGAGCTAGATGGACCAGGAACTTGTACTGAGCTGACTCAGGACAAGGCAGCTTCCTGTGTCAATTGGCTGTTTATTCAGATGAGAACTAGAATCTTACTTTATTTTTAGGGGAAGGGCCATGGCTTAGTGATGCAGCATCTACCTGGGATGCAGGAGGTCCCAGGTTCAATCTTGTGCATCTCCAGGTTGTGCTAGGGAAGTTCCCTGTTCTGAAATGATCGAGAGCTTCTGACAGGCAGTGTAAACCAGGGGTGGGAAACCTCAAGCCCAGGGGACAAATGTGGCCCTGCAGATCTCACTATCTGTCTCTTGGGACACTTCCTAGACCTTATCCCTCTCTGACCCTGTTCCACATCCACCTTGGGTGTTTTTGGCAGGCTGGGATTTGTCATTAAACTCTGATAAATGATCAGTGTTTGTCTGCATGGAGGATAGAGAAGCGTGCGTGTGGAGGAACTACCCTACTGTAAAAGGTAAACTTTACATTCATTGCCCAGACCACTTTTGTCTCTGACCCTGCTCATCACTGGCACATGCCACCACCCCCCTCCCGAAGTTTGCCCAGAAGGGAACAATACTAAGTTAGGTGTACCAGCAGGTCTGACTCTTTAAAAGGCCATTTCCTGTGTTCCTAAATTGCTGGTGTTTTCAAGGAAGCTGAGTAAAGAACATGTAGGCCACATTCACATCATATGCTTAAAGCACTATGATACCACTTTGTAAACAGCCATGACTTCCCCAAAGCATCTTGGGAGCTGTAGTCTTTTAAGAGTGCTGAGGGCCGCAAGGGTGTGTCAGAAGGAAAATGGATATTGAGTTATATATATTAATGTAACATTTTTCTATGAAACTCTGTATTTTTGCAATATTTTGTTTATCCGTGGTTGCTTCAGTTTTCTATACACCACTAAATCTTTATTGCGGTCCAAAGACCAATAGAACAATTTCGGAACAAAATACAGTTAAGACAGCCAACCACAAGAGAAAGAAACCGAGGCAGTCATTTTGTTTTGTCTCGAGCTTGATGATCTTTGTTTCTTTTATCCACTTAGGGATTTTAAAAAATATTTTAAGCTGTATGTGGTGTTGTTGTTTAGTCATTTAGTTGTGTCCGACTCTTCATGACCCCATGGACCAGAGCACGCCAGGCACTCCTGTCTTCCACTGCCTCCCGCAGTTTGGTCAAACTCATGTTGGTAGCTTCGAGAACACTGTCCAACCATCTTGTCCTCTGTCGTCCCCTTCTCCTAGTGCCCTCAATCTTTCCCAACATCAGGGTCTTTTCCAGGGAGTCTTCTCTTCTCATGAGGTGGCCAAAGTATTGGCCAAAGTGTCACTGCCTTGTCGTGGAGAAGGGGCTTGAATAACTCAGAGAAGCTATGGGCTATGCCCTGTAGGGCCACCCAAGATGGACACGTCATAGTGGAGAGTTTTGACTAAACGTGATCCACCTGGAGCAGGAACTGGCAAGCCACTCCAGTATCCCTGCCAAGAAAACTCCATGGACAAAGAAACAGGTATTAAGCTGTATAGAAATTAAATAATCTAATTTATTCTCCCAGAGCTCCAATTTCCAGTTCCCTGTGAAGAGGGATTGACTATTAAACCAATCTGGCAATTGTAGGTCTGTGAGGGGAATATAGGGGTCTCCCAGCAACACTCAGCACCTTTAACCAACTGGAACCCCCAGAATTATTTGGGGGAAGCTGTGACTGTTTTAATGTGGTATCACAGTGCTTTAAATATATGGTGTCTATATGTATGTGGCTATACTTGCAAAGCTAAGCAGGATCCAGTATTGTTTCAAAGTGGATGGGAGACCACATGTTGGGATTCTTGCATTGTACGTGATTGGACTAGATGACACTTGTGGTTCCTTCCGACTCTATGATTCTATGGTTTGTCTATGATTTGTTTAGGGAAATAACTGGGGAACACAAGTTAATCCTGAAGTCCCACTTGTGTGAAGAACTACCAAAAGAAAAAATGGCTGATTACCTGAATTTAAAAAAGGATGCAGGGCTTAGCTCGCTTTTTTAACGAAAATAGCCCTCACCAGAGTTTAAAATACAGATTTATGCAGCACTTGGAAAGCACAAGAAATATAGGTTGACTTTTAAACGTTCCATTACTAAGCACTTACAATTCTCCCCTGCCTCTACTCTTCTCTAAGTGAATAGACCACAAACTTTAGTAAGTTTAAATGCTTTACTTATAGTAATCACTGGTCTCATGTATGCATCTCAATGCTACAGTAGAAACAACAGAAGTAAGGCATTCTTGGGTTGCAAAATACAGAAGTTAGTCACAAACATGCGGTCCCAGCCTCAGATGTGTGCTTAGCTTACATGGTTCAAACAGAAGAGGGAGAAAGAAGAACGGGGGTGGGGGCATGACAATACTTCCTTGCTCCCCCAAGGTGAGTGAGCATGACCTAGCCATGCTTTCTCTGTGGTCCTTAGGCCCTTACTTACTGGCGGTTATGCACAGTTATGTTTGGCTGCATTAAATCTCCCACTGTTTGGAGGCGGTGGCTTTTCCTTTGCTGGAAGTGCATAAGCAGAAGCTATCCAGTTTTCCAGCTGTCTGTCAGCACGGGACAATGTAATTTAGGGTTGAGGAACCTGTTCGTCCTCCAGATAGGAAGAACCAGGAAACTTATACAGGAGTCAGGGAGAAACACACAATCCACTCTGGCCTATTAGATGCAACTATAGCAAGGCTGGGAAACTTGTAGGCCTTAGCTTTTACAGGAGGGGCACAACTCTCCAGTCCAGGGGCCAGCAAACTTTTTCAGCAGGGGGCCGGTCCACAGTCCCTCAGACCTTGGGGGGGGGCAGACTATATTTTGAAAAAATAATAATGAATGAATTCCTGTGCCCCACAAATAACCCAGAGATGCATTTTAAATAAAAGGACACATTCTACTCATGTAAAAACATGCTGATTCCCAGACCGTCTGCAGGCCGGATTTAGAAGGCGATTGGGCCGCATCCGGCCCCTGGGCCTTAGTCTGGGGACCCTGCTCCAGTCTATTGTGTAGGGTTGTAGCTAATTAAGTTATACTTGGAGTAGACCCACTGAAATGAATGAGCCTGAATTCGACATAATCCTCAATTCCAGTAGTTCTACTTTAAGCAGGATGAATACTGGGTACAACCCAGTGTGATGCAGTGGTTAGAGTGCTGGACTAAGACCTGAGAGACCAGGGTTCAAATTCCCTCTCATCCATGAAGCACACTGGGTAACTCTGGGCCAGTCATTGCCTCTCTCATCTACCTCATAGGGTTGTTGCTCCGAGGATAAAATGAGGAGGGGGGAGAACCAAGCATGCCACTTGAGCTCTTGTGGGGGGGTGGGGGGAAGGTGGGCAAATAAATGCAATAAACAAACAGATATAAATGCAATAAACAGACAGACAAGCAAACTCAGTAAATGTCTTTTAAAAATCTGATTAATCATCGGGCCCTTTTTAATCAAAATGGTGTTTGATACATTAATCTAACCAATTTACTAAACATTAAAGTCACACTGTATGTGTGTAAATGCATGCTCTCTCTCTCTCTCTCTCTCACACACACACACACACACACACACACACACACACACACACACCTACTTTCGCTTGAAAGCAAGGCTTGGAGGATGAGAGCAGGGGTCTCTTGGATGAGAGCATGGATGCAGCAGAGTTATCTGTTACTGAGGCGCTCTGCGCTCTGAGGGCAACCTCCCTGCGGCATATCCTGGTTCACAGAAGGCAGCCCTTGTAAAAATCAGAGGATGGAGTGCGGATCCGAGCGATCTGATTGGAGGATGCCCCATGGGGGCGGCCGGGGACCCCACCACATCCTCGTTAGCGCTGACCTTGGCAGGAGCGCCGGCTGCTGATGAATAGGCTACAGTCCTGGACAACGCTCCTGGGAGCGGCCATATTATCTATTATTGTCCCATCAGCGCCTTCCTGAAAAGCCCCTCCCAGCTTAGCACACCACAGACCTTGGGAAGGGAATAAATCTATGTCTGGGATGAAGAGAAGGGGAAGGAAAAAGAGGAATGAAAAATGTCCTTTTTATGGCTCTTTGCAACAAAAGGTGGCCACGTGGCCTGAGGAAAACAAGTTTCCTAGGGAAGGAGAGGGAGGTGGCGAACACACACACACACACACACACACACACACATTGAACAGCTCCTCTAATCATGATGCAATGTCGCTTGACCTAAACTGGTGCATGACCTTCCAAGGTAAACAGCCAGTTAAAACTGCCTTACCATGTTTCTATAGAACCTATGAAAAGCCCTGATGGATCAGGCCAAAGGCCCACCTAGTTCCATGGCCAACCGGAAATCCTGGTGGAAATTCAAAAACAAGATCCAGGCAAAAGAGAGCCCTCTCTCCTGCGGTTTCAAGCTAGTGGTATTCAGAAGCATTGCTGCCTCTGACTGTGGAGGGAGAGCATAACTACTGTGCTTAATAGCCATTGATAGCCTTCTCCTCTATGAATTTGCCCAAAGAGAAAGCTCTTTTAAAGCCATTCAAATTGGTGGTCACCATGGGCTCCTGCAGGAGTCGGAAAAAAAAAATCCTTCTAGTAGCACCTTAGAGACCAAGCTTAGAGAGATTGAAGTGTTCCTCTCAATCTCCCAGGACATTCTATACAAGATCTTAAAGTAGCTGTCTCGTTACAAGACAGAATTTCAGAAATAGACTGGAAAGAGAAGTTGCTGAATTGCAGTTTATGTCCAAACTTAAAACCATGGAGAGACCTGGTCTGAATAGAGACATTGGATTCTTATCTCATTATACATGAAAAAGCTATATTTTAAGCCATCTCACCCCTTGCCTTTTCCCTGTAAGACCAATTGCAGTCGTTAACAGTCGTCAACAGGTTTACCACACCTATCAGCCATTCACCCATTCCCACCACCCTTCTGAGTAATACCCCTCCCCACCCTCTCACTATACCGTGTTTTTCCGAAAATAAGACACCGTCTTATATTCATTTTTCCTCAAAAAAACACACTATGGCTTATTTTCAGGGGAAGTCTTATTTTTTTCACCTCCTCCTGCCGCGGCCGGCACTGCTGCTGCACCTGTCACTATGTCTTATTTTCGGGGTATGGCTTATATTCCTTGAATGCTTAAAATCCTGCTATGGCTTATTTTATGACTATGTCTTAAAATAGGGAAAACGGGTTATATAAGGGTTTGGTGACTTCTGTTTCAGTGTATCTGAAGAAGTGTGCATGCACACGAAAGCTCATACCATTGACAAACTTAGTCGGTCTCTAAGGTGCTGCTGGAATGAATTTTTTTTAATTTTCTTATTTTGCTTCAACTATGGCAAACCAACACAGCTACCAACCTGTAACTAGAATCCTGCAGAAGTGAGTTCCATAGTTCCATATCTAGCTCAGTGCTGCCAACCTTGACAGGTAGCAGCTCTCCAGGGTTTCAGAAAAGAGCTATTACTAGCCACCATGCCTGGAGATGCTGGGGATTGAATTTAGGAGCTTCAGAAAGCAAAGCAGATGCTATGCTACTGAGCTACTGGCCCTTTTCAGGAACGTAAGTTGCCTTATGCAGAGTTGGTCCATTGGCCCATCTAGCTCTGTATTGTCAGCACTGACTGGCAGGGTTTCAGAGGAGGGTCTTTTCCAGCCCTACCTAGATATTCAACCAGGGACCTTCTAAATGGAAAACAGATACTCTACCACGACCCAGGAAGAGGCTTTATACTGAGTCCGATCACTGATCCCTCTAGTTCAGGGGTGTTAATTGTAGTGCCTTACACTGTGGTCATGGATGTGAGAGTTGCAGGCTAGCAAAATCTGCAGGGCTCCACACTGGCTAGCCATAGTCTGCTTTGACTGGCAGTGGCTCTCCAGAGTTTCAGGTGGAATGCTCCACTTCCCAGGTCTACCGGGAGATGCCAACTATTGAATCTTGAAGCTTCTGTATGCACGGCAGATACTCTACTGCCACACTACCTTGAGTCAAACTATTAATTCATCAAGCTCAGTATTATCTACACTGACTGGCAGCAGCTCTCCAGGGTTTCAGGCAAGGGAAACTCCCACCCCTACTAGGATTGAACCTGAGACTTTCTGAATGAAAAGCAGATTCTCTGCCTCTGGGTGACAGCCCTTCCCCCCACTGCAAATAAAGTAAATAAGAATTGCGTGCAAAACAGTTGTTTATTAAGGATGCCAGGAACTGTAGCGCTTTGCGGGTAAACTACGGTTCCCAAGATTCTCTGTAGGGAAGGCATATGCTTCTGAATGCCAGTTGCTGAAAACCAGAAGAGGGCAGAGTGCTTTTGTGGTGGAATCCTGCTTGTGAGTTTCCCACAGGTCTCTGGCCAGCTGCTGTGAGGACAGGGTGCTGAACTAAATGGGACATTGTCCTGATCCAGCAGGGGTGTCCTTATGTCCTTATGCTTTAAATGTGCTTTTAAATGTATGGTGAGGATGTGGCCGGCATCTGGCCCAGCAAGCACTTCTCTCCATTGGTGGTAACTCTTAAACCTGCCACTCAGAAGAGGAATGGGTTAAATACCACCCACCCCAGTTTTCTTTCCTTTTTAACCTAAAGTGGGTCTAATGAGCCAGTAATTTGATTTGGTCTATAACATGCTTTTAAAGCAAGGGGATAAATACAGCTGGCCTGCCATAAAAGGTAGCTATTAAAGGCGATCCAGGATAGGGCATAATAACTTTGAATTAATAGCTCCCCCTCTTCTCTGTCAGATCCCACACTTTGGCCTTGCTCGGGATTTTGCCATATTTATTCTTTAAAAGGGGAGGGGGAGAGCAAACTTTCAAACCGTGCCTGCTGGTCTCTCGGGCAGCCATTTAACCTCCGTTTATGAAGAAATAAAGGGAAATTGATGCTGATTCCAGCCTGCTTCGGGGGATCATTGTGCGGTGTAAGAGCTATTCTGCCTGCAATTTACCGGTCGGCCTTGTCATCCCCATGACGGCTGCTTCTGATCAAGATAAAGCTTTATAGCCAGGGCATTTGCTGCTAACAGCAACCTAATGCTGCATTTTCATTTGGCTGCAATTAATGTTAATGCCTGCGACGAAAATTGTCATTAAAGACCATTTTAAAATCCATTCAATTTGCATAGGCGCAGCCCATTTGCTATCGGGTAAAATACTTGCTGTCATTCATCACATCTTCCTTTTGCAGCCATTTCCTCCCCCTCCCTCCCACCTACTCCCTTTTTTAAATAGAAAAACCAACTTTATTAGCAGTTCGCTTCCCACTCCCTCTTTTTAAATGTGAGATCTGTAACGTCACAGCTGACCCGACACCACACAAGGAATAATAATAATAATAATAATAATAATAATAATAATAATTTTTAAATTATTTGTAACCCGCCCATCTGGCATTTCATAAGGTATGCAGAATATAAGAAGAGCCTGGCCGCTGGATCAGGCCAATGGCCCTTCTAGTCCAGTATCCAGTGGCCAACCAAGATGCCTCAGTGGGAAACCCATAAGCAGGATCTGAGCCCAAGAGCACTCTGCTCTCCTGTAGCTGGTAAGAGATTGAACCTGGGACATTCTGCATGCAAAGCAGATGCTCTTCCACTGAGCTATAGATGCTTCTGATAAGCACAGGAAATCTGTCAGGCCATTGATCCACCTCCCTCTGTATTGTCTGTACCCGGAGCAGGGAACCTTTGGCCATCCAGACGTTGCTGAACTACAACTCCCATCAGCCCCAAGAAGAATTACCAGACTATATCTCCATTCCATTTGCCATGAATTTATACCAATCTCCGTCAGTGGGGATGTCAGCGGAGATCTGGAGTGCTGCGGCATCCCTGTGGGGGCTCAACAGGTGCCAACCTGGAGTTCCCCTGACCTCACCACTTCTAGCTCATCCTGCCCCATCCTTACTGGTACTGGGAAGACACCACTGGGTCCGCCCACTCCCCCAAGCCTCTATTATATGAGATTGGAGGATACAAAAAAAGAGAGGTAAATAACAGGGGCAATACAATCAGTTTCTCCACCGCTACCCCTCTGTGGAATCCCTCAAGGAGGTGCCCCACTTTCTTCTGCTCACCGTGGTGGCCTCCCATATGTCATGTCCGCAGGTACTTTCGGAGGTGTCCTCTTGAAGCGCCTCTCGTCATCCTCGCCGAGGCGGATGTTCTTTTCCTTGCGGTACAGGTTGGTCTCGTGTGCTGTGACAAAGCCGGCCTTGATGGCTCGGACGTTGCAGGCCTTCTGGTCGCGGGGCCTCTCCTTCTCCGGAATGGTCTTGGGCTTCATAGAATTCCAGTGGCCAATGGCTATGGGGAGACAACAGTATACAGTTGTACCTTGGTTTTTGAACAGAATGCGTTCCGGAAGTCCGTTCAACTTCCAAAACATTCGAAACCCAAGCTTCTGCGTTCTGGAAGTCCGTTCAACTTCCGAAACGTTGGGAACCCAAGCCTGCAGCCAATCGGAAGCCATGCCAGATGTTCTGCTTCTGAGGCAAAGTTTGCAAACCAGAACATCTACTTCCGGGTTTGCAGTGTTCGAGTTCCAAGTTGTTCGTGAACTAAGCTCTTCGAAAACCAAGGTATGACTGTATTTGTGTTACGCAGTAAAGAATATTTGTGGAAGCCGTTCCTGTGCAGACTGGCCTAGCAGACAGGGTGGTGGTTGTGGTTAAAGCAGTTCATGAACTGTATAGCTTTCAGGTTGAGGACTGCGTGTTTGTATTTGTGTTTATATATTTTGGAATTTTTGAACACCCTGCCTTGAGTGAACTTTTCTCAGCATCTGCTAAAAACATTTTTGTATGGGCAAGCCAATACAGATATATAAAATGCTGACTTGTTTTAATCTGGTTTTCAGCATTGGGTTTTTTAAATGTTTCAAATAGTTGTTTTTAACTGTGGGGTTTTTTAAAATGATAATCGCATTGTTTTAATCCAGGGGTCCCCAAACTAAGGCCTGAGGGCCGGATGCTGCCCACTCGCCTTCTAAATCCGGCCCGTGGACGATCCGGGAATCAGCATGTGTCCTTTTATTGAAAATGCATCTCTGGGTTATTTGTGGGGCCTGCCTTGTGTTTTTACATGAGTAGAATGTGTCCTTTTATTTAAAAAGCATCTCTGGGTTATTTGTGGGGCATAGGAATTCGTTCATTTCCCCCCCAAAAAAATATAGTCCGCCCCCCCCCCAAGGTCTGAGGGACAGTGGACCGGCCCCCTGCTGAAAAGGTTTGCTGGCCCCTGTTTACAGGGCCGGCTCTAGGTAGACCCCCGGTGGCGCAGGGCACCACGGCGCCGGCCCGCCAGGAGGGCGCCGCGAGCTGCCCCTGCCCGCTGGCCAGCCGGTTCGACGCGCAGCTGTGCCCACAGCAACCACGCTGTGCCTGCCTGCCCGCCGCGCAGCAGCGCCTGTGGCAGCCGCGCTGGGAAACGGGGCAGGGGGGCGCCGGAGGGATCCGTCGCTCCATGGCGCCAGGGGCGCTTAAGACGGCCCTGCCTGTTTAAATCTTTTTATAAACCACTTTGAAGTTTTCCCTTTTGTTTTTACAATGAAGCGTTATATATATTATGGTGTGTGTGTTTGAGAGAGAGAGAGAAACTCCCAGCACATAGAAAGCTAGTTGCGTGTTTAGACCTTTAAACCTCCCCCTTAAATAAATTCAGACAAGACTCAAATTTTGCTTTGGTTTTTGGCAGAATTTAGGCCACAACTTTATTGATTAGAGCAAGTGAGTGGTTGCATAGGCTCTGGTTCGACTAGCTCCCTGCACCGTTGCAGGTCGCGCTGACCCAGGGCACCAGCATAGGTCAGCCTAGAGTGAACACCTGGAATGGCGGAAAGCTGGGGACATGCTATGTCCACCTCCCAGATGTCCCCCTGGACTCAGGCACGGGCACAACCCTTCTCAGGGTTGACCAAACCATTGAGTCCCTGGATTCCTTTAATAGAATACCCTTCACATAGGGATGGCGAGAGCATTCCCCCATCCCTATCACCTGAACCAGAGCCTATCCGCAACCTTACAAGTTGTGACGATTTGCTACATGGCAGGCGAAACCCAAATGGCACCAGCCAATCAGCCAAGTGGGGGAAAATTCAGCCATGCCACTGTCCCAACGACAGACAACACACGATGGCATAGCAAGGTCAAGAGTGCAAGCCCTAAATATAGGGAGAGGTGGGTGGGTGTTCCGATGCACTGAGCAAGAGAGAAAGCTCAGGGTCACGTGCACAGGCATATATAGGTCCCTTGATCTATTTTGGCTAGTGTCCCACTGGTCAGATTGAACCCAGCACCAAGGGACCTACCAATAGGGTGTTGTGGCTATCCAATCGTACCCACCCACAACACAAGGGTTTGGTTGCCAGGTCTCACCGCAACACATGCCCTCTTTGGGGGAGGACACGATTTGTAAGTGAGAAGTCTAAGCTAGAGACAATATTCTTGAGGCTTTCCCCCCCCCCCAGGGGTGGACCCAGTTTCCCACTGTCGCACTATTTGTGTTGTGTGAGATATATACTGTATATGGGTGGGGGTGGGGGAGACAGAAATCATCCGTGCAGTGTCTGTATGCATAAATAACATCCCTTCTACTTTAGTCCTAAGAATGGGGAATATTATGCACAGTGAATGGCCTCTCGAAACTAGGGTCTTTTACATGGGTGTTTGCTGCAGTATACCATTGGTGCAATAATAGCGTACCCGTGCTGGATTAATACTGGACTGTCTGCACATCATTTCACATCGTTAGTTGTACTACAACACTTCCCCAACACTACCACATTACTACCTATGCACCCCGCCCGCTGCCTTAACATTTATGGTACAAAAAGTTACAGGATTTCAGCAGAAAGTTACGGGACATACACTGACTGGGAATGAAGGAGTGCATCCTCCCTGGAACTTTAGTAGAGCATTGAAAATGGGATGGTGTAGCATCTCTCCCTCCCCAGACACCACTCTGAGTTCAATATCATCCATGAATGCACAATTTTTAAATGATGTTTTGGAGGTCCAGGGTAATGCCACATGAAAGGAGAGATTCAGGAAATCACAAAAATGCAATAGAAAGCACACTTGCTTCCTCCAAAAAGTGTGGAAAGGTGAAAATATATCAGCGGAAATTAACAGGAAAATGCATCCTCATGGGCCTACCTTCGGCAACGCCTCCGTCCAGCCCATGCAAATATAACCCATAGTTGAAAGCATAGCCAGGGAGAGTGTAGCAACTTCTGCGGGGTTTCCCAACCTCCGGCTGCAAAGAGAAGTAAAACAGTCATCTTAAATATTCTACCAGCTAAATAATTTATTTATTTTCAGTCATGAAACCCTCCTTTTCTGTGAGCAGAATAAATCACACAAAGTAAATTCACATGTAGAAATGCCTGATTAGTGCCTAGGCTTTGCTTCAGCATAGGAAGCTGCTTTATACTGAGTCGTACCATTGGTCTGTCTAGCTCAGTATTGTCTAGACTGACTGGCAGTGGCTCTCGAGGATTGCAGACAACACCTATCTTTCTCAGCTTTTCTTGGAGATGCTACTGGACATTGAACAAGCGACCTTCTGCATGCTGGGCAGATGCTTAACCAATGAACTACCGTATGGCCCAATTCCAAATAGGAACAGAGGAAGCTGGCTTACACTGAGACCAACTTGCCCAACCCCGCCCCAGGACAGATCAATCTAGATAAGTTTGGCAATCTGTCCAATCTGTGATTTTGGTAGTTGTCATTCTTCAGGATTATCAGTAAAGTATTTTGTAAAAGTATGCCACATTTCAACAAAATCGTCTACATCATTTGTATTATTCAATGCATTTAATCTCTTTGTTAATTCCTCTGATACAGCAATAGACCATACATTCTGTTTCCAATGAGCGACACACAGATTTTCCCATCCTTTCCAATTCTGTGCCACTAGTAGGCATGCCATACTAAAAGAAAAGTGATTAGTTCATTATAACGAAGGTCAGATTGCCCTTCTTTGAAAGTAGTAGTTAACAATTCCAGATTTGGAGTACATTCCACATGTTGACCCGTAATATACCTCATTTATGTAAACATCACAACCTTGATGGCAGAAAGTGAGGAGGAATTAAAGAACCTTTTAATGAGGGTGAAAGAGGAGAGCGCAAAATATGGTCTGAAGCTCAACATCAAAAAAACCAAGATCATGGCCACTGGTCCCATCACCTCCTGGCAAATAGAAGGGGAAGAAATGGAGGCAGTGAGAGATTTGACTTTCTTGGGTTCCATGATCACTGCAGATGGTGACAGCAGTCACGAAATTAAAAGACACCTGCTTCTTGGGAGAAAAGCAATGACAAACCTAGACAGCATCTTAAAAAGCAGAGACATCACCTTGCCAACAAAGGTGCGTATAGTTAAAGCTATGGTTTTCCCAGTAGTGATGTATGGAAGTGAGAGCTGGACCATAAAGAACGCTGATCGCCGAAAAATTGATGCTTTTGAATTATGGTGCTGGAGGAGACTCTTGAGAGTCCCATGGACTGCAAGAAGATCAAACCTATCCATTCTGAAGGTGGAAGGACAGATTGTGAAGCTGAGGCTACAATACTTTGGCCACCTCATGAGAAGAGAAGACTCCCTGGAAAAGACCCTGATGTTGGGAAAGATGGAGGGCACTAGGAGAAGGGGACGACAGAGGACGAGATGGTTGGACAGTGTTCTCGAAGCTACGAACATGAGTTTGACCAAACTGCGGGAGGCAGTGCAAGACAGGAGTGCCTGGCGTGCTATGTTCCATGGGGTCACGAAGAGTTGGACACGACTAAATGACTAAACAACAACAACATGTAAACATCCTCTGCCAGAGCGGCTTTATATGTTCAACACACCCATCACATTTGAAATGTTGTACCTATACTATTGCAGCCTCTCCAGCACAATGGTGGGATAGTTTTATTAATATAACTACACTATGTAATGGTGTCAAATGCCATCAGTGTAGTAATTTTCTCATATCCAAGTTGGTACTGATTTTAGTGGGTTTTTAGCCCACATTTTATTCCAATCCACCTCTGCAACCTCTATCCCTGACCGGCAGTGAATCTCTAAGACTTTGGATGGGTCTCCCAGCCCTGCTTGGAGATACCTTTAGGGACTCAACCTGGGACTTGGGACCTTCTGCATGTAAAGCAGGTGCTCTACCACTGAGCTACAACCTTTCCCAGCATCTGTTTTCAAATATTATTTCATGGCATGAAGAAAGTGGATATAGATTTTCCCCCTCCCCCTCTCATTAATACTAGAACTCAGTTGACATCCAATAAAGCTGAATGTTTTAGGATTCAGGACAGACGAAAGGAAGGACTTTTCCACACACCACAAGGTTTAAATATGGAATTTGCTCCTGCAAGAGGCAGTGATGTCTGCCAACTTGAATGACTTTAAAAGAGTTGGCCACTATGATGGACTAGATGGGCCATTGGCCTGATCTAGCAGAGCTGGAAAATATTTTGTTGGGTTTTTTTCCAGAGGCAGAAAAAAAAAAATCTCCAAGGGTTTCTTTGGGTTGGTGGTCACCATTAGCAGCAACTCTTTCTTTTTTGCACTCTTTCCCTCTCCATCAACCTAGCGTTGTTCTGAGAGATTTGAGTGCATGGGTTCATATGTATGGGAAATGGTGGTTTCCACACAGAAAAATATGGTGGAGAATATTTAGGTGAAAATCTGTATGGTGGCTGCATTTTCCCTTAGGACAAAAGAGAAAAATATTAAAAGAAATATTCCCAGAGAAACTGTCTAACCCACACAAGATCTGAAAAAATTTGTTTAAAGCATTTATATCCCACCCTTTTATACATGGTTCTCCCCCCTCCCCCCATCTGGGCAGTGGTTGGCCCAAAGTCACCCAAGTGAGCTTCACAGCTGAGTGCAGGACCTTTTCTAGGTCTTAGTCGGACACTCTAGCCACTTCATTACACAGCCTCTCCTCACAAAATCCGGGCTGCTCTTGATCCAAAGCAGCAAGACCCCGACTCAAAGATTCCCCTTGTAGCTACACAACCCTACAAAGGAGACCTCCAAATTGCGCTGGAACCGTGAAAACATTTGTGTGAGCCCCTACAAAGGGCCCCTCCCTTCCCAGGCAGAAAAAGTCACTAAAATACCAACTGATGGACAAGAACGAAGTGGGTGAAGGAGGACAATATGGGGGTGGCCAGAGGAAGGCTCAAAAGAGGGCAGGGGGGCAGGAGTGGGCACACAATAGCTGGCCTCTTTTTATTTAGTTTTAAAATTAACTCCTTTTATTCCCTTCTGTGTACCCTGGCTTTGTGGTGTCTGTGGGATTAACTGACCTCTGATCACATCTTTGTGCCTTGACCAGGGTCTCCATGGTGAAGCCAGCCAGAGATTAGCCCCCATGATGACATCATACTGTCTTAAAGGGGAGGGCTGGGCTGGGGAGAGCCAGACCACACCAGACCAGAGGCTTTTGGCAGAGTGGTTTGACAGGAGGCCTGGAAGGGCAATGCCTTCAGGATGGCCCATGTTTTGTGAATAGGGATGGAAGGATCTGTCGGTTTTGGTGTCTCATTTTTCCAATCTTAAATTCAGTCCTCTGCCTTTCTTTTATTTAAAAAAAAGTACTTATGAAAATTTGGCAGCATTTATTCAAATCAACAGAATTGTGTATGCCATTTTGACTAATATATATATTTTTTGCAAACAATTTATTTTAATGTGCATTTTTTTATGTTGTTGTTATTATTCCACCCTTATTTTGTTTGGTTATTGCATTTACTGTATATCATACCTTTCCTCTGAGGAGCTCAAGGTGGTGTATGTATGCATAGCTGCCAAGTTTTCCCTTTTCTCGCGAGGAAGCCTATTCAGCATAAGGGAATTTCCCTTAAAAAAAAGGGAGAACTTGGCAGCTATGGGTGTATGTGGTTCTCCTCTTTTAACCCCCTGTGAGGTAAATTAGATTGAGAGGCAGTGACTGGCTCAAGGTCACACCCAGTTGGCATTATGTGCCTGTACATTTCATCCACTTTGGCCAAAAGCAGAAGAAAATTACAGCTGCATTTAGATTCCCCATTATTGTTAATGGGAAAACTTGGAACTTTGTTTTATACGGGGCAGTTTAGGAGCCAAATTGCAGATCAGATCAAATATGAGAGCACCCACAGTGACCCAGGAACACTGCAGAATTTTAAGACACACACAAGGTAGTGATATTTCAGTTTCCGGTTAGCAAAAAAGCTACCGGTAGTGGATTAATCTTTAGCATCAATGAGGAGATGTGCAGAATGGCAGAGGGAAATGCTGCAATGTGACACAAGGTGGCAGCCTTCTTTCCATCCACATCCACCACCTTATCCCCTTATAGCAGCCTGGCCGCATCTTTGTCTTTTCACCAGCTTTGGCTAGAATGCAGATTCCCCCGCTTTCTTCTCCTGACAGCTGTCCCCACCAACAGACAACTTCATTAAACCTAATTAAGATGTAATTTCGCTGCCTTATTTCCACTCTCTCCCCTGTAATTAAAACCCATTTCTTGCTATCTTCCAGGCGGGCCTAATAATTTTCTCTGGGCACCTTCTGAAAGCTTTGCTCCCTTTATGGCTTCGGTGATGGCAATTGAGCCTCCTAAACACTATTTATATGGCCACATTTGGAGACATTCTGCCTCAAATGTAGAAGGGCACAAAACCTTTAGGGAACCTAAAATTTAATGCCAGATTTACACTGTCTATTATAGGAACACAGGGTGCTGCTTTAGATTGCTTTGCTCAGATCAGGGGTTCTTCCCTGCCCTACTTGGAGATGCCAGGGATTGAACATGGAACCTCCTGTGCACTTAGCTACAGGCCTTCCAGTAAGACACAGGAGCACAGGAAACTCCCTTATACCAACTCAGACTAATGGTCCAGGTAGCCCAGCATTGTGTACTCTACATGGACTAGCAGCAGCTCTTCGGGGTTTGGGGCTAAGAGGCTTTCCAAGCCCAACCTGGAGATACAGATGACTGAACCCAGGACCTCTCTTGCTCTCGGACCGGCAAAACTCCATTGGTCAGCTACCTATCCTGATGCATGCACATACAATTCTTTGCAGTGGCCCGTTTACATCTACAAGTGCAATACAATGTTGTAGTGTGTGGGGTATGCCAGCCAGTCCATTCCATTCCATTCCCTCTCCTCCTTGATTGTTTGATGCAGGTCTCCAGCCTTAGTAATGGGTGCAAAAGTTCATATACTGAGGTGCGCCTTAAAAAGGCACATATTCTTGAAAGGAACATACCAAAAGAAAACAGAACAAGAGAAAATGACTTCGCAAAAGATTTGTGTTGTAGGCAAAGTGTGTGCATTTGAGGAAATCCTCAAAAAGGCTGTTTCCAGATTTGCAGTGAGTGCCCCCGGACTAACAGCTCTCTGCAGCACTATTTTGTAGCTGCTATGAAATTAGGGGTTAATATTTGGAGGGAAATAAAAACATGAACAAACAAATGAAAGAAAAGCAAATGGGTCCAAGATTTCAAATTTATTTGTTTTATTTACATATTTATTTATTATTTGTAAAAACCACCCTCCATATGAAGATCTGAGGGCTGTTCATAGCATAAAAGCACAAAAGCACAAAATACATAATAAAAACAAGAAGAAAAACAAAACAAACCCATAACCCATCCAAATGTGTCCTGTGGGTTGCTGCAACCACTACTGCTTCCTTGAAAAGCGACCTTGTGTACTTGCAGGGTGGGGTGTTCAGAAAAGGGGTGGAGCGACCCCTCTATGATGAAAGGTTACAGTGTTTGGGACTTTTAGGAAAGGTGAGTGAAATATACTCGGAGTCAAGAGTGAATTTCATGCTCTTTATTCAGCTCATAGTCATCAAGGAGGAGAAGAGAAGACGAATGGCTCTTTTCCCAAAACCATCTGCTTATATACATTATTTACACAATGGGCCTTGCGTGATTGGCTACTTCAGGGCTACACCTGTGGGCCAATTATATTGTGGATTGACTTTTGCCTGCAGCCTGATTGGCTGCTCCTACAGGCCAATCAGGTAGCAGATTCACTTCTGCCAGCCGCCTGATTGGCTGCTCCAGCAGGCCAATCAGGTTGCGGATTCACTTCCACCTGGAGTTGGATTGGGTAGCTCCCGCTGATTCTGAATCCTATTGTTCTAGGATTCAGCTCAGTACATAACACCCCTCCCCTCTAAGTTCCAGTCCTGCCCGGGAAGTTGCATTCGTAGTCCCCAAGGTCTGCTGGCCGCCTCCGTGTGCGTTGTGGCCTGGGGTGTTCCTTGGTCAGGGGTTCTGGTTCTGGCTCGTGTTCCGAGGCTGCTGGCTGTGCCGGGGCTGTCTGGTCTGGCGCCACTGAACCACTAGGTTGTAGCTCTGGTTCCGGTGTCCTTCCAGCCTCGGGGCGCCCCTCTGTGCCTACTGCTTCTGCTTCCTCTGCCCACCCCTCTCGCTCTACAGGCCTCACTGCCCTGCTGTCCCCTTGGGACCCCTCTGTCCCGCTCTCCTCCCGGGTTCCTCCTGGGAATCGTCGCCGTATCTGGTCGCAGTGGCGGCGCCAACATTGCCCCCCTTCCGTTAGTACCTCGTACGACACGGGACCGGTCACCTTGGTGACTGTGGCGGGTACCCATGCTGGGCCTGCCCCAAAATTCTTTGCATACACTGGGTCCTGGGCCACAAATGTCCGGGGGTTCCTGCCTTTCCCCACCACTACCTCATCCTGAGCTCTGTCGGGGTGAAGTCGGTCCAGTCTAGTTGCAAGGCGCCGGCCCATTAGTAATTCAGCTGGGCTCCGGCCCGTCGTTGTGCTTGGGGTGCTGTGCTGTGCTAGAAGAAATGCGGCAAGGCGGTATTCCCAGTCCCCTTGTGTCATGCGGCGGAGGCTGTCCTTGGTGGTCCGCACCATGCGCTCCGCTTGGCCATTGGTGGCAGGGTGGAATGGTGCTGAGCGGATGTGGCGGATGGCGTTCTGCGCTGTGAAGGTCTGGAACTCCTCTGACGTGAATGCGGTTCCATTGTCCGAGACGAGGGTGTCAGGGAGCCCGTGGGTCGCAAACAGCTTACGTAGTACCCGGATGGCTGCCGCCGTAGAAGTGGATGGTACCAGTGCGACCTCCAGCCATTTGGTGTAGGAATCCACCACTATGAAGAATGTTTTTCCCTGGAAGGGGCCAGCGAAGTCCACGTGCAAGCGTGACCATGGATGTCGGGCGGACTCCCAGAGCTGGACTGGGGCCCTTGGGGGATCCGGGCGGGATTCTTGGCAGGTCTGGCAGTGTTGGACCCAGGCCTCTATCTCTCTGTCAATCCCCGGCCACCACACATAACTCCTGGCAAGGGCCTTCATCCTCACTACCCCTGGGTGTGTCTCGTGTAGGGCTGTGAGGACCCTTTTGCGGAGGGGCTGGGGAACAACAACCCTGCTTCCCCATAACAGGCACCCCTTGTGGGCCGACAGTTCATGTTTGCGGTTTGTGTAGCCAGCGAATTCTGGCCCGGGGCTGCTGCTGGGCCATCCTCGCCACACCCAGTCCAGGACCCGGGAGATGACCCTATCTTTTGTGGAATGGTGCGCAACTTCTTGTGCCTGAATGGGTCGGTCGGGAAGCAGCTCCAGGGTCATAACCTCTTGCGCAGGCGCTGGGTCGGGGCCTGTTTCTGGTAGTGGTAGCCTGCTGAGGGCGTCTGCGTGGCCCATCGCCTTCCCAGGGCGGTGGATTAGTGCATACTGGTAGCCGGCAAGGAAAATTGACCACCTGAGGACACGTGGAGACAACACTTGGGGGGTCTGCTTCTCAGGGGCAAACAGGCCAAGCAACGGCTTGTGGTCAGTCACTATGGTAAAGGGCCGCCCGTACAAGAAATCATGGAATTTTTTTACGCCCTTCACGATTGCCAGACCCTCCTTGTCAATCTGTGAGTAGTTTCGTTCGGCTGCAGCAAGCGTCTGGGAGAAGTATGCCACCGGCACCTCTCTTCCATCCGGGAGTTGGTGTCCCAGGACAGCGCCGATGCCATAGGGAGAGGTGTCGCATGCCAGCACCACTGGCAGCCTCTCGTCGAAGTGTGCCAAGACCGAGTTCGAGACGAGCAAGTCCTTGACTGCCTGGAATGCGGCCCTTTGTCGCTGGCCCCACACCCAAGGGGCCCTTTTATCTAGGAGTCTGTGTAGGGGCTCCGCTACCGCTGCCTTATGGGGAAGGAAGGCATGGTAAAAGTTCAATAGTCCCAAGAATGACTGAAGTTCGGGCTTGCTCTTGGGCGCTGGGGCCTCACAAATGGCCCGTACCTTGTCACCGGTTGGATGGACCCCTTCTGCGTCCACCTTAAATCCCAGAAAGTCCACCTGCGGCACTCCCAGTAAACACTTTTCCCGCTTCACCTTGAGGCCCGCCGTCTGGAAACGGTGCAGGACGGAGCGGAGGCGGTCCTCAAATTCCTCTGGTGTGGGCCCGGCGATCAGTACATCATCGAAGAAGGGGGTGACACCAGGAATCCCTTTAAGGAGAGAGTCCATTAGATTCTGGAATATGCCTGGTGCCACGCTAACGCCAAATTGCAGTCGCTTTACTCTGAATGCCCCTCTGTGCGTCACAATCGTCTGAGCCTCTGCTGTGGCTTCGTCCACAGGCAACTGTTGATACGCTTGGGCCAAGTCCAGTTTGCCAAAGATTTTTGACCCAGCCAGGGTGGCGAGGACATGGCTGACCACTGGCACTGGGTATGCATGGGCCGTGAGAGCCTTGTTTATGGTGCATTTGTAGTCTGCACAGACGCGGACCGAACCGTTAGGCTTGACGGGTGTGACAATTGGAGTTTCCCAGGGGGCGTTGGGCACCGGCTCCAGCACTCCTTGCTCCACGAGCCGGTCCAATTCCTCGTCTATGCGGGGTTTCAGGGCAAACGGGACCCGGCGGGCCTTGTGCCTGATGGGTCGTACAGCGGGGTCTAGCTGTAGGGCAATGGGGGGTCCTGTATATCGTCCCAATGCCCCATCGAAAACCCCTGGAAACTCTTTGCATATGGCGTCCACGTCCACTTGTAAGCTAGTGCGGTTCACCCCGGTAACGGCTAGCCCCAGAGGTCCAAACCATGCCAGTCCCAGTAAGCTAACGTAGGGGCCCTTAACTACCAGCAAGTCCAATTGTTGCTTTCGCCCTCGATATTGCACCCTGAAGGTCCCCACCCCCATAGTAGGGACCTTACGTTTCTGGAAGTCCCGGAGGGTGAATGGGGCCGGCCTTAGTTTGGGACCCCCATTAGGGCACAGTTCCCTTAATGTTCGGGCCGAGATTATGGATAGAGTTGAACCTGTGTCCAGCTCCATGCGGCATGGGGCTCCCTCTATCTGTACCTCTATATAAATTTTCTCTGTGCTGGGATGGGGCAACTGGAATACCTGGTAGTCCGTGATCTCCGTCGAGTTGCCTTGGTGCATGGTGCCGTGTGACCTGGGGCTCCTGGGTCGGTCATCTGATGCTTGTCGACGGGTGAGTCGAGCCCGACACACCCGGGCGATGTGTCCCAATTTTCTGCACTGCCTGCACTCTGCGTTGCGGAAACGACAGGTCCTCCTCTCGTGGTTCTCCCCGCAGCTTGCACAGTTCCCTCCTTCTCGTCGAGGCTGCTGTGGTGTGTGTGCTGCTTGAGTGCGCCGCTGTACTCGGTGTACTTCCTCCCTGTCAGATTCGGATTCGTCGGTGAGGTCTTCGTGGTAGACCCTCGGTTGGGATGGCGGGGCCGGTCGTGCCTCTTGCGTTGACCTCTCGGCGGCTTCGGTTGCCAGGGCTTCCTCCAGAGCAATCTGGAACGTGAGGTCTTTTTTGGCGTAGAGGCGTCGTTGCAACATCTCGTCCCTCAGGCCACCGACGAGGCGGTCACGAAGCATGTTCTCCAATTCTGAGAAGTTGCATAACCGGGCGGCTTGGCGGAGGGAGGTCACAAACCCAGTTATGGTTTCCCCCGGGGCTTGCCGTTTTGCGTAGAAGGCATTTCGGCAAGCTACCACCGAGGGCTGTGGTGAGAAGTGCTCCTTCAGCCGTTCCATTATTGTTTTGTAAGAGACGGTAGCGACATCTCTAGGTGCAAGGAGAGCCCGGGCAATTTCAAACGTCTCCTCTCCACAGACGCTGAAGAATGTCGCCCTCTTCATGGCATCGTTGGTGACTTCTTTCGCTTGCAGGAGGAAGTTGAAATGGGCGGCGTACCCTTCCCAGTCTCCTGATGCTGGTTTGAATGGCGAGAAGCTGCTGTCGGTTGCCATTCTGGGTTCCTTGGGTCCTGGAGCTGAAGCCTGGATGCACGGTGCGATGCAGCGGTGCAGCAGGTGGCGGTGCTGCGGTGCAGTGCGTGGTGGCGGTCAGCTCAGCAGGATCCCACCTTCGTCGCCAGTGAAATATACTCGGAGTCAAGAGTGAATTTCATGCTCTTTATTCAGCTCATAGTCATCAAGGAGGAGAAGAGAAGACGAATGGCTCTTTTCCCAAAACCATCTGCTTATATACATTATTTACACAATGGGCCTTGTGTGATTGGCTACTTCAGGGCTACACCTGTGGGCCAATTATATTGTGGATTGACTTTTGCCTGCAGCCTGATTGGCTGCTCCTACAGGCCAATCAGGTAGCAGATTCACTTCTGCCAGCCGCCTGATTGGCTGCTCCAGCAGGCCAATCAGGTTGCGGATTCACTTCCACCTGGAGTTGGATTGGGTAGCTCCCGCTGATTCTGAATCCTATTGTTCTAGGATTCAGCTCAGTACATAACAGTGAGTGAGAGGTTAGAAGTTGGTAAAATTGTGCATGGTATGGAGAAAGTGGATAGAGAAAAGTTTATCTTCCTCTCTCATACTATTAGAATTTGTGGCCACCCAATGAAGCTGAACGTTGGCAGATTCAGGACACATTTAAGAAGTACTTTATGCTGCTCATAATTAAACTTAGTTAAATGTTGTTGTTTTTTAAGTAAAATGATTTAATATGCATTAAGGTTACTTTTCGACTTTTTTTGAAATCAATAGTTGTAATTGTTTTGATTTCTACCATGGAACCTTTTTATAATCATAGACTGCACATCCGTTCCCTCCTGGGATGTTTTCTTATCAACTCAGTAAATCACACAGCTGTGTCCTATATTTCCTTATTGGCAATCGTAACAACTTAACATTCCTGAACTATTTTTCTTTCATTTCCTTTTTCTGTAACCTGTTATCAAAATTCAATAAAATATATTTAGAAATTAATAAATAAAAGTTGCTGGAAGCCCCAGGAAGGGAGAGTGCTCTTGTGCTCAAATCTTGCTGGCAAGTTTCTTGCAGGCATCTGCATTGCTACTGTGAGAATAGGATGCTGGACTAGATGGGCCATTGGCCTGATCCAGCCGAGCTCAGGACATTCTTTCTGCAAAGCAGGAGGCCTCAGTGAAGGCTCAGGAGGGCTAAAAACAGCTATGGGGGGAGTCTGAACAGGAGGTGGTGACAGCAGTTGAACAGCTTGTCACCTAAAACCAGGCAACGCCTTCGCAGAGGGAAGCAGACCCATCCTCTCTGACAGAGCTCACCTTCGCAACCCCAACACCAATATTTCCATGATGTGTGTGCCCCACCTTGTCTTTAAAAGTGTTGCAGGTGGGGTGCTGAAACTTGTTGGGACATCTTCATTGCTTCCATCCATTTCTTGCCCTGCTGCTGAAGTGTAACTTCTGAGCACTGGCAGGGCAGTCTCGAGCAGGTCGGGCGCCCTGGCGCTGAGGGGTGGAGATCGCTCCGGCGCCCCCGCCCTCGCAGGGCGCAGCATGGTTTCCGCGTGGCTTTGCCGCGCAGCGCCCCGCCTACCAGCCCGGCTCCCCCGGCGCACCACGCCACCAGGACTCTACCTAGAGCCGGCCCTGAGCACTGGGTCTGTTGCTAACCCTGTACCATTATCTGACTGAATATGTATCTCTTTCTTTCTTACAAGCCAGAGCCTTTGTCTGCATGTACTGTCTGGGAGAAGGATACGAGGGTTGAGATTTGTGGTGGTAGTGAGGAAAACATGTTCTGCATGTTTGCAGCAATAGCCAGAAGCTAGTGGTTGGTGTGAGCTGGCTAGTGCCCCTTACATCACCTATTCACTTGCCACAAATCCCCAGAGCATTGTTGACAGTATTTTTAAAATGTTTGTTTTCTTTAAAAAGAAGAGGCAAATGATGAATCTACAAACTGATAAATGCACATGATAAATGTGGTGTATTAACATTTTTTAATTTTTTTAAATGCAAGCAGCCTACCTGAAGCATAGGATTAGGGTACGTGAGACTGACAACTGACTTAGGGTTGCTGTGTCTGATGATAACAGACCCACTGAAATACATGGGTCTGGCTAATTTTGAAATCCATGGATTTCAGTGGGTCTAATCTGAGTAAGGCTAGCATTGGATACAGCCCCTAGCGCTCAGAGTGATGGAAAGCCTATCTGCCATACATGTTGCAAAGTCAGGAGGCAGCCATGCTCACAGTGTGGATAAAGAAACTGCTCCAACATCTCTTTAAATATGATGTCTTTCTTCACCCCTAAATGAGTCTGTTCCTCATCAGAAGCTTCTGCAAGCCATGAGGTCACACCATTCCTTAATCTGTTCACGAGCCCTGCTTGTTTCCTTTCCTTCTGCTCTGCTTCGGGTGTGTTTTTATTATTTCATTACACTCCCTTGCATAGTCAAACTCCTCATCATGCTCCCATTACGATTATTATTTCTGATTTACTGGTCCATGCCAGGCGGAGCAAAGGCCCGAAGTCTTCCCCCCCCCGCCTCCTTTCCTCCACAACAGCTTGAAATCAAGCCGTTCATTTGCATTTACATGATCTCGCTGCGCAGCTTATGAGATGGAGAGATTTATTTGCTACTTAGCTTGATGTTTGATTACACTTGGAGAAGGCGGAGAGCTACAAAGTGTGGGGGTGTGGAGAGGCATGTGTTGGAGAGCGTCCCTGAGGGAACTGTAACACGGCACATCGAGTTTAGTTAGATGATGAAGAAGGAAAGGTTTCATGGTTTGGAAGGGGACGGTCATTTTATCAAATATGTGGGCATAAAAAGGGTGTGTGTGTGTGTGCGTTGGACGCCATTGCATGTTGTGTGTTGTTTAAAAGAAGCAGTTCTTTATTACTGCTGCTAATATATCATTGTATTAGGGAGGGACAGATCTCTCTGTATTGGTTTTTCTCAGTTTCTCTTGAGTTCACTTTGCCATGTCTTCACCTTGGCTTCTAATTATTATTATTTTAGAAAGTTCTGGTGAAAATGCACCAACATTTTAGTGATTTCCTCCTAGAATACAGTGGTACTTCGACTTGCGAACGACTCGACAACCGAATTTTTCGACTTACGAATGGGGGTAATGGCCACGCGCTTATGAATGTCTTGACGTCCGGGGGGAAACCGCGGCTTCTTTTAGATAGGGATTTTTTGACTTACGAATTTTTAGATAGGGTTGCTTTGACTTACGAATTTTTCCGTTTCCAATGCATTCCTATGGGAAATCGCGTTTCCAATGGCGTTTTTCGACTTGCGAATTTTTCAATTTACAAAGGTGCCTTTGGAACGGAGGCACCACTGTACACATTTTTGTATTTCCCCCCATATTAGAATGAAATTTTTAATACATTATTTTCACAAAGATGTCTGCAAACAGGACATGAAGGCTGGCAACATTAACCCCACCGTGTGGGAATCCCTTGTAAACAACCACAGTGCCTGGAGACAGACAGTCAGGTCGTGTATCCACAGCAGTGACCAAAGGAGAAATGACTGGGAGGAGCGCAGAAAGAAGAAATGCTATGGCACACCTGCATCAGCGCAACCAGACGCCTTCATTTGCCCCAGCTGCAAAAAAACACATATCTGCTGTTGTATCAGTCTCTACAGTCATAGTAGGTACTGCAACTCTCTAATGGTTTGACTTCACCCCCAAAGGCACACTTTTTTATTGTCTCCTGAGACAGACGGGTGCCAACCAGTACAAATTATGGTCCAAGCATACTTGGAATACTGCGAACAGTTCTGGTTGCCTCTTCTCAAAAAGGATACTGTAGGTTTGGGAAATGTTGAAAAAAAGGCAACTACTGTATGGTTATCAAGGGGTTGGAGCAACTCCCCTTTGAGGAAAATCTACAACATTTGAGTTTGGGAAAAGAGAAAAGGTGAATAAGGCAGGACATAATAGAGGTGTGTAACAATGAACATAGAGTGAAGAAGGTGAATAGAGATAAGCTTCTAGAACCCAAAGGCATGCAATGAACAAGAACATTGGAAGATTTAGGACAGGCAAAAGACAGTACTTTACACAGTGTGTAGTTAAACTATGGAATCATTCCCACAATATGTAATGATGGCCACCAACTCGGATAGCTTTAAATGATTAGACAAATTCATGGAGGAAAAGGCTATCAATGGTTACTAGTAATGTACCCTGTTTCTCATATTTTAAGGCATCCCCATAAAATAAGCCATAGCAGGATTTTTAAGCATTCAAGGAATATAAGCCATACCCCGAAAATAAGACATAGTGATAGGAGCAGCAGCAATGCTGGCCGCAGCAGGAGGAGGAGGAAAAAAATAAGACATCCCTTGAAAATAAGCCATAGTGTGTTTTTTTGAGGAAAAAATAAATATAAGACGTGTCTTATAATATGAGAAACACGGTACTACTAGCTGCAATGGCTATGTTCTGCCTCCACTGTTGGGCAGTGGCAGAGGAGCCCTCTTTGGCACCCAGGGCGGCGCATGTGCAGCATCCCGTACGGAGTTTGCATGTGCGGCAGCCTGCACGGTTGCCGTGCGAGAGGCAGCCCGTACGGAGGCCGCGTGAGTGGCACCCCTACGGACTGCCATGCCCTCAACCGCTCTACAGCTGGGGGGAGGCAGGGGCCATCTTGTCACACACCCACACCCCAGAGTGGCACCCGGGGCGGACCACCCCCTCCATCACCCCTTCCTACGCCCCTGCTGTTGGGAATCGCAAGCAGGAAGAATGCTGTTGTGCTCCTGTTCTAATTGCCAGTCTCCCATTAGGGCATCTGACTGGCCACTGTGGGGGCTAGATGGGGCTAATGGCCTGATGCAGCAGATGGCAGATGAACAATCATTGTCCATATTCGATTGTGTCAGAAGAAAATAGTTGGAATTTAGCTCCGAGGCTGCCAAATTACCAAAAGATCTGCTGCCTTAATGAAGTGAAATTACTAAAAGGCTGCCTTGGCTGAGGAGTACCCTCACTGTCATTGGTGAGACTGCCTGGAGGATCACAGACTTAATTGCTGAGGGCTTACAAAAACAGAATAGCCCATTATGGCTAAAAGAACGCTTGTTGCATCCCCCTGTATCCGACTCTCAAAACTGGCAGGCTTATTGCAGGCTGGCTGAATCTTGCCTCGTGTCTATATCACACTGAGCACAAGCTCTTGAATCTGAAGTGAACATTTTGAGATGGGGTTGGGTGGGAATGACTAGACCAGGCTGTAATTACTGAGGGGGGGGGGAGTGGCGGAGGGGGGGGGAGGAGAGAAGAGTGAAAAAGAACAGCGGGTTTTTCTAATGAATGACAAGCTACTGGGTGGAAATCTAATTTGGTCTAATTAAGCAGCCTTTGTGAGGATTTGTCTTCAGATGAGAAGGAACCAAAGGAGATCTAAATGCAAATGAACTCTTAGGAATTCGGTTTTAAAGGGCCAGCAAGATAGAAAAGCACTTAAGCACAGGCTCTGTGTGTGTGTTTGTGTGTATGTATGTGTGTGAATAGGAGGGGGGATTGGTAAGACTTTAACTTCCTACTTGAAAACCGGGTGTTTCTAAGCAGAAATAACTTTCTAAAAATATTTTTGCATGCCTAGTGATGTGCACTGGAAATTGGCAAGGTCTGTGCACCAGAAATTGATAGCAAGACTTTACTACCGGTATCTACGGTAGCCCCAGTTGCTTAGTAACTTTAAACACATGATGTACAAGTCTATGGCGGTATAATAGTTGCACAAGTGCATACTTGCTGTTCAGTAAAGTTTGTGGAGGCTTTAAAGCTACTCAGAACCAAATGATAAAGCCATCTGTGTAGCAATACTGATCACTGTCTATCACAAGTGAGTGTGTTTCGAGAACAAGTGAGGCTTTTATATCATTGTGAATCACAATAATATTTAATCTTTACTTTTTGTAAAAATAATAATGAGTAAGGGATATGAAAGGGGTGCTAGTAAACAAAAGCGACAAAAAGAGCAGCAGGAAATACTTCAACGTTTAAAGCTAATCCCGTCATATGGCTTTGTACAGCAGGCAGAAGCAGTCCTACATAATCCCTCCGATACGGAAAACTCATGTTTACAAACAAAAGAAAATCAAGTAAACTACACACTGAGCAGTCTGAGCAGACTGATGAACAACCAGTCAACCATTTACAGAATGCAGCCTCCCAAGAACTTCGATGAGAACTGTTGTCAGTAACTACCACTACAGGTACAGAAACTTCAGGAGAGGAGAAAATGACAATGAAGTGCCTACATGCAAAGAATTAATACAAGGTGCAGAAGGAACATACCCCAAGATAGTTACACCAAAAGAAGCAGTTCATGTTCGTTACCGTCTTAAAGAATTAAAGGAAGTCCAAGTGTTGCAGACACAAAAAATACCAACTGTTCATGCTACTAGTGACATTTCAGAGGCAATAATGATACAGGTTTCTGGATGACACTTAATAATGAGGAAATATTCTGAATTGAGAAAGGTCCATTGGAATTGTCAGCACTGGGATGGACCTATTACTTAGAAGCAAATGTACAGAAACCAAGGCCAGTTCTGCTCAAATAATTTATTATATTCCCACCAAAGTAAACAGAGAAACCTACCCCCCTGCACTTCCACCTGTACATCAAATAAGCTCAACCAGAAAAAATACATTTCAGCCACCAGTATATATATTAAATAATATTCTGTCATGGCCTGGTTGGGCTCAGAGGAATGGTGGGAAGAACCAGCTGGGGAACCACCAAGAGAGAAAGGTTTGGAGCCCAGGGACTGGTGGCGGGAAAACGTCGAGTTTGCGTGGTGTAATTTACTACCAGCTCACTCCTGACATATTCTAGGAGAAAATTCAGACAGCTTTTCCAAATGTGGAAACACTTTTCAGATTGTTGCTCTGTTTACAAATGGTTACAAATGGTGCTGGTGAAAGATCACTCTCTAGACTTAAAGGGATGAAGAGTGATCTATGGTCAGCAACGTCCCAAGATCTGTTGTGCGATCTAAGCATTCTCTGCATAGAAATCAATAAATTGTGGCTTGCTGATTTTAATGATATAATTGATAAGTCTGCATTCAAGAGAGCATGAGAGGAACTGTTCTGACTCGGTATGTAGTGTATGGCTATGTGAATCGTCTATGTGAACATCTTCATTAATGCCATAACTTATTAAGGGTTATATATCTATAAACAATACTTTGGCCACCTCATGAGAAGAGAAGACTCCCTGGAAAAGACCCTGATGTTGGGAAAGATTGAGGGCACTAGGAGAAGGGGATGGCAGAGGACGAGATGGTTGGACAGTGTTCTCGAAGCTACGAACATGAGTTTGACCAAACTGCGGGAGGCAGTGGAAGACAGGAGTGCCTGGCGTGCTCTGGTCCATGGGGTCACAAAGTCCCCGACACGACTAAACGACTAAACAACAACAACATCTATAAACAATCATTTTATTAATGCTAAAATTTCAGCAATTTTCTATTTTCATTGTGTAGATAAAGAAGAGAACGAGGTTTTGTTTCTCATGATCAGATGCTATCAAGTTTGGGCCTCCCAAGGTCTCCTAGCCCAAGGCTTGCAGTTGCTTTAGTTTGGACCCAGATTGCTCCAGATATTGCACCTGTGACTGTGTTTGCCAGGTCAGTCTGGGCAGCAAATTCCTTATAATGTAAGAACATAGGAAGAGCTTTGCTTGATCAGGCCAATAGCCCATCTATCCTGCGTCCTGTTCTCACAGTAGCCACTGAGAAGTCTGTAGGAGACCCACAAGCAGGACTCAAGCACAAGAGGCCTCTCCCCTCCTGTGGTTTCCAGCAATTGGAATTCAAAAGCATTAGTGCCTCTGACAAGGAAAGGGAGAACACAGATATTGTGACTAGCAGCCATTGATAGCCTTCTCCTGCTCCATCAATTTGTCTAATCCTCTTCTAAAGACATCCAATTTGGTGGCCATCATTGCCTCTAGTGGGAGCAGGGAGCACGTAGCAAGCTGGCCAGCCAATGGGTGTGGCTTTGGATCCTGAACATTGGTGTTTTGTTAACGTAACAACACTGGCAGAGGAAGGACCCTGCCTCTAGCAGCCTTGTACCCCACAATTCCCATAAGAAATCAAATATAATCCTATTTAAGAAGCTTTAAATAATTTTGAGCTTTCATATTGACTTATTAAAATGCAGCTTACAATGCGCCTCACTTGCAATCCTTTTACAAGATAGGGATATTTTTTTAAAAAAAAAAAGATGGAAGGGAAGATGATTGGAAAGATCAGTGAGTGAGAGAAATAGATATTTTCTTCTCCAGTCCTTGTGAGATCCAATCTCTCTCTTCCTCTCCCCAGCACCCCTGGCACCCAGTCCAGTCCCAGACAGCTGTATGACTCTGGCTGGACTATTAATAGACACCAAAGCCTTTGGGAAGGTGTTATGGAGGGGGTTATATCTCCCTGCTTTTGACAGTCTCGTCTGTGCAGCACAAGAGGCCCCAGGAAGTGGGGACAACGAATGGCAGACCAAGGTTGGGGAGCCTTGCTCAGAGCTAAAGGGAGACACTGTCTCTGTGCAAACACCACCTGCCCTGCCCCTTGCCAAGTCCCTGGATTTTTGTGCCATGGTGTGGGGACAGGGATGAGAACAGCAAGAGGCAAGCAGTCCCATGGGGACAGATCACCCTAATATAGCAATGAGCCCAGTCCTTGTCTGTTCTACTACAGGGTGTGGAAAGAGCAGACTTTAGGGGGGGAAGACATCCGCTGGGATTTTTTCATTTTGCTTTTTGGCAAGGTGGAACATGCCCCTTTCAAAGTGGCATCTTGAATCTTCACCACCAGGCATGCTTCTGGCTTGGGCTCTTTAATGTAAATTGGTCTACTTAAGTAAAACTTAGATAAAACATAATGTGAACTTCCTGGATCAGGCCACAGGTCCACCTAGCCCAGCATTCTGTTCTCACAGTGGCTGGCCAGATACCTACGGGAAGCCTGCAAACTGGACATGAACTCTTCTTGAAGAGGGCTCTGAGGTCTGATCTCACAGTCAAAGATGTAGGCCAAAGCCTTAGACCACAAGTTATTCAAGGCAACAGTTGCTCATCTCTTACGGCTGTGTGACTGAAGCAGCGGGGAAGTCTGATGTAGTTCCACCAGTGATATTTGAGGTAGACCTTGTACCTTCAATGGAGGTAGCTGAAAATATAGAACAGGGCTCTTTGTTTAAGGGGTACTCCCTGTTACCCCAGTGACTGGCTTTTCACGGCCCACGGATCAGTCAGTTTTGGGGCTGACTAATTATCCATCAACTGGTGCTGCAAATCTTAGTAGTCGAGTGTTAAAATGTGTGTGTGTGTGTGTGTGTGTGTGTGTGTGTGTGTGTGTGTGTGTGTTAAATTGACTCCCTGAAACCAAACCAACTTTCAACCACTTAAAAATTAGCCCAAGGTTCAATACTGACATCTTCGTGGAACTCTGCTTTATCTCACAGTCCCCAACTTGCAGGCATAACAGAATGTCTTGTTGTGTCAGAATCATGGTGTGCATGTGTGTGTTTTTAAAAAAAAGCATGGAGAGGGGAAAAAATGTCACACACATCCTGTGACAGCTGCAACCAAAGTCCAACCCTCAGGCATGAATAAAAAAGTTATTAGTTGCATTACTTTCCCACGAAGTGGTTTGACATATTAGAATGTCATGATCACTAAAAAATGTGTAATGAGCAGGGTGTGTGCTGTTGCCCATCAAGCTCAGCCTGTGAAATTTTGGCATGTTGAACGCACATTGCTGTGGGGTATGGCTTGCAAGCATAGGCGGATAACGTGACTGTGTATTCCAGGGAAGTGCAAGTCTCAATTTAATGGACACAGGCAAATTTATTGCATTTCAGGAGGGTTTAGGGTTGCCAGTTCTAGGTACAGAGGAGAAATAAAATTCTTTTTGCATTTTGATGAGAAACTAATTCACACTTCTTGAATCAATATGTGAAGCAATCTTTAGAAATTTGCACTTCCCTGAATTTTTACAGTGCAGTTATTGGACCAAAAAAAAATGTGTTTATTAGGGGAAAGTGTGCATGAAAATGCATATATCGGTGGAAATAACATGCAAAAATGCATTATGTGAGGAGAAGGACTCTGTGTTGGTCATAAAGTAATGGCTGTTTCTACCTGCCTTGCCTCACCCTCTATCCATAGACACCTTCACAAGGGAGCTACCATTGGGGGGGTTGGTTGGTTTAATCTGTGCTGCCCCCCTCCAGAGTGAAAGATTATGAGTCATGGGGGTGTGCAGAGTGTGTGTATGAACTCAACAGTGCTTAGTTTATTTTTTGGCTGCAAGTTTGTTAACATTGTTTTATAGATTATAAATTGTTAACATTGTTTTATAGATTATAAATGCTGTATTGATTTGTTAATTATATAGTATGACTTTTGCTTTAATTGTGGTAGTTAACATTTTTCAGTGTCCTCTACATTTTAATTGGGTGTGAAGACCCCCCCCCAAACCACCCCCAAATAAATACACAATAGACACAGAATTTTAGTTTAAGGTTTTGGCATTAATTTTGGCCACAACTTTATTACTTACAGCATGTGAGTGGTTGCTTAGGCATGGATCCAGACTACTTGAACCTGCACTGAGGCACCACCAGAGGGCACCACCAGAGGTCAGTAAGGGAAAGCATTCTGGGGAAATACAAAGCTGGCTTCAGTTTCTCAGCTCACCCCAGATGCTCCCAGGGACTCTGGTGTGGCCCTAGCCTCCCCCCCCCCCGACAGGGTTTGGACAAAAGCAAGGCGAGCCCCTGGATTCCTTTAACAGAATTCCCTAGCAGCAGCAAATGGAGGAGCAGGCACAGCCAACCACTTCCCCTCCAAAAACATTGAACCAATGCCTAACCGCCAACCTTACAAAGTTGTGACGATTTGCTACACGGTAGGCAAAAAACAGAGGGCAACAGCCAAACAGTCAAATGGCAAAATTCCTACCGGGCCCCTGCTCCAAAACAGACAACCCCTAGACAGGCATAGCAAGGCCAAAAGAACAGCCCTATATATAGGGAGAGAGGGCAGGTGATCCAGTGCACGTTGCAAGAAAGAAGAAGCTCCCAGCGACGTGCAGCAACTTAAATAGCCCCTTGGTAGCCAATAGACAACCCAACAGGCCAAATTTCTGCCCCAGCAACCAAGGGGCAACCAATGGGGTGTTGTGGCTATGCAAAGGGTCCCGCCCCACAACAAGGAAGCAGTTCAGGTGATCTCACTGCAACACGTGCTCTCCATGATGGGTGACACAATTCGTTTCACTGATGATTTGTTAATTATTCTACTGTATATGACTTATGCTGCATGTGTGATATTCTCTTACATTCTGTAATGTTATCATTATTTATTGTTTGTAAGCCGCTGTGGAATTCATTTGAATAAAAAGTGGCATAGAAATATAATAAATCAAATCAAATATACCAAGGCTTGAAAAATTCAACAATGTGTATATTGGTCAAAACTGCATTCAAATAGAATCGCAGTAGAGCTGGAAGGGACCCCAACCAAGGCTGAAATGTTTGTTGGGAGAGATTCACACTTAAATGCTGATGTATTTTCGTGAGGTTTTTTTTTAAAATGTGGAAGATTTAATTTAACATTGGGGGGGGAAACAGAATGGGAGAAACAAACAAAAAGTACATATTGTCCATCCCTGCTTCTCACTCAGATCATACTGTACATACTTGACCCTTTAACAGAGCACATGCTTTGCACTGAAAAGGTCCCAGATTTGAAACCTGCAGTCTGGCGGCAACCATAAATTACATTTAGAAATTACATTTTGTTAGGTTGACTCATGTTGTTGTTGTTGTTTAGTCATTTAGTCTTGTCCAACTCTTCGTGACCCCATGGACCAGAGCACGCCAGGCACTCCTGTCTTCTACTGCCTCCCGCAGTTTGGTCAGACTCATGTTGGTAGCTTCGAGAACACTGTCCAACCATCTCATCCTCTGTCGTCCCCTTCTCCTTGTGCCCTCCATCTTTCCCAACATCAGGGTCTTTTCCAGGGAGTCTTCTCCTCTTCTCATGAGGTGGCCAAAGTATTGGAGCCTCAGCTTCAGGATCTGTCCTTCCAGTGAGCACTCAGGGCTGATTTCCTTCATAATGGATAGGTTTGATCTTCTTGCAGTCCATGGGACTCTCAAGAGTCTCTTCCAGCACCATAATTCAAAAGCATCAATTCTTTGGCGATTAGCCTTCTTTATGGTCCAGGTTGCTGAGCTTCTTTACCTCCAGGTTGACTCATACATGCACATAAACAAGCAAGGTCTTCTGTGTTGTGGCCAGGCATGCCAATTCTAGGGGTTGGAGGTATTGCCAGCCTCCTCAATATTCCTTAGCAGGTGGCTCAGCCTCCCCCACAAATATTGAGGGGGTGGAGGAGGCCAAAGCATTGCTTCGAGCACGGCTGGTGCAGCATCAATGAAAGGCTGCACTGGCCTGTGTGGTGTCAGGAGGTGCTGCGCAGGTTGGTGCAACCTCATGCCAGGCCGACACTGGTCACCCACATATGACGTCACCCACGTGTGGTGTGTGGCACCCCCGATTCTTGGGGGCAACCCAGCGCCTGTGGTTGTGGCACCTGCATTATAAACCATATTCACCAAGCACTTAATCGGCATACTTTTAAGTACCAATTTAGAAATGCAGTTTTTGCTCAGGCTACTGATAAACAGCAATGCTGAATTTTTAGTGCTGCGTCGGAATATTGGGTTGTCGCCAACTAAGTACCCATTTGCACTACACATTTAAAGCAGCACCATATCACTTTAAAGTCATGGCTCCCCCCCCCCCAAAAGTATCCTAGGATCTGCAGTTTGCTAAGGGTGCTGAGAGCTGTTTTGCAACCTATTCCGCACACATGAGCTACAATTCCCATAACTTCCTGGGAAGAGGGATTGATAGTTAAACCACTCTGGGAATGGCAGCTTAGGTGAATGGCATCCCACTGGTATATTATGTACCAGCTCATTAGCGAAGCAAAGTGTAAGTAAACATTGCATGCGGCTCGCGTAACTTATTTCAGGCATAGAATTCTCAGGGTAACCTCAGAGCAGAATGTGGGGAGTTTGTGGCTAGGACTATTCTAACAGCCACTATAGCAACCCAGCATTGGCCCTGCTAAAGTTTCAGGTCCTTGAAGCTTGGCCGCCCAAGTAACATCTCCTTCACATGCCTCCCCCCCCACCCTTCGCAAAGCCACATTCAGCTGGTGTGCTGTTTCCCTTCATTACGTCGGTGCCTCCAGACTGTAAACCTCTCTAATTTTCTACATCGCCGCTATTTATTTAAATGCTAACTCGCATTATGAAGTGATAATCCACCAGCGCAGGAGATAATTTATGAAGCATTTAAATTAAGAGAAGCAGCTAATTGGGAGCATGTGTCTTATAAGCCTGGCTAACACCAGAAGACTACAAATTAGGGAGGAAATGGAAGATCTGTATGTATTATATATTTATATATTTGTTTTCATCTGAGCATAAAGGCACGGAGGGCCAAAATAACAACATCATACACAGTCATACCTCTGTTTAAGTACGCTTCGGTTTGAGTACTTGCAGTTTAAGTACTCCGTGGACCCGTCTGGAACGGATTAATCCACTTTCCATTACTTTCAATGGGAAAGTTCGCTTCAGGTTAAGTACGCTTCAGTTTAAGTACTCCGCGGACCGTCTGAAACGGATTAATCCACTTTCCATTACTTTCAATAGGAAAGTTCGCTTCAGGTTAAGTACGCTTCAGGTTAAGTACAGACTTCCGGAACCAATTGTGTACCACTGAGGTACCACTGTATATGTGCATATATGTGTGTGTGTGTGTGTTTTATATATCTATATAAAAAAATGATATCTATATCTATATCTATATATCTATCTATCTATATATATATAAAAGAGAGGATGAATACTCAGTCTTCCCCTCAGAGGGGATGAATACTCAGTCATAGAATCAGAGTTGAAAGGATCCCAAGGGTCATCTAGTTGAGCCCCCTGCAATTCAGGAATCTCAACTAAGGCATCCAAGACAGATGGGTAGACAAGACATATGGCCTTATCTTTCTTATGTGTGAGGTCATGTAATGTAACATCTATCCTGCTGTTTTCTTAGTTCATCTTTTGCCAACCCTCTGCCCTCTAGGTGTATCAAAGGGGAGAATGCTCTTCTACAGAACAGGAGCCACCAAACTGCAGGCCCTGCTCCAAGGTACTGTGGAGTAGGCTTCTGACATCTTTGGGGCTTCAAGGACAAACCATATTGCAGAACACAGTGACCTACTATGTATATACAGTATAGGGATTTTACTGGAAACTAGTAAATGCTTTAGTGAGTTGCACCCCATACTTTCCCTTCCTGGCATCCCAAACTGATCACCTTTGCATAAGGATGTGTATGGAGATAGTGGGTGCAGTCTGAGTCACTTTTGGCAGCTATGTGGTTCAGACTGCACACACTTTCCCCAATTTGCAGTGAAAACAACAACAGGGCAGGGTCAATATATTTATCTGCCCTAGGTGAGGAGGGGCAGGAATTAAAAATAGCTGCATTTAATAGGTAGGATTTCACACATTCTGAAACAACATTCAAATCAAAGCACAACCCTTCTTTCACAGAATCATAGAATTGTAGAGCTGGAAAGGTGCCCCCCCGCCCCATGATCATCTATCCCAGGCTTCCTCAACCTCGGCCCTCCAGATGTTTTTGGCCTACAACTCCCATGATCCCTAACTAGCAGGACCAGTGGTCAGGGATGATGGGAATTGTAGTCTCAAAACATCTGGAGGGCCGAGGTTGAGGAGGCCTGATCTAGCCCAACCTCCCTGCAATGCAGAAATCATAGCTAAGGAATCCTTGACAGGTGGCCATCTGACCTCTGTTGGAAAACCTCCAGTGAAGGAGAGTCCACCATTTTCTGAACTGTTCTTGCCACCAGAAAGTTATAATGTTTAGTCAGAATCATCTTTCTTGTAATTTGAATGAATGAAAACATTAGATCATTCTGCCCTGGAGAGGGGTTTGCACTGACTATTGGGTTGGGCTCGCTCTGAACAGTTAAGGGGGTGGGGAACCAAAAACCCTTCATCTAAGGAAAGTCATAAATCCAAAACTTCAGTTGTGTGTTTATGTCCATTCAGCAAAGGAAAGTGGGAGATTAATTCAACAAAAAAGGGAACGGCAGGGGGTTATTGCAGTAGCTATTGGTTTAGCTAAGAAACAATAGTTCTCCTTGGTGTCTCTGGGGAGCATCTGATGTGTGTCCATGTCATTGACAATAACAAGGCAATTATAAGGAACAAGAAGATGGACAGATGGGTGGCAATGGGATTGTGTATGTGTGTGTGTTGTGCAAGGACAGGCAGTAGTGGTGAGGGGAGAGTGTGTTCAGGCTTTGTTGAAGGTTGCATAGCAGTGCCCAAAGTGAGACATTTTGTGTGATTCAATACTTACCTTCAATATTTTTTATTAGCAGCCCATGACTCTGAGGACCCACAGCCAGTGTTTTTCAAAATTCTTGTTTCCCCCTCATTCTGTTAGAGATCAGACATGACAGAGAGCATCATGGAAGAACCAGCCAATAGCAAAATGGAGAGGATGCCTCTCTCTGCTTTTCCCACCACAAGTCCCTGGGCACTAATAAAATCTGTATGGTTCACTCATAAATGGAAGGGCCATAGCTCAGTGGGAGAACATTTACCTTGCATGTGGAAGGTCCTGGGTTCGTTCCCCAATGGCATTTCCAGGTAGAGCTAGGGGGGCTCTACCCCAGAGAAGCACTGCCAGTCAGTGCAGTTAATACTACCACCTTAGTATAAAACAGCTTTCTGTGTTAAAAATTAAGATAAACCCTTTTGGCTCAGGCCACCTTCAGGCCATCTATTCACACACTCATTTTTCCAGTATGTGTTCCAGCTATGTTCCAGTATGTGTTCCTCGGGAGAGCCTACCTGAAGGGCAGGGATGGAGACTGAAAATAGTATGCAGACCGAAAGGCAGACTGAAAATTTGCACTGCTCTGAATTTTGCAATGCAATCCTGCAACCAAATAATGTGTGCACATTATTATTATTATTTGCATACACTCAGGTAAAGTGTGCATATAATTGCATATGATAGAGAAAATTACTAATTAAGAAGACAGGGCTGCAAGGTAGGCGGATAGAGAGGGAATCTGGTTAAATTAAAGTTTAAATGAATAATAGGCCGTAATATGGGGCCCTAAATATTCCTGGGAGAGGCAGGACCGCAACTCTTAAAACAGCCGATTAATTAGATTTATTTTTTTTAAAAAAAAGGTCAAACCTGCACACTCCCTTAATTAAAGGAAGGAAAACGTTGCACTTTTCATTTTGCAAAAGAGCAATCGCCAGTTTATTCCCAGTGGCATTTCCTTCTATGCCACTGCATTGCAGGCGTCCCATCACACCCCTGCCTCCTCCCACGCTGCTTTGCTTTCTTTGTGAGTCATCACAAGCGGCTTCACCTGGGCCAGCAGAAGAGGAAGTTTTGAAATATTACAGAGAAGGGCAGGGGACATTCCCTGTGGTCGTGCCCCTGGTGGCACACAGCCAGACATTTAAACAAAAAAACAAAAAACAAGCAACTACAAACACTATCAGTAACCTGTCGCCAAAGCCCAGCTCCGAGGCAGGAGTTTTCCTCCCTGCCGTGGCTGTTAACCACGATGTATATCTTTCGGCACTAAGCACCGTCTTTCCTGGGGCTGCATTAGAATGATTTATAAACCCCATTTCTGTGGCAAACTAATAGATCAAAGCGAGAGCGGAAGGATGACTCCGACAGCTGGAGAAAAGCAGTAGGAACAGGGAAAAACTAGAGGATGAAAAACTAGATGGTGACACCACTGCGCCTCTCCATGCTGTGGTTTTATTAGAGGGGGGAGGAATAATAACAGGGGCAGCTGTATTTTAACCTCCTCTAATTCTTTTTCTTTTAAATGTGTGATCCATCTGAAGAGCTTCTTCTGAACAGTGTACATGCTTGTACATGGGAAGGGGGGGGAACACATCTGTGTGATTAAACCAGAACATTTGTGTTGACATTTTTCAGCCCCAAAGGTGGCTTATCGCCAATGCTTCAAAGCCTTGTCCACATGCTTGACACCAGGTGGCAGACACCAGGCAGGCCTGGTCTGATGGCAGAGCAGTGATGTCAGACCTTAACCAGAGTCAGAATCTGTCAGATCATAGAGCCAGGAGAGGGCTGTTGTGGCCTGATCCTGCTTGCAGGCTTTCCACAGAGGCATCTGGTTGCTCACTGCGAGAGTAGGAGTCTGGACTAGATGGGCCTGATTCAGCAGCCAAGCTTTTCTTATTTTCCGCTTCCAGTATCAGAGGCAGTCTGCCTCTGAGTGCCAGCTGCTGGGAATCACAAATGGGGAGAACACGGTGCACTCATCTCCTGTTTGTTGCCTCATCATTGAGGCATCTGCTTGGCTACTGGCAGTGCTTTTTTTTTCTTTAAAAAATGTTTAAGGGTACTCTCATTTTGACTCAAGAAAATTACCATCAGGGGAAATAAATAAAGTCAATGGACAAAAGTACAAAGATTCACAAAATGTTTAGGGGTATGCATACCTCTGCATCCCTCCCCCCCCCAGAAAAAAGCACTGGCTACTGGGAGAACAGAAGGCAGGGCCAGCTGGTCATTTTGCCTGGCCCACTAGCCAGGCTCTTCTTGTGTTCATAAACCTGTTTCCAATGCCCTAGGTTACACCCACGATTCCCAGATTTTATGCCCGGATGCAGGAGCAGATGTTGAGGCAAGCTGGAATGTCCCTTGAGAAACTAAGTCACCAGGGTAGCTGCATTTATGTCCTCCACGTAGGTACATAAGCTGATCTACTGATAGCCATCACCTTGGAGGATTGACACAAATTCATTGAGAACAGCTACCAGCCGCCATGGCTATGTTCTCTCTCTGCTCTCTGAAGCAACATGCCCCTGAATACCCATTGATAGCCCCTTCTTGTGAGCTTTCAAATGGGGCACCTGGCTGGCCACGGTGAGAACATGATGCTGAACTAGGTGGGCCCAATCCAGGCCAGATCTTCATTCCCCAAATGCATTGGGATACCCTAATGCAGGCTGCAAGATAACCAGAGCCCACCTGCCCATGGAGCGGGGGAGGTGGCTGCCTCAGAGTGGTACTCAAGGGAGGCCTCACTGCTGCATGCCAGCGCTCGCCACTGCTGCTTTACATGGTTGTTGCTGAACAGTGCCTCTAGTGCAGAGAGCAATACCTCATTTTCACAGAGAGAGCTCTGTACAAAAACAGCGAGGCCTCCATTTCACTGAGGCTGGAGAGGGGTGGCTTTGACTGATTAGGAGACACAACTGCCACAGTTTTATACAGCAGGCTTGGGGGGGGGGGAAGAGAGAGAGGTGGCATTGTTGCTGGCCAGGGAGTGTGTTCAGCAGGGCTGCCTTTGATATCACTGGTGTGCTGGGTTCCCTGCCTTCCTGCTAACTCAGTGAGTGAAGCTGGGCTGCTTCCTTCCTTTCCCTCCTGCTCCTGGAGAGAGATGTGCTCAGTTCCTAATGCATCTCTGCAGGGTGATGATGGGAGAAACGTTCTTTTTGGAGCAGCAATTGAGTAAATGACCTTTGAGGGTGGTAGCCCCGATCTGTGCAGTACACCAGGCAGCTGGTACCTATCATGATTTACACAGGAGTAACTACAACTCCCATGATCCCTAGCTAACAGGCCCAGTGGTCAATTCCCAAGATGGGAATTGTAGTCCAAAACATCTGGAGGGCCGAAGTTTGGGGATGCCTGGTCTATACAAAAGAAAATCAGAATGAGTAGCTGGAAGCTTAAATTTTCAGGAAAGAGCTGGGAAAAAACACTTGACCTTCTTTGGCCCATCCTTAATGATGTTAGAGGTGCCATAATACTTGTTCTGCATTTAATGTGGCAGGACCCACACTTTGGAACTCCCTGCCTATTGGCAAGTATCTTCATTTTATCCTTTTTGGCACCTGCTAAAAACATTATTGTTTAGGCACAGCTACCTAGACATGAATGTTAACATGTGATTTAATATGGTTTTTAGCTTATTGTTGATTTTAATTATTATTTTGAATGTTTTAAATTGTTTTTAACTGTTTTTTATACTGATGATGATGGTTTTGTAAACATTAGGGATTTCTTTTTTAATAATAATAATAATAATAATAATAAAGTTATATATATATCTTAGGAACTAAATAAATAATAAGATTAATCATCCAATGGTTTAAGAATTCATGCCTGAGTTTGATTCCACCACCCTGCTTCCTTCCCTCTCCATTTTTCCTTGTGTGTCATAGAATTTTTGTTTTAGATTGTAAGCCTATGGGCAGAGACTGCCCCTTTTCAACTAATTGTACCGGTATGTAAACCACTCTGGGAACATATTTAGTGGAAGATCAAGGTAAAATGCTCTAATTCATTCATTTATTAACTTCCTTACTGGCCTGGGTTATCTCCATGCAGTTCACTGCTTCTGCCAGCAATGGATGGTGGTTCATTGCCACTGGTCTGAAACCTGCCATGGGCTCATCTCTAAGGTATTGAGAGCTCAATATCTTGATGCTCAAATATCTTTCTGAAACAGGTATCCTAACAACTAGATGCCACTTTCTACAATAAGGTGTGTATGTGTGTGTGATTTTCATTTGCTCAGAGGCTTCGAAAGAGGCTTTATGGCTTGCAAAAACACAGCTGCCCTGCCTCAAATTGGATGGAAAAAATGAAACCTGGTAATTTATTACTCTCCTAAATGTGCAATATTGTATCCATAAATTACTCACCCCCACCAACCCTGTTTCTGAAGTTGGGGAAAGGAAGCAGAAGGGTTGTAGTCTGGGTTTGTTTGCAATGTACTTATTAGTTTCATAATTTATTATTATTGCGCTCCTGCAGCAAACGTGCCAGCCAATAAAAAGCCAAATCTATTAAAACGACTGCGTTGCTTTCTCCAAGCTGCCAAGGGACACCACTCCAAAGGAATTGGGGATAAATTGCTAAAGGCAATTCCCACAGCTCTGATGTTACAAAGCAGTGGTTAGCAAGCATGCAAGATGCGTGTGTGGTTTTTTTAAAGAATAATAAATACGAAAAACAAAAATGTAGGTGGGTTAATTCAGGATTCAGCAGAGAGGGGCTGGATGAACTAGGAAGTAGTCCATAAAACACCTCTCTCTTAATTGCACTGTTGCAGCAAGGAGGAAGAGTTATTTGATTCCAAACACCTATTGATTCCAGTGGAGATGGTGGGTGGTGCGGGTCAGGACTTAATAGGGTAGAAGGCTGCTAGCCCAACAGTAAGTGGCACCAGAGCCAATGGTGTGCAGAGCCAACTAATTCTGCTTTGGTTCCTATTCTCCTTCCTGCTGAGTTGTATAAAGACAATGCCAAAGAGGAGGAAGTGGACAGCCAGTTCCTCTCCCCTCCCTAAGTGGTTGTAAATAAGAGGGCAGGTAAGGGGTGCTGGCTGAGAGGAGACTGAGGGTAGTAAGGCAGTGCCCCGTTCACTCTAATGGATCAGCCTCCACTAATGATCCAAGACTGGAATAAGATAAGAGGAGCCCCTTTGGATTGGACCAATAACACATCTGTTCCAGCTTCTTTTCGCACCTGCCTGCAATGGCCAAAAGGATGATCCAGGGAAGTAGGATGGTTGGTGGTGGGAGAGTAGTCCTGCTATGACTGCTTGTCACCAGTTCTGATACCTGGATGTGCTGCTTCTGTTTAGCTAGCATTATAACTAGGTAATAGCTGTTTTGTGTTCTTAAGCAATGATAGAGACCCAACCAAAAATGGGTCTTTTTAGTTTAGAGCCACACGAGTATTTCAATACGAAGCCCGCAGGCTGCACACTGCCTTGTCATGAGGGGGTGGGAGAGAGAGCCCCAAATTTGATAACGCCAACACCACCAGCCCTCTTGCTGCCTTGCCTAAGTTGGCTAACCTAGGCAAGGTGGTGGCCTTTGGAAAGGAGGCACAAGGCTCTGGTTAGGTCCTAGAGCCCTCCCACCTTCTTCATAAAGCTGGGAAAGCACTAAGTAGGCTTTGGGAAGGAGGCTGGAAGACTCTAAGACCCTGTGAGAGCCCTCACACTTCCTTCCCAAAACCCAGCACCCTGCTTACCCGGCTGTTGCTGAGGCCAGCCAAGAAAGGCCTTGAGGGCCTTGTGTTGGACTGCCCTGTGATAGATGTTTATCTCACCACCATGGCTACTCAGCTGCCTGTTGGAAACCTGCAAGCAGGCTTCGAGCACAAAAACACTCTCTACTGCACCACACTCTGTGGTTTCCAGCAACTTGTATTCAGAAACCTTATTGTCTCCAACTGTGGAGGCGGAGCATAGCAGAGACTTCTCCATGAATTTGTCCAAACTTCTTTTAAAGGCATCCAAGTTGGTGATCGTTTCTGCCTCCTGTGGGAGAGAGCTCCATAGTTTGGATTTCGCACTGAACAAAGAAGGGCTTTCTTTTGCATGTCCTGAGTTGCGTTGGACATCCCTGAGTTCCAGGAGAGAGGGAGGAAGATGTTTCTCTAGCCACTTTCTCCAAACAATGCATATTTTTTTATACACCTCTTTTGTGTTTCCTCCTCCTCATTGTCTCCTTTAAACTTGTGAAGTCCCAAATGTTATAAGCTTTCCTCATAGGGCAGCTACTCCATAAGAACATAAGAGCACATCTGGTCCAGCATCCTGCCCTCACCGTAGCCAACCAGATGCCTGTGGAAAAACAGTCAAGCAGGACTCGAGAACAAGAGCAGCTGGAATTCTGAAACTACTAGCTCCTACTGTGGAGGCAGAGCATAGTCATCATGGGCAGTAGTCATTGATCGCTTTCTCCTCCATGAATTTGTCCAAATCCTCTTTTAAAGGCACCCAGTCCTCTGATAATTTTGGCTGTACCTTTCTACAGTACCCTTTTGGAGGTAAGGCAAATGGGGAATAGCTGATTGAGGCTCACTTGGTCATGATCTCCCCTGTCTTTGAACAGTCTCTACTAGGAACAGATGGAAGGTTTATGGTCAAGTTTCCCTGGTCCTTTTTAAAGGCAGGTGGTACTCAGAGCAGTTTGGAACAGATGGACTGAACCAGGGATGGGGGGAGGTCAGAAGTTAAAGGCATCTGTGCACAGGTACAAGCCGGGGAGAAAGTTCTTACGAAAGCTGTTCTTTCAAAAGAGGAAAGAAAGAGGAAGATTTGTAGCAAAAAGCATCTAGAAAATAGAATCTCCAAGGCAACCCCCTTAGAACAGGGAAGAGAGGAAGGGAGAAATGCATTTCTATGCACAAGCATTCATCATTTATGAAAAAGTGAGGATATTTCAAGGAAAATGGGGCTGATCCATGCATGACAAGGTATCTATGGGCCATGCAAGGTGCAGGAAAATTGTGGGGCACTTGACAGCTTGTTACTGTAGAGTTGCTATTCTGCTGAAATACTGCAATCTGGTAGTTCGTTTGTTTATTTTGTCTGAAAAGTACAAGACGGCCCCTTTATTAGCTGTGAATCAAACAGAAATCACACATGAGACAGCACAGATGCAAGAGGAGAGGTTTGCATGTTTCTCCCAGCTGACAGAGCTACTCCCCCAAAACAAAAAGGGTTGGAAGCCTCATTAGTATTCATAATCGCCTGGGCTTATGACAAACGGGAAGTGGTGTACTTGTACAATGGCTAGGGTTCCGTTTAGATTTCATATAACTCCTGTTTTAAAACAGCTGGGCTGGTTGCCAGTTTGTTTCTGAGTCCAATTTAAGGTGCGCACATTTGTGTTGAAAGCCCTTAATGACTCAGGCCCCCAATACCTGAAAGAGCACACCCTCCCCTACAGAGCTTCTTGGGTGCTAAGATTGGCAGAGAAGACCTTCTTGGTTGTTCCACCAGCCTCAGAAGCTTGGAGCAGTAGAGGTGTGCCAGGAGAAGGCATTCTCTGTGGCAGCCCCCACACTGAGGAATTCCTTCCTCTCAAGTTGACACGAGTGCAGGGAGGAAGCGAGGGCTGTTGCAGGAAGGCTGTCTGATGGCACATGATGCCAATTTGGTCCTAGTTCTGAATTGGTGCCTGGATGAGAGACCACTTTGGAACCTCATGAACACCACCCCCATGTTCCATGACGGAAGAAAGCTAGGAAGGAAATAAAGGTAATAAATAAATAAAGTTCTTTTAAAAATAAAAGCGACCATGAATCTTCCATTAAGGTACCTTCATGCATTACAAACAGGCGTGTTTAAATAGTAGGTGGCCACCAATTTAGAGGAAAATGATCAAAGGGGTGGAATGACTCCTCTACGGGAAAAGATGGATTTTACTTTAGAAAAATGGGAAGTAAGAGTACAGAAGTTTATAAAATTATGCATGGAACGCAGAAAGTGGACACAGAAAAGTCCCCTCCCCAACATAACTCTAGAACTTGTGGCTATCCAATGAAGCTGAACAGGAGTGCCAACTTGGGCCCACAACTGTGGGTGCCCAGGGCCATGGGTGCCACGCACTGTGCATGGCCCTGGCACCAAAATTTGTTGGTGCCCGGACCCTTCATGGGGAATTTTGTGGGTGCTCGGGTGCCCAGGGCCCCAGAGAGTTGGCACCTATGAAACTGAATGTTGGAAGACTGAGGACAAATAAAAGGCAACACTTCTTCATGCAGCACAGAGTTACTTACGTAAACTATGGAACTTTCTCCCCCAGGAGGCAGTGATAGCCACCAGCTTGAATGGCTTTAAAAGAGGATAAGACAAATTCATGGAGGAGGAGGAGATTGTGCTCTCTCTCCACTCTGATTACCAGCTTCTAGGAAATGCAGATAGGCATAGTGCTGTTGTGTTCAGGTCCTATTTTGGGGCTTCCCACAGGCATCTGGCTGACAACAGGATGGACCTTTAGACCTGATCCACCAGTCAGACTCTTCTTATATTCCATCTCCACTGTCAGAGGCCATACATGTCTGAATACCATGGGCTTGTGATCACAAGTGGGGAGAGCTCACTGTTGCACTCAGATCCTGCTGGTGGGTTTCCCATATATACAGTATCTGTTTGGGAGCTGTGAGAACAGGATGCTGGACAATGCTGGAACCTTTTGCCTGATCAAGCAGCCATGCTCGTCTTTTGTTCTTAGTTGTAGTTATTGCTTTTAAGAAACCAAGCCAAACAATTCAAAAATAGTCCCTAAGGGAGAAATACCACCAATGAAGTTTAGTAAGTAACTGTGCCTGCCAGGCCTCCTTCTAGCCAGGGGAACCTGTTTATGAATTAAGCCGTCCATCTTTTTCTCTGCCTTTCTCCTCACAGGTGGCAGAATCTTCCCCCATTGTAGGACTTCAGGGGTGGCTAAGGGATGTTGTTTTTCAATGATCAGAGTGGAGATACATTGTAGGAGAGATTAAATGCTTGCCAAATCTTTTCCTTCTCATTAAGTTTGTTTACGGTCTGGGACCACCTTGGCTTAGCTGGATTTTTCTATCTCATGAACCCTGTGTTGAAAATATCCAACATTCATAAAAAGAAAAGTGGAAAGAAACAGAAATGCTACCAAAGCCCCCCCCCCCCCAATCCTCCTTGTCTACTTTGGGGAAAGTGTGAGATGAATTTTGTAAAGCAACACAAACACGCTCACAAACGTGCTCTGGAAGACAAAACATCAGGCTAAACTAAAGGATGTGTGATCTTTTTCCAGACTAAGGGCCGCATTCCCTTCTGGGCAGTCTTTTGAGGGCTACATGCTAATAGTGGGCAATAGCCTTATCCTCCAAGGAATTTGTGGGGCTGTGCTTTTTATTGCTCTTTGGTTTAAACCTAAACTGGGCAGCCCTTCATAAGTACATAGGAAGAACCCTGCAGGATGAGGCCAAAGGAGGCACATCTAGTCTAGCATCCTCTTCTCACATGGCACCCCAGATGTCCCCCAAAGGGAAGCCCACAAGAAGGACCTGAATGTAGGAGCAACACTCTCCTCACCTGCAATTCCCAGCAACTGGTATTCATAGTTATGCTGACTAAAAAGGGGGAGGGAGAGCACAGCCATTGTGGCTGGTAGTCATTGATAGCCTTATCATCCATGAATTAATGCTTTGTTAATGTTCTCCAAGTTAAGTAGATCAGACCATCAACATGGGCACCTTGGACAGCAATCTGAGCACATACCAACGTGGCCTAGTCATTGTCTCTCCCCAACGTGGTGATATCTATTGTATTTTTTACTTACATTATAGTCATTATTTCTAAATTCGCTCCTGTACATCCAAATTAGCCTACACAGATTTTATGCAAATATGCGTACCTTGGAGGGAGGTGAGATGTATGAGAGGCTAACCTACCATATTTTTCTGTGTATAACACTGAAGTCAAAGAGGCAGATGAAACAGATAAACTAACTTTCCAAAGCACCCTTCCACAACTATTTAAGCAAATCAATTATTGCAAACTTTTGATTGGTTGACAGCTGAACTTAAGAGGTTTAAACAAATAACTCCTTATTTATTTAAAAACCCTCCAATACTTTCAAAATGGCCCCTTTAAATCCAGATGAAGAAAATTGTAGCACAGCACCATAAACAACCATGCCCTATAAAAAAAGGAGTCGCCATTAGGAGGAGCAGCTGTTTACATAAAATATAATTAATCCATTACAATACTATCCCCATCCCCTTTTTAATGTAGCCATATGCTGATTTGTTTAACGACGATTCCCAGCCATCTTGATGGGTTAACTTTCTTTCCTTTTTTTCAGGCAAGGCAAACCATATTTTCTCACTCTGCTCGTAATCACTGTTATCACCTCATTAGTTTATTTGGATGGTATAATTTTCAGGAATGATTGTTGAGGGGGGTGGCCTTGTTCCTCCTCTTTCCACATGCCTTCCTCATCTGACAAACCTTATTAATTGCAGACTTGGCATCGGTAATGGGGATGGCTGCTCATGCTCTTAGTGGAGTTTTAATTTCCCTGTGGCGAGTCAATATTGACTTAAAGTGGGGTAATGTCAGCAAAAGAGACACTCTATCCCCCCCCCCTGCAACAAACACAATAATCGAACGGCTGAAGGAACAATACATACAAATGACTCTGGAGATGAAGGCCGTTTTATGCAACTCCCTGTGGTGGCTGTCTTCATGGGATTCGACGCCACTGTGGGAGTCCCCCCCGCCACGCTAACAAAACCTTGATTTCTGGTAGCATGCGAAAGTGCTGCATATGCACCACAGATTTAAAGTTATATTAGCAAACTACATTTCCCAGGATAATTTGTAAGGGTGACATTGATACCATATATTTAAAGCACTGTGATACAGCCACATTAAACTGCAATAGTCACTTTAAACAGCCATGGCTTCACCCAAAGAATCCTGGGAGTTGTGGTATCATTAAGGTGCTTAAAGTCATTAGGAGACCCCCCCCCCTATTCCCCTCACACAGCTAAAAAAGAACATAAACTTGTCATGATGTGGAGCACATCAATTCATTGTGTAGCAAAGACAACTTTGAAAGGCCAGCCCAAGATGTTCCGCTGCCTGAGGCAAGGCAAGATGGTGCCTCCCTCTCCCCTCCCCATTTCCAAAAGCTGAACGACTCGTTGTGAGTGTCCTCTATTGAACCCAAGGAGATCAAGCTAGCTTAGGGCAATGGAGGTTGGTCCATTTGGGCAAATGGGGCACTTCCCTATGAAGCTCAGTCTGCCCACAGTTGCCTGCCTTTCTTAAAACCATTACAAGGGCTGTCAGCTTTGTCCTCCTCCTTGGTCTCAGGACACACCCACACACCATACCCACACCATACATTTAAAACACTATTATTCAGCTTTAAACAGTCATGGCTTCCTTCAAAGAATCCTGCGTTCAGTAGTTTGTTAAGGGTGCTGAGAGTTGTTAGGAGACCCCCCCCCGGTCCCTTACATAGCTACAGTTTACAGAGTTGCCTGTGATGACTGACTGATTGTTAAACCACTCTGGGAATTGTAGGGTAAAGGGACCCCTGATCATTAGGTCCAGTCGCAGACGACTCTGGGGTTGTGGTGCTCATCTCGCTTTACTGGCCGAGGGAGCCGGCGTACAGCTTCCGGGTCATGTGGCCAGCATGACAAAGCTGCTTCTGGCAAACCAGAGTAGCGCACGGAAATGCTGTTTACCGTCCCGCCGGAGTGGTACCTATTTATCTACTTGCATTTCGTGCTTTCGAACTGCTAGGTTGGCAGGAGTAGGGACCGAGCAATGGGAGCTCACCCCGTCGCGGGGATCCGAACTGCCGACTTTTTGATTGGCAAGACCTAGGCTCCGTGGTTTAACCCACAGCACCACTCACGTCCCATGAGGAGAATAGGGGCCTCCTAACAACTCTCAGCTCTCTTAGCATACTAGAGCTCCCAGAATTTTTTGGGGGAAGACAAGACTATTTAAAGTAGTATCACAATACTTTAAATGTGTGGTGTGAATGTCTCCCTTGTACGCTTTATTTTCTCTCTGTTCTGAGAACTTGTGGAGAGAGAATGGTAGAAGAGCTACAGACAACCACTTTACCTCATACATGTACTGACGATGGCCAGTTACCAACTGATAAATAAGTGTATTCACCCATTGTTTTCCTACAAATGTGCTTAGGGGCTGGAGTGCACCAGAGAGATTTGTGGTAGAAATACACCTAATTTATCTTTTCAAATTCTGTGTCAACGGACACAGAAGGAGCCATTTGTTAATGACACAATCACATTTTAGGCTGATTATAATTTTGTAACAGTACAACGAAATGATGGCCGCAAGCAGGAATACACATGTTTTGTAAGCACACTGTTTCTGAGACTGATGGATGCCATCGTTCTCCCAGCCTTCCTCTTTCACAATCTCCCCGATCATAATAAGTCTGTCCAAAAGTGATGTTGCTCATTCCGTTGAAAGATGGTTTCATTTTCTACTCAAAATTGCTATGGAGAAGGAAGCGGGGGGGGGGGGGGAGGAGAAACAGCAACCCTAACTTTGGTGAATGAATGTTGCGTACAAAACCTGACAGATTCTCTCTCCTGACAGAAATAAAATATAACTCTGGGTAGCAGAGCTTAAAACAGATTTAACAAGGCAACTGAGACGGAAACAGAACATGTTTCCTTTGAGGAGGCAGGAGAGGCAGGATTAACCAGGGTGTTGTGTATGCTGAAGAGTGCACAGGCCAGAGCAGTGAATCACTCAGAGTGGCAGTGGGCAGCCTTCCCTGTGGGTGGGGTACTTTAGGCACCTGGTGCATATGTGTGTGCCTTTTACTATTTAATTTAATTAAGGGGGGCAGTGTGGTGTAATGATGAGAGTGTCAGACCAGGAGCTGAGAGACCAGTGTGCAAATCCCCACATGGCCTTGAAGCTTAGTGACTTTTGGCCAGTCATTGCTTCTCACCCCAAATTTACCTCACAGGATTGCTCTGGGGCTCAGATGATAAGTGGAAGAACCATGTACGCCACTTTGAGCTCCATGGAGAAGGTGGGATACAAATGCAATAAATAAATGATAAATAATTCTTATAGGACAGTGGTTGTTCCCTTGTAAACACAACACATAAAGCCCCTCCAAACTGGGTTTTTTTGGCAGGTGTATTCTGAAATGTGTCATTCGTGTAGTAATAGCACGTTAGTTGATGGTATTATGAGTTTGCCCTGTGGATATTTCCCCAGTGTTACTACATTATTGTCTGGAGTGGTAACTCTTCTGCTACAATACAATAAAAGTGAGACAAAAATAAAATAAAATAAACTTGAGCATTTGCAGTATGAAAAGTTACAGATTTTCAGCGGGAAGTTACAGGATATATACTGATTGCAAATGAAGCAGGAAGTCCACCCTGAAACCTTTGCAGGTAGAAGCAATAGTAAAAGTGGGAATGCAGATAACTGCCCCCATATCATCATGAACACTAATTAATGCACTTTTAAAAGGATGTCTAGAGGTGCCTCTAGACTGCCCCCACCACAGGACCACTGCCCCCACCACAGGCCCAATGAAAATAGAACATTGCTGAAATTTTAGCATTGATAAAATGTTTATAAATGTATAACCTTTAATAATTTTACAAAAGTATGGAATTAATGAAGACATTCACACAGAACCTTCATAGGGGAATCAGAGCTATGTTATAACATTACGCTACATACAGAGTCAGAGCAGCTTCTTCTGAGCTTCTTTTGAGATCTTTTGGATGCAGACTTATCAATTATTTCATTAAAATATGTACGTCACAATCTATCATTTTCTATGCAGAAAATGCTTAGATCACACAATCCATCTTGGAACATTGTTGACTGTAGATCATTATTTATCCCTTTTAGACTAAAAAATGATATTTTGCAGGTACATTTTGTAACCAATTAAACAGTTGGGAAAGCTGTCCGAATTTTCTACGGGAATATTACTTGATACACATCTTGGTGGGTGAAATTTTCTTTTTCAGGGTGAGCTTGATTGATGTACAGGTACAAGTGTAAGAGTTCGTTGACTAAACTAAGGTCAACATCCTTTGGATACTCTTGCATCAACATCTCAATGCCATTGTGAATATGTTCCTTGGTTGTCTGCAGGTTTACCACAAATGAAGAATTGTCAGCTACAGTTGTATATACTGTTGCCCTTCTGTTTAGGTTGGCTTCAAGAGGATCCATGACAGGGATAATTAATTTTCCCTAAACTTGTCTTTTGGAGAAAGTTCATCTAAGTTTTCGGATGCTCTCTCACAATTTTCCCACACCCCTAGAATCTCTGCTTTCTTTGACAGTTTTGTACTCTACATCTGGTAGAGTAAATTTTGTTTGCTGTTCAATTTCATCAAAATTAGCTTGAGTGTTAGAGATACGAGCTGCAATAGTGAGCTGTAAATATTTGCTCAACAAAACTTGTGAAATTTCTGAGTGCTTTGTTAACTTTATGAAATTGGTCTAAAGGTGAAGCATGAAGTCAAATTACCTATTCAATTTTCTGCAGAAGAGTTTCAGCCTGTCATCTAGTACAGTGGTACCTCGGGTTACAAACACCTCGGGTTACAAACTCTGCTAACCCGGAAGAAGTACCTCGGGTTGAGAACTTTACCTCAGGATGAGAACAGAAATTGTGTGGTGGCAGTGGGAGGCCCCATTAGCTAAAGTGGTGTCTCAGGTTAAGAACGGTTTCAGGTTAAGAACGGACCTCCGGAACGAATTAAGCTCGTAACCAGAGGTACCACTGTATCTCCTGTCATACGTCTGGATTTTTCCATAAATATGATTGAGCAATTCAACAATGTTAGCATAACTTTCACTAATAGCTGCAGTAGCTTTGGCTTGAGCCTCTCATCTTGTGTCTGATAAATGTTTAGGAACTTTTGACTCAAGAGGCATTTTTTTTATCATTGCCCATCTTTTTGTAGAAGCTGAGAAGTAAAATAAACCTTGCAAACTTGTTCCTCTCCAGAACTTTTTGTTGAACTCTGTTATCCTTGCCAGCCATATTGGCTGCATTGTCATATGACTGTCCCTCTACATTTGCTGGAATCTATTTCAAGTTCAGTATCAGCTCAGCCATACTTTCACTGGTGTGATCTCTCAGCTCAAAAAGACTCAGAAAGTGTTGAGCTCATAATCCATCATGAAGAGAAACATATTTAACAATAACAGTAAACTGAAAAACATGGGAAACATCAGGTGTTGAATTGACTAATAAACAAAAATAACCTGTCTGTTTGAAGTCGCTCGGTATTGCTTCTTGAACTGTAATAACCATCACCTAGATAACCTCGTCGCATATGGCTTTGGATAAGTATGATGGGTGACCAAAGCCTTTACCTCCATACTGATTTATGAGAGCACACAGGAAGGGATCAAATATGGCAACTAATTCAAGCAGTTCCAGAAAGTTACCATTATTTGGAGAACCCAAATAATCATTTCCCCTGAAGTGGCTAGGTTCTGCCAAAAGAGAAATTGCTCTTTGTTAAGTATGTTAGTGTAAAGTTCATATTTTCTGGGTTTGATGAATCCAGTAGAAGCTAAAGCTATAGTTGAGGTAGTGTGGTTACAAAAAAGTTTGCAAAAAAAGTAGACTTTTCCTTTTGTGGGAGAATACACTAGCCATTCTTGAGGGTAGGTTTCTCCGTTTACTTTGGTGGAATATAATAAATTATTTGACCAGAAGAGGGCATGGCTTGCTTCAGAGTAGTAAATGGTCTATCCCAGTGCTGACATTTTGATGGACCTTTCTCAGTCGAGTATGATATTTTTCGTTATTCAATGTGGTCCATAAACCTATGTCTTTATTGTCTCTGAAATCACTAGTAGCATGAACAGTTGGTATTTTTGTGTCTGCAGTGTTAGGGTTTCCACTGAGATGATTTGATTTGTTTCCAAATAATGTAAAATGGTAATGCGCTTGAACTACAGTACTTCTCAGCACTCTCAGCATACTAGAACTCCCATAATTTTTTGGGGGGGAAGCAGCTCTCCGGACTTTAAGATAAGGAGTCTCTCCAAGCCATAGCTGGGGATGCCAGAGATTGAACTTGGGGTCTTCTGCACACAAAGCAGGTGCTCTATCACTTTGTACATCCCCAAGCCCACTGAATGTGCCTAGTTTTGGGAGGCTTGGATTGAGTGCAGATTAATTTGATGTGTGGTGTGGGCAGTACCAGATTTACATATGTGCTGAGCAGACTGCAGTCCAGGGCCTCATAATTGATGGCGGCCTGGAGGATGTGAATGGTGGTGTGGCGGGGTTGGGCCTTCCAAACCCTTGGGACCCTCAACTAGTGCCCAGTTTGGCTAACTGCTGGAGCCAGGCCTGCTTATAAGGAATGTAAATGGAAGCTAGAATAAGGCACCTGGTGCTTCTTGGACCATTGTCCACCCATTAGGACCCTACTGGCATAGCTCAGTTGGTAGACCATAAGACTCTTAATCTCAGGGTCATGGGTTCAAGCCCCACATCAGGCGAAAAGATTCCTGCATTGCAGGGGGTTGGATTAGATGGCCCTCATAACCCCTTACAACTCTACAATTCTATGATTTTATGACCCATCAAAGGACAGTATCTTTGCTTACCCTGGCTGCCCCTGAAAACCTGCACAAGCAGAGTTTATATCTGCATGGGAGTCTGTTCACGCAGCCTTCTGAATGCATGGGTGTTGGGTTGTGGGCTCCAGATATGACTCTGCTCTCCTCTCCTCAATGGTGCATTTTCTCACTTTACATAGTGTTATAGGTTTGTGGAGGTCAGTCCACATAATGCACATGTGATCACAGGTCAGTATCTATAAGAGGAAACATGCTGAACCAGTCAGACCAGTTTCCATGGAAGTTCAGTGCTGCCGTGTTGTTGTTGTTGTTGTTTAGTCGTGTCCAACTCTTCGTGACCCCATGGACCAGAGCACGCCAGGCACTCCTGTCTTCCACTGCCTCCCGCAGCTTGGTCAAACTCATGTTCGTAGCTTCAAGAACACTGTCCAACCATCTCGTCCTCTGTCGTCCCCTTCTCCTCGTGCCCTCCATCTTTCCCAACATCAGGGTCTTTTCCAGGGAGTCTTCTCTTCTCATGAGTTTTGGAGCCTCAGCTTCAGGGTCTGTCCTTCCAGTGAGCACTCAGGGCTGATTTCCTTAAGAATGGATAGGTTTGATCTTCTTGCTGTCCATGGGACTCTCAAGAGTCTCTTCCAGCACCATAATTCAAAAGCATCAATTCTTTGGCGATCAGCCTTCTTGATGGTCCAGCTCTCACTTCCATACATCACTACTGGGAAAACCATAGCTTTAATTATACGCACCTTTGTTGGCAAGGTGATGTCTCTGCTTTTTAAGATGCTGTCTAGGTTTGTCATTGCTTTTCTCCCAAGAAGCAGGCATCTTTTAATTTTGTGACTGCTGTCACCATCTGCAGTGATCATGGAACCCAAGAAAGTAAAATCTCTCACTGCCTCCATTTCTTCCCCTTCTATTTGCCAGTGCTGCCATGTACTTGTCTAAAAAGCCATGTACTTGCCTGTTGCCATCAAGATAAATAGGTGGGCCTCATCCTACCTCACCTGGCTCGATGCCATGCCATCCAAGCATAAAGACCTACATGTGAAGGGGGGCTATGTGAGTTTTGGCTGATGCTGGTAGCTGAAGAAACAGAGGCTTGTATTGCTCTGTGGTGGACCCCAAAGCTATGGGTGATCTTCCTCAAAACCTAACGGGGAGAGAAGGTCTAAGAACCTAAGCTCAGGTTGTATACATACGTAAATAAAACAACACACCCCAAAGACACCACAGGCTCCACTGACCTTCTCTCCAAGGAAATCAGAGCCAGTGTGGTGCAGCAGTTAGAATGCCAGACTAGGACCTGGGAGACCAGGGTTCAAATCCCCACTCAGCCATGGAACTTCTCTGGGTGACCTTGGACTAGTTACTGCCTCTCAGCCTAACCTACTTTACAGATTTGTTGTGGAGATTAAATTGGGGGTGGGGGTGGGGAGACAACTATGTAAGCCACCTTGAACTGAACTCTGGGTAAGCATTGGAACCCCTGGAGTTGCTTACCACTCAGAAATTGGAGTTTGTGTGACCATAAGAAAAAGCTTCAGATGCCTAAGATCTGTACAGATTGTTCTAGTTTTGCTCTTTCCAAAAGTTTTCAGCAGCAGAATACTCACTCCCCCCCTCCCGCTCTTATGGGGGGGGGCAGAGAATCTATTCAAAGGTGTGCTTAAATATAACCACGGTAAATGATAGCTGTTTCATTATATCGCCCATCACACCATCTAAGCGACTTCTTTCCCTATTAAAATTGTTGATTGAAGGTGGTTAGCTGTTTATCAGCTCTAAATTACATTTCTTCTCTCTTAGGGCCCCGTTGGTTGGAAAACCGGGGGGTGGGGGGAATCATCAACAGCCCTCCTAGTTAGTCACAAGGAAAGCTTCCAAAAGCTGGATTTTCAGGGAGTGGGGAGTGGGGTGGGGGAGATCGACAAACACAGATTGCACCTCCAGATCTCCCTTGAGACATCATGCTTTCTTTGTTCTGCTAAGAAAAATTAACCTCAATCTTGGCTCAAGGTCCCCGGATTGATTATCATAGTCATTTAAATACTGTAATCTCATTTGCAGCATCAAGGAAAGGGAGCGAAAAGGAGAAGGAATTAGAAAGGGAAAAGGAGGGGGGGGGAGACCAGAGAAAAGAGTGTGCAGGGCGGGTGGTGTCTTTGGGGGGGAAGAAAACCGCATAAATTATCTGACAAAAAGAGAAGGCTTTTGGCTTTCTGCTTATGGACCCCATTTCAAGATCTTTCCACTTGATTGAAAAAGTTGATGAAGTTTAAATGAAGCAGAATTAGGAAGCGGGGGTGGACGAGTATTGACGTCGGCCCAGCTGAAGAATGTACAATTCAATAGGGCTGGGAGGGTGTGTTTTTTCCCTCCCTCTCTCCCCTTTTCAGTGGCAAAGAGGGGGAAAGGCCTAAATGGTATAATCTTCAATCAAATCTAACATTGAGGATGACAAGGCAGGGGTAATGAGAAGAGGCCAAAGCAGGCGTGTTGGTTAAAGAAATTAATCCCTCTTGCTGAGCCCAAGAGTTCAGGCTTTGATGTCTATTGTGTAGCCCTGGTGCCATCCTATCTAAATGCTAACTAACTAGGAGAGGGATGTGGGACTGTGCTTTTCATGGCGGAGGCTAATCTGATAATAACTATTTTATCCTCTCAATTCATACGCTCCAACTGTCCCCATTTCCCAGGGAAGGTCCTGTTTGTTTCGTCGTCGTCGTCCCCTCCTTGTACCTGATCCTGATAAAATACTGTCCTCAATTTGGGGGGCCAAAAAAGGAGAGTTTTAATTCTGGCTTGGAAAGAGCCACTCACTTTGTATGGTTGCCTGGGGCACACAAGGATTCCCTTCGGGTAACCCAAGTGCAAAAAGTTGACAACACCCAGTTCTTGGAGTGGGGATGCTTCCTCTTTTAAGCCATAATTCAAGGGCAAACTCCACTTGATGGTGGTGTGGGGGGCAGGCATCTGTGTCTAAACTCAGGTCTGCCCTATTCACTAAAATAGCAGAGTACAGGATCTTTGTGTTAAGAGTCATGTGGTGAAGACTCTTGACTTAATGGTTCCCTCTTTAGATGCTAAATTTTCAAAGGTAATAAGCCAGCCCTGTTGTGTTTGGAGACCCAAGTGGGGCTCTAGGCTTCTGCCCCAAGCTACCACCCTTATGATGCCACTACGGTACTTCCCAGCTCTCTAGAGATGGGGGAGAATGTGTTTCAGTTCACATTTAAAGGCCAACCTACCAACTTTGCCCTTTTCAAAACTATATGCAACCCAAAATGCAGCCATCTTTCAAAGTTCACACTTCTCCAAATTTTGCAATGCAGCTACTCAGCCAAGTAATGCTCACAAAAATGCAAATCCTAGAGTAAAGTGTGCATAAAAATTCATATATTAGTGAAAATGACATATAAGTATTCATTATATTATGGAAATTTGACTCTTATGTATTCAACACTAGTCCTAATCAGAGTAGACCCATTGAAGTTAATGGGCATGGATAACTTATAGAATCATAAACTTGTAGAGTTGGAAAGGACCCTGAGGGTCATCTAGTTCAGTCCCCTGCGATGAGGAATCTCAACTAAAGCATTCATGATAGTTTGTCATCCAACCTCGGCTTTAAAACTTCCATGAAAGTAGAGTCCACCACCTCCAGAGCGAGTCTGTTCCACTGTTGAACAGCTCTTACTGTCAGAAAGTTTTTCCTGGTGTTTAGTCAGAATCTCCTTGTTTTGGTCCTCCGGAGCAGGAGAAAACAAACTTGCTCCATTTTCCATGGGACAGCCCTTTAGATATTTGAAGATGGTTCTCATATCTCCTCTCTCCCCCCTTTCCCGGGCTAAACATACCCTACTCCCTCAACCATTCCTCATAAGTCTTGTTTTCCAGACTCTTGATCATCTTGGTTGCCCTCCTTTGCACACGTTCCAGCTTGTCAATATCCTTTTTAAATTGTGGTGCCCAGAACTGGACACAGGACTCCAGGTGGGGCCTGACAAAGGTGAACAGAGCAGTACTATTACTTCCCTTGATCTGGACACTAGACGTCTGTTGATGCAGCCTAGGATAGCATTTGCTTTTTTTGCTGCTGCATCACACTGTTGACTCATGTTAAGTTAGTGGTCTACTAAGACCCCTAAATCCTTTTCACTTGTACTACTAAGTGCACACAATCTTACATTTTTCCCTGTTGAAATTTATTGTGTTAGTTTTGGCCCAGTTCTGTTAAGGTAATATTGAATCCTGATTCTGTCTTTTGTGGCATTAGCCACCCCTCCCAGTTTGGTGTCATCTTCAAATTTGTTAATTTCAGTGGGCCTGCTCTGAGTAATATGTAGCCAAATGCTACCCTAAACATTCAAAGCATGTGGCTTCCCTCAAAGAACACAGGTGCTGGAAAGATAAAGGGTGCTGGAAATTGTAGCTCTATGTGCAGCAACCCATAGTTCCTAGGATTCATTGGAGTAGTCATATGCATTAAATGTAGGTATGCATGCAGTGAGAACTCTTTGAAGGCCCTCGGACACAAGAGGTACCCTGTTTCTCATATTTTAAGACATACCCATAAAATAAGCCATAGCAGGATTTTTAAGCATTCAAGGAATATAAGCCATACCCCGAAAATAAGACATAGTGATAGGCGCAGCAGCAATGCCAGCCGCGGCAGGAGGAGGAGGAAAAAAATAAGACATCCCTTGAAAATAAGCCATACTGTGTTTTTTTGAGGAAAAAATAAATATAAGACGTGTCTTATAATATGAGAAACACGGTAGAGAATTGTATTTCAGTGCATATCAGTGCTTTAAGGCTCCATAATGTGTGGTCATTATCCTGTCATTTCAGCCAGTCTTGAAACAACATAGAAGGGACTCACAGATTAAAATTACATTACACTCGTCAAAGCAGAGCACATAAATTCATTGTATAACAAAGACAACACTGCAAGAATAGTCCAAAACGTTTTGCAGTTTGAGACAAAGGACAAGAGGACATATCCCTCCGCTCTCTCCATTTCTATGTGCAAAAGCTGACCACACACACTAGCTGTTGAATCTTCCTTCAGCATCCCCCATTGCACCTGAAGGATTCAGGCTAGCTTAGGACAGTGGAAGCTCCACCAAACTCAGTCTGCCCTCACTTGCCTACCTTACTTAAAAACAGTCCAGGGGCAGCACTGGCTCACAGCTTCATCCTTAGTTTCAGGCCACACTCACACTAAACATTTAAAGCACTATGACACCACTTTAAATGATCATGATTTCCCCCAGAGAATTCTGGGAGCTGTAGTTTGTGAAGGGTGCTGAGAGTTGTTAGGAGGCTGTGGTCTAAACCACTGAGCCAAGGGCTTGCCGATCGGAAGGTCGGCGGTTCGAATCCCCACGATGGGGTGAGCGCCTGTTGCTCAGTTCCAGCTCCTGCCAACCTAGAAGTTCGAAAGCACATCAAAGTGCAAGTAGATAAATAGGTACCACTCCGGCGGGAAGGTAAATGGCGTTTCCATGCGCTGCTCTGGTTTCGCTGGCCACGTGACCCAGAAAAACTGTCTGCGGACAAACGATGGCTCCCTCGGCCAGTAAAGTGAGATGAGCGTCGCAACCCCAGAGTCGTCCACGACTGGACTTAACTGTCAGGGTTCTTTACCTCCCCCCCCCCTTCCCAGAGCTATATTTCTCAGAGTTCTCAGGGAAGAGTGACTGATTGCTAAACCACTCTGGGAATTGTAACTCTGTGAGGGGAATAGGGGCCTCCTAGCAGCTCTCAGCACTCTTCCCAAACTACACCTCCCAGAATTCTCCAGGGAAAGCCATGTCTGTTCACCATGGTATCATGGAGCTTTATACATATGATGGTCTTCTTTTTGTCCTTTATATACCGCAACTCATCAGGAAGGAAGATGGAGACAAAATTGAATTAATTGGTTCTGCCTGTCATTGGCTCTCTGGCACCATCTACTGGTAGGCTCCCTGCCTTCTGCCCCATCAGTCCCAATGGCCACAAGCCACAAACTGGATTACAGGCTGCGCAACCGGATGCAGGGCACATGAACACAGACACAGAGCTCTGTCCATTCAGCACCATTAAGCAGCTGCCACATGAGGCAGGGCCTTATGGAAGGGACAAGTTTCAAGGGGCGATGCCAGCTACGGTAAACAACAATAGCACAGGCAGCTCCAGTTTGCTCACTGCTTCTGTATCACTGAAGAAGGCACCCTGGTGGTCAACCAGTCTAATCCTATGCTCAGTGCAACTGCCACAACCCCACCAGGTGAATATTCAACCTCTGCTAAACTACTTCCATGTTGTTCCACTATTGAATAGCTCCTCCCATTAAGACAGGGGCAAGGAACCATTTTCAGTATTGGCTAAGGCGGACGTCAGCTATAGTCCCAATGAAGTGGAGGCACCAGATTGGTGAAATCTGCCTTACCTTTTGATTCTGAACCAAGGACAGAATCTTAACTTTGTGCAAGGCATCCAAGAAAACACTGTGAATATTTCAGTGGTTTCCTTTAATATTTCAGGGCATTTTGAGAATGGGCTTTTGCTTTTTTATATATAGAAATATTGTGGAGGGTTTTCACTCTTTGAAATATCAGCATTTCCAGAAATGTTACGTCTATATATATACAAATGTAAACTGGGCATGTGGGTTATTATCCGCTCTTCTCCGAAACCGCGTCACCGATTACGTTCAAATTTGAACACAACATCACATGTGAATGTCCGAAGGCTCTTATAAAGTTTGCTAAGACAGATGTCACACCTGTGCCACGTAAAACCCCAAACACTGTGTTTCAAAACATACCACTCAGACAAAAATGCATGCTGGGAAAAGAACCAGGTTGCAAACCAGCACCCTCTAGAGGCGGCTATACTCGTACTGCACCTATAAAAACTTCCCTCTCAACAGCATCTCGGCTCCAGTTTACATACTAGGCCGAAGCCTTTACAGATTAGGCCGAATGGAGGTACTGACCTGGATGGCAGTTGGGGGGAGGAGGGGACGGGATAGGTCAGGACACGGTGGGGCCAGTCACAGAGATGACCCGGAGGTGGGGGCATAGCTGCCAACTCTCCCGTTTTTCATGGGAAACCCCTGTATTTAAACCTGTTTCCCGCTGTTATCCCAAATAGAGAAAAATCCCGTAAATCCCCCAGATTTCCTACCTGCCAGGGAGGCTCCTTCTGCGCATGTCTGGACATGCGCAGAACCGATTTCGGGTGCCGCTCTGCCCATGTCTGGGCACCAGAAATCAGGCAGAGTGGCACCGGAAGTCGCTTCTACACAGACATGCGTAGAAGCGACTTCCGGTGCCGCTCTGCCCACGTCTGGGCACCGGAAACCGGGCAGCGGCAGCACCAGAAGTTGCTTCTACGCATGTCCAGACATGCGTAGAAGCGACTTCCAGTGCCGTGCCGCAGTTGATCCTGGATTTTTCTTACCGGGAGTTGGAGGATAGGGGGGGGAAGGGGGCGGTATACGTCATGGATTGGCATAGGGTGGGGGCAGTCACAGGGCCAGCTAGTCTCTAGATAAAACTGCTTTGGTTGCTGTCCATCTGTACCCTGGGCAGAACACTGGGTATTTCCTGTCCAGTCTTATTGGAGAGAGGGAAATAGAAGTTCTTGTCTAGGGTTCGGCCATGACCCCAGAGTCCAGCAGCTGCCAGGATCCTGACTCAGTTGGATCCCCACTAGGTTCTGCGAATTTTTTTAATGGCAATTAATTTGTTTTTAAAAAGTTTATATCCCAATTTTCACTGCATCTGAGAGGATTGGAAAATAAAACAAATAATAGACAAAGCTAGAAAATAATGCAATATGATCGTTAGCATGCTGTGCAAATTTAAATATAAAGGGTTGCTGCCAACTTAAGTCCTTCTCAGAGTAGACCTACTGGAACTAATGGGTGTAAATTTGTCGTGTGCATTAATTTCAATGGCTTCATTATTTCAATGGCTCTTCTCTGCCCCTCCCCCTTTTAAAACATCCCATCCACTTAAGCAATGCCTCCAGGATGTAAATACTGTATATGTAAAGACAAGGATAGGGGAACCTATGCCTCTTCAGGTGTGGCTGGACTACAACTCCCATAATCCCAGACCATTGGCTATGTGGCCTGGGACTGATAGGTGTTGTAGTAAAACAAACAAACAAAAAATCTGGAGGGACACAGTTTCCTCCAGTCCTGTTATAAGCAAACTTTTCTCTTTTTTAAAAAACTGCATCTTATGCTATTGATAAAGGCAGTGAACTAAGGAAACTTATGTGAGGTTGCCGCCTAGAGGAGGAGGAAGAAAGTAGGTGCTGCAGAAAAGGCACTCTTGGTGTTGCTAAAACAGAGGGTGACAGCGTTGCTATAAATATATTTATTTTGGAGGGATGCACAGAAGGGGCAAAGCGAGGAGGACAGTGGTGCTTCATCCCACAGACTAGATTTCTAAAAAGGAAGTAAATGGATATGCTTTGATGTCAAAACACATTTCCTGCAGTGAGCCCTGCTAAATTTTGATGGGGTTAAGTTTAAACAGAGCAGTGTTTGGGGTTTTTTCCTCCTTGTCTTAACTTCCAGATTGTAATCTTGTTACACAATTTGTATGTGGAAAATGCAATCTGATGGTGATGATGACTAAGAGGCTTGGCTTCAGCAGTTGGTACCCTTGGGCAGCTAACAGGACACATCCTCAGTACGGGCTATGAATGGAAGCTGCAGGCTTGCGCATATTGTACGGTGTAGTGGTTAGAGCAGGCATCCCCAAACTGCGGCCCTCCAGGTGTTTTGGCCTACAACTTCCATGATCCCTAGCTAACAGGACTAGTGGTTGGGGAAGATGGGAATTGTAGTCCAAAACATCTGGAGGGCCAAAGTTTGGGGGTACCTGGGTTAGAGTGTCAGACAACGGTGCTTGGGAGGCCAGGGTTCAAGTCTTTCAATAAGCCATGAAGCTTGCTGGGTATCACTTAGGCCAATCACCGACTCTGAGCCTAATCTACTTCACAGGGTTGTGGGGATTAAATGAGAAGAGGCAGAACCATACATGCCATCTTGATCTCCTTGGGAGAAAAGGTGGGATATGAACACAATAAAAAGAATAGAATAGAATAGAACAGTCATGTTATCTAATAACACTCCTGGTCATTAATCTTTCAGATGTTTTTTTAACAAAATGTATACAGAAAACCTTTAAGCAGGTTTACAAAAATAAAAAAATAAAAAAATTAAAATTATAAATAAAAAACAGTTAAACAGGTACTTTCAATGTTTTTAAAGATGATTAAAACCAACAGTAGCTAAAAAGAAATAAAACACCTGTCAACATTCTACAGGTCTGGAGAGGTCTGCCTAACCAAATAGGAGAGCACAATGAAGGCGCTTGCCTATTGGCTAGGCAGGGAGTTCCAAAGTACAGGTACTACTGCATTAAGAGACTGATTTATTAAAAGTGTGGAACAAGTATTGTGTGACACCTGAAACAGTGCTGAAATGATCAGCTCCCCTATAAAGAAAGGTTTCAGCATTTGGGACTTTTTAGTTTAGAGCAGGCACCCCCAAACTTTGGCCCTCCAGATGTTTTGGACTACAATCCCCATCATCCCTGACCACTGGCCCTGTTAGCTAGGGATCATGGGAGTTGTAGGCCAAAACATCTGGAGGGCCGCAGTTTGGGGATGCCTGGTTTAGAGAAAAGGTAAGAGGCAAGATGATGGATGTTTATAAAAATTATGCCTGGCACAGAGAAAGTGGATTAGGAAAAAGAAAAGCCTTTCTCCCTCTCACCAAACACTAGAACTCCTGAACATTAGGACCAAAAGTACCGGTACTTCTTCAAACAGTGCATAGTCAAACAGTGATGACAGTGATAACCACCAACATAGATAACTTCAAAATATTAGACAAATTCATGGAGCAGAAGAAGGCTATCAGTGGCTACTAGCCACAATGGGTATGCTCTGTCTCCAAAGTTGGAGGCAGCAATGATTCCAAATACCAGTTGTTGGGAACCACGGGAAGGGAAGGTGCTGTTGCACTCAGGTCTTGCTTGTGGGCTTCCCATAGGGCCATCTTGTTGGCCACTGTAAGAACAAGATGCTGAGCAAGTTGGGCCAGCAGGATCACCTTACGTTCTTATGCCAGTTCTGCAGATCAGTGCAGTTGAGTGGGCATGTATGGGTTAAAGCAATCCCAAAAGTAAACTGGTCCCAAGTTGTTAAGGGCAACGCCTTAAACTTGGCCCACTAACAAAAAGGCAACCAGATCTCTTCGTAGAGGTGATATAATAGTATATATTGCTATCACTAGGCCTAGAGATTTCTGCTCCATACTCTGTTGGAACCAGCACAGTGTAGTGCAGGCATCCCCAAACTGCGGCCCTCCAGATGTTTTGGCCTACAACTCCCATGATCCCTCTAGCTAACAGGACTAGTGGTCAGGGAAGATGGGAATTGTAGTCCAAAACATCTGGAGGGCCGAAGTTTGGGGATGCCTGGTGTAGTGGTTACTGTCATGAAATTCTACTCAATATTGATCCAGAGCAAATTCCAACGTATAGTTAGCAAAGTAAAAACTTAAACATGTTGTAGGATTCCCAAAAAAATAGACCAGAGGCAATTGTATTTCATCCAGCAGAGCTTTACTGCTACTGATAATGGTCACAAATCCAATACATTCAAGATTGGCACTGTCCATAAGAAATCCAGTTGCAGCAGACTTAATTTAAACTTACAATAACTTACAATAAGACTAAACCTTAACACTATATACAGAACACCAAAGGAAAAGAGATAGAAAGATAAAGTGAAACCCAAGCTCCTTCTGGCCTTATTTTTATAGTCAGCAAGGCCTTGACTGAGAGATAGCAGAACCAGTTTAAGCCAGCTGTACTCAGCTTCTCTGAAGGAATAACCCAAACATCATTCTCCTTGTTTCTTCTTTCACACAGAGAAGCTTCCATAACCCTCTTGAATTAATTATAATAGGAAAGATCTCAACACATTAGATAAATACTTTCTGCACTAAGAAATGCAAACTGGCAGTTACAGTGCCGTACTCCATACCTGGGAGACCAGAGTTCAAATCCCCAGTTGGCCATGACAGCTCACTGGGTGACTTTGGGCCAGGCACTGCCTCTCAGCCTAGCCAACTACACAGGGTTTTTGTGAGGGTTAAATGAGGATGGGGAGAAGAACCAGGAGCAAAAAAATGGGATATGAATACAATAAACAACTGTGCAAAGGAAACAGAATCTCAGCTCATCCTTAAACTATTAGAGGATCACGTGCTTCCCTCTAGTGTTTAATCTGGCACCTGCAGACAGTTGCAGTTCTAATTCTGTGTTATCATCAATATTCAAGGCCACTGGAACTTTGCTGTTTACTAAAAGTAGTCAATTCCCCTTCATACTGACCTGCATTCCCTTCCATACTGACCAGTTTATCTTATTAGCGAGCAAATCCTGATGTCTGCCATTTGCTAACAACCATCCCAGACCCTGCTCTCATCTCTGAAGGGTGGCAACAGGAGAGGGAGACTTTTCTGAGGTGGCTTCCTGTTTGTGGGATGCTCTCCCCAGGGAGGCTTGCCCAGCGCCTTCATTACGTATCTCTGGGCACCAGGCAAAAACATTCATCTTTGTCCAGGTCTTTGGCTAATGAAACTGTATAATGGTCAGGGTATTGTTTTTGTTTGTTACTATGTTATGTATTTTTGTGTTTCTGTGTTGTAAATTGCCTGTGATCCTTGGATGGTGGGCAGTATAGACATTTATTTAATATAAACAAACAAACAAACAATTAAAAGCATTTATTGGTGTCCCTTTTGTAACATATAAAAGAAAATTGGTGGCAAAATGTATGTTCCCTGTAAGGCAGCCTTGAAGCACCTTAAAATTATTATTCCAATCCAGTGCAGTGAGAAGACAGGAAAATACATACATGCATATATACATCTAATGAAAAGGTCACATCTAAACAAATGATGCAGGACATCATGTATGTAAATGTGCTTGGCATCCACAATTTAAGGGGCAGTCCTTATCAATCTATCTGCCCGCCCCAGGCAGCTGCTGGGGACCTCGCACCCTCCCAAGACCACCACCACGTGGCTTCCATGTGAGCCCCTGCACCATGAAGCTGGGTGTGAAAGCTGCCATTTTGAACTTCCGCCACTCTGTATCACTAAGTAAAATTCCCTCAGTGAGAAGCTGTGAATAGGTGTGTGTCGATCTTAACTTTTCCTATGGTTTATTACTGTACGTTAAAGATTGGCATAACTTAATATGAAAACAGGTTGCCATGGTTGCCAGAGAGCAAAATAGAAAATGGCTACTGCTACAGCCAGGCCCAATGGAGGGGAAAGAGCTGTAGCTCAGTGGTACAACATCTGCTTTGCAGTCAGGAAGTCCCAAGTTCAACCTGCTAGGGTTTGGTAAGGCCCCTGTCCGAAACCCTGAAGAGCTGCTGCCAGTCAGTGTGGACAATACTGAACCAGATGAGCCAGTGGGTCTGACTTAGTTTTATGGCATCTCCCTGTGTTCCTATTTTAAGTAGCCTTTAAAACACAACGAGGACTGGAAACTTGCCTTGTTTTTAGTGCTACAGGTCAGGGGCAGTCCCTGGTGCCTCCAGGTAGAGCTGGGGAAAGTTACTCCATAAAACCCTTGAGAGCTTCTGCCAGTCAAAGTAGACAGCACTCAGCCTGATGGACCAATGTTCTGACTCTCTATGTCCCAAAGCAGCTGGGGTGGGGTTGTGAAGGCTGTCAGAGGTCACTTTGCTGACAGTCCCACCAACTTGTGAAAATACCACATGCATACACAAATCCCAAGAGGTCCCCCAAAGCGGCCTGGGGACCCCCCCTCCCTCCAGTCCCGCGGCATAGCCTCCTCACCTTAGCGATGAGATGGTTCTGGAGCATGCTCTCGCGGGCCACTCCTAGCCGCTCGTTCTCACAGCCTGGGTACAACTCTGCCAAAGTCATTGGCCTCCGTGGCGGGGGACAGATCTGGCTGACGCTGCGGCGCCGGGGCAGGCGCACCTTCTGGGCGGTCTTCTGCGCAGGGGTGGCTGCTGCCATGGCTTCCCACCGGTGCCACCCTTAAGATGCTCACCACTGCTCTGGAACAAGAGGGATCTTGCAGTGGCTCCCGGCTGGCTCCTTTTGGGCTGCACCACGTTGGAGGGGAGAGAATGGATGCAGAGGCAAGCTGAGTAGAGAGACAGCCCCTCTGGGTTACCTCAAGGCCTTGAAAAGAAGGAAAAGAAATCCTGAAGAACCAAAGGTACACATACCTTCTCCTTCTCCTCTCTGGGGAATGGTGAGGCTGGTTGCCGTGGCAACAGGGGACGCTAACCGTGTTTATAAAACAATAGCCAACAGCAGGGTAGGGCGCAGCAACACCACACTAGCGCAAGGGGTTGCTAAACAACCGAGTGCAAGGAAGCACACACACGCATATCAAACTGTAAAATCCTCTGGCTGAGATGAGATGGAGTCCCAGGGCAACTTTGCACTTAGGAGCATGTGCCAGTTTATGCATTGTCAAGTCTGCCATGAACTTTCAGGGCCTAGAGGCCAGGGCAGTCCCCCCCCCCACCGGCAATGTATTTTTTTGAGGGAGCCAAACCACTTCAATTTTCAGAGGGTGTTCGGCTCCACCCCCTGGTTCCTTGCGATGTCATACATGCGAGGTCAGGTTGGGGCCCCTCAATAATCTGGAGAATTAACACCTCTGCTCTGGGCAAATCATAATCAAAATATAAACAGCTATTCAAGCTCTAGTGCTCAAGAAAGGAAACATGCACAGTTGTTTAGGAAAATCTCAACTACTGTAAGTGGCTGGAGTGCTGGGCCTGGGAGTGACCAGGATTTGAATCCTCACTCGGCCATGAAGCTCTCCTGTTGACCTTGGGCCAGCCACTCCCTCTCAGCCTGGCCTACCTCACAGGGCTGTTATGGGGATTAAATGAGGTGTGAACCACGTACGCCACCTTGAGCTCCTTGGAGAAAAATGTGTGCAATAAATAAATGGAGTAAAAATAATTTTAAAATGAAAAGTAGAACATTTAAATCAAAAATAGTATACAAATGCAACTTTGCATTCATTATTAGAAATATCTTGACACAGCTTTTAAATTAGATTAGTTACATTAAAAACAACAACAACAAGGTTCTTTGGAGATTAAAGGTTGTTCTTTTATAAAGTGGGGGTGGGGAGACCTGGACAAAAGCTTGCCGAGATGTGTTGTGTATGTATGTACCGTGTTTCTCATATTATAAGACACGTCTTATATTTATTTTTTCCTCAAAAAAACACAGTATGGCTTATTTTCAAGGGATGTCTTATTTTTTTCCTCCTCCTCCTGCCGCGGCCGGCATTGCTGCTGCGCCTATCACTATGTCTTATTTTCGGGGTATGGCTTATATTCCTTGAATGCTTAAAAATCCTGCTATGGCTTATTTTATGGGTATGTCTTAAAATATGAGAAACAGGGTATGTAGTTATGTATTTATTTGGCAAAAGTGTCACTATGGGGAGTTGCTTTGCAACTACGGGAACCTGGAACAGTTAGAGGAGAAACTGACCAATCACCAGGTGAACTAATTGTAGGTCTCAACAGTTATAGGTCACTTCATTCTACCATTTGTGAGAACAAGCAGTCATAGATTTTACTTAAACCCATTAAGGGGGAGCTATGACGATCAAGAATAGCCCAAGTTTTTTAAGCTAAAAATCTAGAATGCTCTAAATACACACCCAAACCCACACAACATCACAGCCAGAAGGGAGAGGAAGGCCACATTCACCCCATATATTAAAGGCCTTATGCTACCACTTTAAACAAACATGGCTTCCAACAAAGAATTATGGGAGATGTAGTTTGTTAAAGGTGCTGAGAGTTGTTAAGAGGCCCCTGTTCCCCTTACAGAACTACAATTATTATTCATTTCATTTCTACACCGCTTTATATTTTTAAGAAGAAATCTCAAAGCGGTTTACCACACATTAAAATATTAAGTAAAACAATCCGGAATAAAACATTAGTGAAGAAATTCAAACATAAAATATACAAAAGACCCCACCCCTCCACACATCCTCCCAAACGAAATACTAGAGTTCTCTGCTCCTCCCAAACTGAACTTAGTGTGGCCTGTGAGAAAACTTTAATCTCTCAGCAAAATTGCCTCTTGAAGTCACAGAATGGAAGTGGGGAAGGGAAGGAGTAGCTAGTTAGGCTGAAGAATTACTTGGCAGCCGTCTGGGCAATCAACTCTTATTTTGAATAAAGGAGATACTCCCTTTTTCATCTTAGAATAAACTGGATGTGTGTGCCGTGTGTGTGTGTGTGTGTGTGAAGAATTAAGGTACGAATGCAGTAGACAAATTTGTCATCTTTTTCTCTCCCATGATGCTCTTTTCTACTTCCCTATGCTCTCACAAAAATGAAGCAACAAGCAAAAATTGCAAGGTCCAGTAGCTGCTGAGCATACCAGAGCTGTTTATTTTCATGAGGTGAAAATGAAATGCCTATGTTTGGTAGACAAAGCGTAAATATTCATATCCGGGAAATGAGCAGATCATTTACATAGAAAAGTCTCCTTTAACTTGATGTGCGTGGAAGAGGCATTGATTCTGTTTAGCGATTAAGGTTGCATTAGGATAATACATAGGCAGGCAGCACTCAGGACTGCCCCCATTACAAACACTTTGCACCACAAAAACCCATTATTTGATGAAGATAAATCACCACCTGATTAATTACCATTGCTTTCTCACACTGCTGGTACATAGCACTGGCCCACCTTGTTGTGTCATTTTGACATCTTGGATTAATTTCCAACATCAGAATACCAGCACAAGTGACAACAATGGCTATTTCCTGTGAGAACAGTTTCCCTGCTGATTAAACCTTTCCCATACAGTGGTACCTCGGTTTAAGTACACAATTGGTTCCGGAAGTCTGTACTTAACCTGAAGCGAACTTAACCTGAAGCGAACTTTCCCATTGAAAGTAATGGAAAGTGGATTAATCCGTTCCAGACGGGTCCGCAGAGTACTTAAACTGAAAGTACTCAAGCTGAAGCGTACTTAACCCGAGGTACATGTCATCACCCTACAACTCTTATACAAGCCAAAACAAGTCTCCATTAAAACATCCTGCATGTGTGAAGTGTACCTCAATTACTGCAGCATCATAAACATTTACTAAGAAGTATTATCAGTTCAAGGGACCCAGGTGGCGCTGTGGTTAAACCACTGAGCCTAGGGCTTGCTGATCAGAAGGTCGGCGGTTCGAATCCCTGTGACGGGGGAGCTCCCGTTGCTTGGTCCCAGCTCCTGCCAACCTAGCAGTTTGAAAGCACGTAAAAATGCAAGTAGATAAATAGGAACCGCTACAGCGGGAAGGTAAACGGCGTTTCCATGTGCTGCTCTGGTTTGCCAGAAGTGGCTTTGTCATGCTGGCCACATAACCTGGAAGCTATACGCTGGCTCCCTCGGCCAATAATGCGAGATGAGCGCGCAACCCCAGAGTCGGTCACGACTGGGCCTAATGGTCAGGGGTCCCTTTACTTTACCTTTTATTATCAGTTCAATTTCCTTTCAGTAAGGGTGCTAGTCTTATTTTCAAAGCCAGCTCAGCAATATTTGAAAATGCAAAGATTTAAAAGGGCAAGGAAGTATTTCACTCACAACTGTTACCACAGTTCCTTATTAAGTGGGATTGTTAAACCTCTGTAAGTTGCAGCTCTGTTAGTGGAACAGGAACCTCCTAACAACTCTCAGCATCCCTAACAAACTATAGCTCCCAGAAATCTTTTGGGGAAAGCTGTGACTGTTTAAAGTGATAGCATAGTGCTTTAAATATACAACCGAAACAATAATATTGAGGGGTCCTTCAACTGGACCTTCGGAGAGAGCGTACCTTTTAAGGCTCAAACCAGTCGGGAAATGAACAGAGACCAGACCAGGATATACGAAAGCAAAGCGGCTATAAGCCTGATCTTTATTAAAGCTGTTGCAACAGGGTGCTCCCCCCCACACGCAGGAGAGAGGAGGAGGACCCCGGACAAAGGTGTGCAAGCCCTTATATAGGCTTTGAAATTGCCCACCTTGCAGCTCAAGACCACCCCCGGAAACATCATACATACATCACAGAAAGGGTGTAGCCCAAGACCACCCCCAATACATCATGCGTACAACAGAGAAGGGGCGGGTGAACTACAACAGAAATCTGAGTGCGTTGTTTTTTCCTCCTGTCTACTTTGTTGTTTAGTCGTTTAGTCGTGTCCAACTCTTCGTGACCCCATGGACCATAGCATGCCAGGCACTCCTGTCTTCCACTGCCTTCCGCAGCTTGGTCAGGCTCATGTTGGTAGCTTCGAGAACACTGTCCAACCATCTCGTCCTCTGTCGTCCCCTTCTCCTTGTGCCCTCCATCTTTCCCAACATCAGGGTCTTTTCCAGGGAGTCTTCTCTTCTCATGAGGCGGCCAAATTATTGGAGCCTCAGCTTCACGATCTGTCCTTCCAGTGAACACTCAGGGCTGATTTCCTTCAGAATGGATAGGTTTGACCTTCTTGCAGTCCATGGGACTCTCAAGAGTCTCCTCCAGCACCATAATTCAAAAGCATCAATTCTTCGGCAATCAGCCTTCTTTATGGTCCAGCTCTCACCTCCATACATCACTACTGGGAAAACCATAGCTTTAACTATTCGGACCTTTGTTGGTTACTTGATTGGATTACCTGGGTATCCTGGCCACTCTTTTGTTTTCCTGAATCCAGGTCACAGGTTACAGGCTCACCCTATTCATATCTTAACTGTGCCATTGAGACAGGATTTGTGAGCAAAGAGACAATGGGGAGGTTCTCAATTTTTGAGGTCAATTTGGCAGAGACAAATGGTTTCAGGACTTTTTCTGTGGGTCTCAAACATGTGGTCTATACATTTATGTATGTGCTTGCTTGGTACATTTATGAACATTTACTTTATATATATGACCTTAAAATTCTTAAAACCCAGACTGAAGATGCTGTATCTTTACTATTAGGTCCCCTGATGTCCCCTGATGTTGCAACTCCCATCAGTCCCAGCAGACATGGCCAACAGTCAGGGCTGATGAGAATCCAGGCAGTATATGTGGAACCCAAGATTGTGGGACACAGGTGGCGCTGTGGGTTAAACCACTGAGCCTAGGGCTTGCTGATCAGAAGGTCAGGTCCCTGTGACGGGGTGAGCTCCCGTTACTCGGTCCCAGCTCCTACCCGCCTAGCAGTTCGAAAGCACGTCAAAGTGCAAGTAGATAAATAGGTACCGCTCCAAGCGGGAAGGCAAACGGCGTTTCCGTGCGCTGCTCTGGTTCGCCAGAAGCAGCTTAGTCATGCTGGCCACATGACCTGGAAGCTGTACGCCGGCTCCCTCGAACAACGCAACCCCAGAGTCTGCAACCCCAGAGTCAGTCACAACTGGACCTAATGGTCAGTTTACCTTTTACATGCTGGCTTACTAGGGTGGGAACCACAATTCAAATGCAACAGAAACTTAAGGCAATTTGATGCCTTGCAAGATGTTCTGACTACAATTCCTATCATCCCCTAACCATTGGCTATGTAGGGTGAGTGTCCTGATCCACAGGTCCAAAGGAGGCCCTGTACGAGTGGTTTGATGCTAAAGGATGCTGAAACACCAGCCTGGTCAAGTCACAGTTCTTTATTATAAGAAAGGGCAAAATTACAAAAGCCTGCAGTATCTTGCTGCCTTGACTCAGGGCAAAAAATGAAAGAGCAAGCATTCATCATGACTGCACCCAGGCAAGCATTTTTTGTATTGCTTAAACAGGTGGGACGCAGGTGGCGCTGTGGGTTAAACCACAGAGCCTAGGGCTTGCTGATCAGAAGGTCAGCGGTTCGAATCCCTGTGACGGGGTGAGCTTCCATTGCTTGGCCCCAGCTCCTGCCAACCTAGCAGTTCAAAAGCACGTCAAAGTGCAAGTAGATAAACAGGTACCGCTACAGCGGGAAGGTAAACGGTTTTTCCGTGTGCTGCTCTGGTTTGCCAGAAGCGGCTTTGTCATGCTGGCCACATGACCTGGAAGCTGTAGGCTGGCTCCCTCGGCCAATAAAGCAAGATGAGCACCACAACCCCAGAGTCAGTCATGACTGGACCTAATGGCCAGGGGTCCCTTTACCTTTACCTAAACAGAAAACATTGAATGCAGCTGGCCAATTAAGCCCACCTGTCTGTGAAGACCTAGGTAGCAGGCCACCAAGCTGAACTGATAAGCATAGCATCAAAGCAAACCAATAAGCATAAATCAAAGCAAGTGGATAATAGTATGTGAGCTCATTCTTGCAGCGAATAACAATTAGTCCAACATGGTGTTTACAGGCCTTCCATGATATTTTAAACTGTTTGGATCTACACACTGAGGCCAATGGGAGAAGTCTAACAATATAGGAGAGAATGTTGAACCAAAAGTGAACTGTTCTGGAAGCTCTGCAAATGCCATCTTGGTAGTCAAGATGACCCCACAATTAATTGGTAGTTATAGCAATGAGCCCATATGTATATACTAACTTGCTTTGATATTTGCTAATTGGTTTGCTTTGGTGTTATCCTTATCTGTGGGCGTAGAGTACTGGGCTCTGAGCCCGGGAAGGGGAACTATCTGTAAGCTTTGGATTTTTACCACCTGTGCCCTCATCTGGTCAGATGAAGTGAGGGGAAGTGCTGGCCTAAGTGACTTAAGCTGCTTTGTGTATAAAGAATGCATGAACGTTTAGCTTGGGCTCGGACAAGCCATCTCTTCCTGCAGTGCCCATCACGTCTATAAAGGCTGTAAGACCTGGCAGGTTGATTTTCTGCAAGTTTACAACTTTCTTTTACTAAAGCACTCTGGTGGTATTCCTGCACCCAACCACTCCCACGAGCCCTCCTTTGGGTCTATGGTTCAGAACAGAGGCCACAAGGTGATGGGCTTCAGAGATAACAAAACAGGAGTTTCATGGCCTTACTGTGAAGCTGCATGTGTGAACAAGAGAGCCATAAAACTTGCCCAGGAGGCAACTGATGTGCCCAGGAGGCAGCAAACCCCACACCAATTGCTGTTAACCTTGCTTGGCTTAAGCCAGGGGTCAGCAAACATTTTCAGCAGGGGGCCAGTTTGTTTTCCCTCAGACCTTGTGGGGGGTGGATTTATTTGGGGGGGGGAATGAACGAATTCCTATGTCCCACAAATAATCCATAGATGCATTTTAAATAAAAGGACACATTCTACTCATGTAAAAACACACTGATTCCTGGGCCGCCCGCGGGCCAGATTTAGAAGGTGATTGGGCTGGATCCGGCCCCTGGGCCTTAGTTTGCCTACCCATGGCTTAAGCTGTAAGGCAGGCATTAGGAACCTTTGTTGCACCTGATGATGCTGAACTACAACTCAAATCATCCCTGGCCAATGGCCAGATGTTTGCTAGGACTGCTGGGAGTTGCAGTTCAGCAACATCTGGTGGGCTTGACTTCTACTTCAGGTACCCCCAAACTTCGGCCCTCCAGATGTTTTGGACTACAATTCCCATCTTTCCTGACCACCGGTCCTATTAGCTAGGGATCATGGGAGTTGTAGGCCAAAACATCTGGAGAGCCAGAGTTTGGGGGTGCCTGTTCTACATGGATGCTAATAGACCTAGCCAACATGATGTCCCCAGATGTGTGAACCGAAGTAAAAGGAACCATCTCCATTATGAACTCAGGGTCTCACACACTTTTAGGCAGAATAAAGAATGCTTGATGCTGGCTGAGAAGCAGGAACCAGAGATAGTCAGAAAAATCCAGATTTATTTTCTGGTACAGGGACCCACTTTTGCCACTTTTTAAACTGCTAAAGGGGCTCTCCGATGTTATCCCTGTTGTTTAAATGCAGCCATATGGTTGCTTGGGTTTCCCCTTGCTAATCTGCTGTAGCTACAGAAGCTCTTTTAGTTGTTGCAATTGTGTGCATTGTTTTCTTTTAGCCATTCTTAAACCTTGCATCATCCATCATACAAGGTGACCAAAGCAAGTTTCTGTAATAAAACTTGTCCTAAAACCCACCTGCTCAAAAAATCTTGCCCAAGAAGGGGACAGTGGCAACTGGGCAGATATTTCTGAATCCAGGGAGGATTTCTTGAGGAGTGCTCTATTTTACCTCTTAGCTAAGCAAGGAGGACTCTGTACTTTAATGGGAACTGAATGTTGCACCTTTATATCAGACCAAACAATAAATGTCACTGGTCACCAAAATAATATACTGTATACCTTCTCCAAAATAACCTAGCAGAGATAGAGCATGAACGTATCTTGGATTGGAATCTCTGGGGGTAGCTTCCCGGACCCCAGTGGATTCAAAGCATCTCCCATAATTCTTTTGATGGACAATGTGTCTGTTGCTCCGCCTCCTTCAAATACAAAGTAGTAATAAAATGTTAAGTACAATCCTCCAAAATTAAATAAAGCTTTATTTATCTTTTTATAAACAGTGAAAAAAATTATATTCTTTCTTTTTATTAGTGGAATTACAGGTGAAACTCGGAAAATTAGAATATCCTCGAAAAGTGCATTTACTTACTATTTTTATTTTTACAAATGCTTTCTTTTGGAAATTCCACAGTAATAAAACAAATAGTTACAATAATACAAAAATAAACATCGCTATTACATTTCATTAATTACATTCAATTTATAATTGACCCGCCCTGTTGTTGTTGTTTAGTCGTGTCCGATTCTTCGTGACCCCATGGACCAGAGCACGCCAGGCACTCCTCTCTTCCACTGCCTCCCGCAGATTGGTCAAACTCATGTTCGTAGCTTCGAGAACACTGTCCAACCATCTCGTCCTCTGTCGTCCCCTTCTCCTTGTGCCCTCCATCTTTCCCAACATCAGGGTCTTTTCCAACGACAAATAATTACAATTACAACAAATAAAGGCTTGACATATCTTGCTTTGCATGTCATGCATCTATCTCATATATTGGTTTCACATTTTAAGATGCATTACTGAAATAAATGCACTTTTTGACGATATTCTAATTTTCCAAGTTTCACCTGTGCTGTCTGTCTGTTATGAACTCAGAGAGTTCTGCTGGCTCTTAGCATTGCAAGCTCCAGGTCCTAATTCTCCTGATCATCGTCTGAGTCATCACCACAGATACTGTTGCTGTCAGGAAAGATGTCGCCGAACTTGAAAACTCTTTTCCAGCTGTGGTCTTCAGCTTGCTGGGGCTCCACAGTTATATTCTTTTTTGCCATTAACTCTGTCTGTTGTTTCTTTAACATTGGAAGTGTCACTTCATACAGATGATTGACGATTTCTTAAAAAGACACAAACAAATACCAAATCTCAATGAGCCACAATGGCTATGTTCTCCTTCCACTGCTAGAAGCAACATGCCTCTGAATGCCAGTTGCTGGAAATCACAAGTGGGGGGGAGCACTGCTTGCATGCTTCCCATAATTAACAGGCATCTGGTTGGCCAATGTGAGATTAGGAAGCTGGACCAGATGGACCTTTGGCCTGATTCTGCAGGACTCTTATTATGCTCAGATCTTGCTGGATTTCCAATAGTTGGTTTGCCCCACCTCCAACACAGAACCCACAGAACAAGGTAATACTAACTGATAGCTTGGTAAGGGTCAAGAACCTTATCAGGAAGCCAAAACTAGCATCTCTCATGGAACACAGTTGGTTGCAGATGGTGGATGGTGGCAAGGTTGTGCAGTTGTAAAGGGGCCCTGCACTGTTCCAACTGCCTTGCCATTTTCAGTTCAGGTGGAACATCCAAGGAATCAAAGAGAGATAGCATGAAAGAGTTCCTGGTTCACCTTCCACAACTTTGGAAGCTGCCTTGTCCTGAGTGACACTTGATATAAAAATTAAGAGAACCAAGGTGTGTATTTTTTTATTTTAATAATTCTCCAATGTTTTGATTTTAATTGCATGAAGGGAATGGCTTGCTTTCTGTGCAAGCATCTTGTGGGTCTGCATTTTACAACAGTATGCTCTCTGGGCCATAAACAAGAAACCCTTGAAATGGCAAAAATGGCCCTCCAGGATGTCTATCATGAGTTAGCACCAGAGGGTTAATCAGAAATCCTTAAGGCTTCCTGAGAGGCTCAGGGACAGGTGGAAGAGGTAAGGGAGTGAGATAAGAGAGAGGAATGTCAGTAAGCTCTGATCACAGGCTTGGTTACCAGGGCAACATATGACATCCAATACCTAAATTGGTCAAATGGCATGGGTATATTTGGGGCATTTGCAGGGATATGAAGCCATGCGTGTTTTACTTCTCATGACCTATAAGCTTTCATGATGTATGTTTAAGAATGTTTAGATTCTTAGTACTCTTTGTTTGATGTGTCTGAACTACTATATAAGTTTGTTCTGATTTGCCTCTCATCAGTCGGCAGTCCTTCTAACCAGCAGCTGAGCAGCTGGTTAGCAAGGCTGTCCCACTGCAATAGTTTTAATAAATGCTGGGTCCCTCCTGGATGTTGGATTTGTTTTATTTCCTTGGTTTGTGTGTTTTTTTTCAAGGTGTGTTCCCTCACCTGGGTAATGAACAAGGTGGTGTAGAAGTAATTAAAAAAATTATTTATGCTTTTACAGTAAATTGGCACCTCCATTTCAGTATACTTCTGCCTTGTTCTTCCCCACACCTCCCTCCATGGGTTCCTTTTTACTCTTAGTTGTGCTACAAATCTTCCTACACCTTCCAATTAATTTAGCTGCTGTTCCTATCTAGTCCTACTTGGAGATTTATGTAATTCTTTAAATATTCTCCCACTCCTCTCTTAAGGTATGTTCATCCTGATTTCTTATCTTTACAGTCAGCATTGCTAACGTATTCTATTAACTTATTCTGCCAATCCTCTTTTGTTGGACTGTTTTTGTCCTTCCACATTAGTGCATAAGCTACTCTGGCCGCAGCAGTTGCATAAAGAAAAAGATTTAAAACATTCTTAGGTATCTCACCCTCTGCTATGCGCAAAAGGAACACCTCCATTTTGGGGGGAAATGTCAGCCTTAACATATTTTTTTTTCTGTGTATATCATCCAATATTCCTTAGCTTTCTTACATCCCCAACAACACACCCTCTATTTCTTCATATTTCCAACACATCTTAGATCCCCTTTTATACATTTTGACCAATTTAGTCAGGGTGAGGTACCATCTTTTGTAGGTCTTCCTTTAGGGTGTGACCTACTGAAATGTTTAATGCCTTTTTCCACAGCATCTCCCAGGATATCATGTCTATGTTATGTCCCAAATCAATTGCTGCCTTTGTTGTTTCTTCCTTAGTATCCCATTCTAACAAAAAAATTAAATTGTGGAAGTTAGTTTTTCTCTGTTAACCATTATAACCTTTTCACACTGCAAGCTTTTCTTACTAAATCCTTTTTCTTTTTTAAAATATCTCGTTTACTTGATGGTACTGAAACCAGTCATTGATCCAGACTTGTATATCTTTTCTCTTTTTTTAAAAAATATTGGTTGGCCTTCTTTGAATTATATCTTTATAAGTACCCCAATTTTCTTTCACATTTGTCTTTTTCACTGACACTGCTTCTATGGGTGATATCTAGTTTGGAGTTTTCCTTTCTAAGAGGTCTTTATAGCTATTCCAAACCCCATATAGACTTCTTCAAATTATGTGGTTTAAGAACCCACTGTGTACTCTAACCTTATCACAATACAGATACTCAAGGAGAAGTAAATTCTTACCACAACATCCAGACTCACACACATAGAAAGAGCATGAATGCAGCTTGGAGGTATGTGACAAGTTTCAAAAAGGCAACTGGAAACATGGGGTGGCTTTAGGCTAGAGCTGCATTAGCCAACATGGTGCCCTCCACACAAAGGATAGCACTTCTTCACACAGTGCATATACAGTTAAGGGAGAGGGAACCTTTTTTTAGCCCAAGAGTCACATTCCTTCCCAGGCAACTTTACAGGAGCCACATGCCAGTGGTCGGTGGGGTGAGGGCAAAAGTGTGTGGAAAAATGGATGCAAATGTTAGCTTTCGTACAGAAGTCTGGTTTCCAGCCACACGACCCCTTCTCTATCCTCCATTCAAGCAAGCAAGAGGCACCATCAGGGTTCAATGACACATTCCAGCCAAGCAAAAGCACTCAAGTAAGGGGTTGGAGCAGGGCAAGTAAGGGGCGAAGGGTCCTGAGGGCCAGATAAAATCTTAAAGGGCTACATTTGGTGCCCAGAGCTGAGGTCCCCCCCCCTCCCGAGTACATTAGAAAAAGATTCATATGTTCAATACATGGGATAAAAAAACCAGACACAAGATGGATGAGGGCTTGGGAACCAATGGCCCTCCAGATGTTGTTGGAATCCAATTCCCATTAGTCCCAGCCAACATGGCTAACGGTCAGGGAATCATGGGAGTTGTATTCTCAACAATTTCTGAGTGGGGCTGCAGGTTTCCCGTCCCTGAGCAAGAGGAAAGACCAGCAAACTCACCCATGAAACTTCTGTTATTCCAAAGAGGGACACGGTAAGCCTTGATTTCATGAAATCTGCTCCGAATATAATATGGATGGACATTCCTGTGGGGGAGAGAAGGGGGTATATATAAAAAAAGAAATTATTCTGGAATAGTGCTTGCATGAGAATTTGCTCACATTGTGAGGTAGGGTTTTTCTCTTACTGTTGGTTTTTTGTATCTTTATTTTAAATATTGTGATTTATGTGGAAACTGTTCAATTTGGTTGTGTATTTTTTGTTTTGTTTATTGCATTTATTGACTACTTTTGTTTTGTTGTGGTTATGAATTTTTTTCACCTGTAAGCTGCTTTGAGCATGGTTTGAAAAGTGGAAAGGTGGCATACATATAAAATTATGTATGCATGTATTTAATGAAAATTGGAAGATTGCTCCTATGAATGCTTCTGCTGTAAACAAACCAGCCAACATCTATGATCCATGGAGCTCGCCGTTGTCCTGATCCAGGAGACAGTTCTTAACTGTCTTTTCCTTTGATATGGATACTTGCCCAATACGTTTCAAATAGACGCGCCCAGAATCATTAAATGCTCCTTTCCATACACCTGGGACGGGAGGCTTATGACCCTCCACATGATGTTGGGCTACAACTCCCATCATCTCCTGACTATTGATCCTACAACTATGTAGAGGGGTACAGGTTCTCCAGACCTGATGTAAGAAGCAGAATCCTTCTCTTTCAGAGGGGAACACCTCTTCTAAATAGAGGCATCCTTCTCTTACATTCAGTAGGGAATCCTTCTTCTTGGATCAGAGGTGGGAAAATCTGTAGCCTTCCGGAGGTTGTTGAGACTCCAATGCCTATCATCCCTGAGTATCTGCCTTGCTGTCTGGGGGCTGATGAGAGTTGGGAGTCCAGCAACATCTGGAGGGCCACAGGTTCCCAATCCCTGCATTATACAGTGGTGCCTCGCTAGACGAATTTAATTCGTTCCACGGGTCTTTTCTTATAACGAAAAATTCGTCTAGTGAATCCCATAGGAATGCATTGAATTTTTTTTAAAGAATTTTGCCCATAGGAACGCATTAATTGAATTTCAATGCATTCCTATGGGAAACCGCGATTCGCTAGACGAATTTTTCGTAAAACGAATTCGTCTAGCGAGGCAACCTCCACTAGAAAAAACCTTTCATTAAGCGGAAATTTCGTTAAGCAGGGCATTTGTTAAGCGAGGCACCACTGTACAGACCAGCAACACATCCAGAACTTGACAAAAGGGTACAGAACTGTAGGCACTTCCCCCATGTTACTGACAAATATTTTTTAATGTACCCTATAGCACTGGATATCTCTTCCCAATCAACTTCTTCCACGTCATCAGCGTCCACTTCATGCAACCTGAAATACAGAAGAAATCTGGGTGATTTGCTCGTTATCTATTATTATCTTTATTATTATTATATTTTTAGTGTTGTCCCACCTTTTCCCCCAGAAACTGAACTCAAGGCGGCTCACAAAAAAATTAAACACGGGTAAGACATGGAAAGCTAAAGACATATATAAAAGTTTAAAAGTATAATAGAATTTGAATGATTGGTGTAAAATACAATTTATTAAAATGCATCTGGTGAAAACAGTTAAAGGCCGTTTCTTTAAAAGCAGCCAGTTGCAAAGGTTTGTTGGAATAAAACAGTCTTCACCGGCTTGCGGAAAGACAAGAAGGAGGGAGCCAGTCTAGCTTCTCTAATAAGGGAGTTTCAAAGTCTAGGAGCAGCCACTAAGAAGGCCCTCTCTCGCATTCTCACCAGACGTGTCTGTGAGGGTGGCAGGACTGAAAGAAGGGCCTTCTCTGATTATCTCACAGCTCGGGCAGGTTTGTAAACCAACTGAAAACAGTGGGCAGAAAACTTAAAATTTAAATGGGTTTAGTCAATGGGTTGACTGTGATTTAGATAGCTACCGCCGTAAAGGTAAAGGGACCCCTGACTATTAGATCCAGTCGCGACCGACCCTGGGGTTGCGGCGCTCATCTCGCGTTATTGGCCGAGGGAGCCGGCGTACAGCTTCCAGGTCATGTGGCCAGCATGACAAAGTCGCTTCTGGCGAACCAGAGCAGCGCACGGAAACGCTGTTTACCTTCCCGCTGTAGCAGTACCTATTTATCTACTTGCACTTCAACGTGCTTTCGAACTGCTAGGTTGGCAGGAGCTGGGACCGAGCAACGGGAGCTCACCCCGTCGTAGGGATTCGAACCGCTGACCTTCTGATCGGCAAGCTCTAGGCTCTGTGGTTTAACCCACAGCGCTACCTGCGTCCCTAGCTACAGCCTTATGTTACTGTTGAAATTAATTAGGCTCTTTAGAAAGGAGACCTGTCTTTTGGTTGTTCCGGCTTATATACTTATATTCTGCTGTATAATGATAGCATCACAGGATCTGAGACTGATTCCAGGTACTTGTAAGGAACCTGGGCAGAGCTTATACACTCACTCTACCGCTTTGATCTGTGGAACTGGCACTTTAGCATAGCAACACCTATGCTTTGAAACTCCCTGCCTATATGCTTCTTGGCACCAGCTAAAAACATTTCTGTTTAGGCAAGCCTACCCAGACATGTGTTTTGATCTGGTTTTTAGTTTATTGTTGATTGTAGTTATTACTGAATGCTTTAAAATAGTTTTAAACTGTTTTTATTGGTAGTTTTTGTGGGTGTGGTACATCCAAAATGCTATGGAAAGAGTTAATGTACAGTAATATAGAATCCTATGACGTCACCACAGTTTTTGTAGGCAGTTTTTGTCATAAATTCTGCCTCAGTATTGATCCAGAGCAGATCCCAACATATAGTTACCGGTAGGCAATTAGCTTCATCCAGCATAGCTTTTACTACTGAAGACAAATGAGCTTAACGGTTACGAATCCAATATCTTCAAGATTGGCACTGTCCACAAGAAATCCAGTTGCAGTAGACTTAACTTAAACTTACAATATACTGAAACCTAAAGACTAAGGGACCCAGGTGGCGCTGTGGTTAAACCACAGAGTCTAGGGCTTGCTGATCAGAAGGTTGGCGGATCGAATCCCTGCAACGGGGTGAGCTCCCGTTGCTCGGTCCCAGCTCCTGCCCACCTAGCAGTTCGAAAGCACATCAAAGTGCAAGTAGATAAATAGGAACCGCTACAGCGGGAAGGTAAACGGCATTTCCATGTGCTGCTCTGGTTTGCCAGAAGCGGCTTTGTCATGCTGGCCACATGACCCGGAAGCTGTTTGTGGACAAACGCCGGCTCCCTCGGCCTATAGAGTAAGATGAGCACCACAACCCCAGAGTCGGACACGACTGGACCGGATGGTATGGGGCCCCTTTACCTTTTACCTTTAAACACTAAGCATAGTGTGTACAGAACACCACACCATAAGGAAAGAGAAAGTAAAAAAGGCTCCTTCTGGCCTAATATTACAAGTCAGCATGACCTTGACAGAAAGAGATAGCAGAACCAGTTTAAACCAGCTGTTCAGCTTCTTTAAAGCTAAAACCCAAACATCATGAACCTTCTGCTTCTTTCTAGGCAGAACACAAACTTGTTTTTTAACTAGAAACTTTCACCTGGCACCAGCTTGTATCACACAGAGAAGCTTCCAGAACCCTACTTTAATCAATTAGAATAGGAAAGACCTTCTACACCAAAAAAATGCAAACTGACAATTTTTTCAGTTAGGTCTGTTATCAACTGTAGAGAGTGAGAGAGCACACATACAAACACATGTGTAAATATGTTTTAGAATACCAAGTAAAGTAATCCGTTAAGTTTAAACTCTAAACAGAGAATATTGTACAGTTTTCTAGGAAAGAAAAAGAGAACTATGTTTATAAAAGGGTCAAACAACCTGGGGCAACATTCATGCATATAAATACCAGAGGTTTATTGTCTTATTCTAGGGGTCCCTAGACTACGGCCTGGGGGCCACATATGGCCCCCAAGGCTCTTTTATGCAGTCCCCAGGGACCCCCACTGCCCGCCGCCACTGCCTGCTCTTACCGGTGCGGCTGCCGACTTCCGACTCAGAAAAGCGATGGAAATAGCTTGTGTGCATGCGCAAGCGTCATTTCCGGTGTACTTCTGGGTCGGAGGCGGCTTCTGCACATGCACACAGGCTATTTCCGGCGATTTCCAGGTCGGGAGTGTGCCAGAAATAGCGTATGCGCATGGGTGCACACAGCCGCACGCTCCCGTGCGCGCTCCCTCACCCTCCGGCCCACCACGCAATTGGCGCGGCGGGCATCTGACTCAAAGCCTAAGTTTGGGGACCCCTGTCTTATTCCTTTTGAAAACCACGAGTTTGTTTCTGTTATCAAGTGGTATATAAATTTTATTAAACAAACAATAAATTTGACAAATACCTTTCAATGAGGGCAATATTTATCCGCAGATGTTCAAATCTGCTCCTCTTCGTCTGCTTACCCATAATCTTCTTGGTTACAATATTAAGCCTCAAGAAGAAAAGAAAGCCGATTACAATTGTTTATTTAGTAAATTGAAGGCATTTTCAGGTGACTTAGTAACAATGGTGGAAAATGCACAGGAAAGTATCTTGAAAACGCTGGAAAAAATGAGTATATTCGGTAAAGTTTCAGAATTTAAATTGAATAAATTGAAAATGAAATTAATGGTTAAAAATATGGGTGAACAAGAGAAGAATGAGTTACAAAAAAAATCTGGTCTGTCAATAGCGAAGAAAGTCAAATATTTAGGAATTGAGGCAACCATGAAAAATAATAACCTATTTGAGAACAATTATAATAAAGTATGGAAAGAAAGAAAAAGGGACGGAAATATTAAATTTGACACTATGGGGAAGAATCTTGACTATCAAAACAAAAGTTTTACCCAAAATGTTACCGTATTTTTCACTCCATAAGATGCAGTTTTTCCCTCCTAAAAAGGAAGGGGTAATGTCTGTGCGAAGGCACTGAACGGCAGCGGGATCCCTTGGCTGCCGCTGCAGTCGCGAGCGGAGGGATGCCTCTGGCGCTGGAGTCATGGCTCCCAGCAGCAGCGGAGGGACGAACAGCCTGAAAGCAGCCATTTTGGGCTGCTTGTCCCTCTGCTGTCTCTGCCGCTCGCAAGAGCCGGCATAGGAGCCGCGGTTGGGAAAGGCACAGCTCAGTGCCTCTCCCAACTGTGCCTCCTGTGCCTGCCCCAGCGAGAAGCGGCGGTGGGACCAGTTGTTTATTAAATAGTTTAGTTCAACATTTGATTCAGAATTTTTTTTCTTGTTTTCCTCCTCTAAAAAACTAGGTGCGTCTTATGGTCAGGTGCGTCTTATGGAGCGAAAAATACCCCCTCTTCCCTTCCCCCCCTTTCGAATGATCCCAATTATAGGGGAAATGGAGTGTTTTAAAATCTGGAAAGGGACATATCCAAGTTTATTTGGTAGGGCAAGAAACCATATATCAAGTACAAATTACTAACGGATAAAAAAGAAAGGAGAGACCTCGCTCTGCCAGATTTAAAACTCTATTATAAAGCCACATGTTTATGCTGGTTAAGAGAGTGGATTCTTTTTTTGTGCTTTAAATTAAGATTTGGATCCAGAATAAAAATTTGGCAAAGACTGAGTTTTAAAAGGAAGTCGACTTCCGTCTTTTGGGGAACTGATACTGCAGCGTGGATTTGTGAATGGAGTTAAAGTCTTTTTGAAAGCACATCAGCATCTTGTTACAAGTTAACCTGCATTTGGCAAAAGAGTAACAGACCCTCTGTTTTTTGATACAAAGAATACAACTTTTTGAACTATTGCCCTTCTAAACTAAAAGTGGAGCCTTTATGAATGAGGTGAAGTCCTTTATGAATGGAGAGGTGGTTTTTGTGAACGAAAGAGAATAAAATGACCCTGGATCCTTGCAAACCCTACCAAAGCTTGGCACGGGGACACTTTGCCATAACCGGGGGACTAACCCCAGGGAGGTGAAGTGCCTGGAAAAGCAGGAGTAGGGAAAAATGTCTGACTAAGCAGGGTTGTGCAGTGGGATACAATTAATTGGAGGGCAAACTTCACCTGGATTACAAATATCATCTGGATTACAATTTGTTTTTGTTTTTGTTTAATCCCTTGGAAGACCCTTGGATTAAGAGTGGAAGAACATCTAATGGAAATAGAAGGAAGTAATAGAAGAGAAATCAAAATTATTAAAGAAAATGTATAATATCCTTTTGGAATGGGAAATGAAAGATGAAGAAGTGAAATCAGTGAAATCAGTAATGATTAAATGGGCACAAGACATAGGCCACAATATACAAGATTGGACAAAACTTTGGAAAGTAAATTTGAAATTTACGGATTGTATGCTAAGGGAAAATTATATGAAAATCATGTATAGATGGTATATCGGAATGTTGGAGGTGTAAAGAGGTTGAAGGGACTTTTTTATCATATGTGGTAGGATTGTAAAAGAGTTAAGGTATATTGGGAAATGATTTACAATGAATTTTATAAAATGTTTAAAATAACTTTTGTTAAACAACCAGAAGCCTTCCTGTTGGGTATTTTAGGACAAGACTTGCAAAAAGAAAAAAGGACATTATTTATATATGCGGCAGCGGTGAGAATATTGCTAGCACAGAATTAGAAGACTGGAGAAATTCTAACAAAGAACAATGGCAAGAAAAACTGATGAGCTACGCGGAGCTGGCAGAGCTGACACACAGAGTTCAAGAAAAGGACAATAGGGATTTTGAAAAAGAGTGGGAACCTTTTATATTGTATTTGCAGAAACAAAAAAGGAATATTGATCTGATGCTAGGATTTAAATAAACTTTCACAATTTTAGGGATAGGGAATAAGGTAAAGGTAAAGGGACCCCTGACCATTAGGTCCAGTCGTGACCGACTCTGGGGTTGCGCGCTCATCTCGCATTATTGGCCGAGGGAGCCGGCGTATAGTTTCCAGGTCATGTGGCCAGCATGACAAAGCCACTTCTGGCAAACCAGAGCAGCACATGGAAACGCCGTTTACCTTCCCGCTGGAGCGGTTCCTATTTATCTACTTGCATTTTGACGTGCTTTCGAACTGCTAGGTTGGCAGGAGCTGGGACCGAGCAACAGGAGCTCACCCCGTAACAGGGATTCGAACCGCCGACCTTCTGATCAGCAAGCCCTAGGCTCAGTGGTTTAACCCACAGAGCCACCTGGGTCCCTATTACCTAGGGAATAGGTAATGTAATAAAAGGAAAAATATGATATTTGTAGAAAATAGCAGATTATATTAATGAGGTTAATAAACCAGAAATTGAAGTTGAGGGAAGTCCAAAGGGGGGAGGGAGAGATGTTTATATAAGCTGTATGCTATAAGTATATTTGTAATGAGAGAAAAGAAAATTACAGTGGTACCTCGACTTATGAAGACGATCCGTTCCGCGGCTGTCTTCGTAAGTCGAGGTTTCCAGATGCCGAAGAGCGTGGCCGGCGTATGCGCGAAGCGTGCGCCGGGTGAAAAGACTTCCGGGGTTGTCGACTTCGGAAGTCAAAACCTTCGGAAGTCAAAGTGTTCGGATGTCGAGGTATGACTGTAATTTAAAAATTTCAAAAAAAGGAGAGTGGATGATTTTGGAAAATATGTACATTTTAGATATTGACGGTTGGGATAAGTAAAAATCCAGATAGATAAGTCATTTATTTTGTGCAAAAGTGATAACAAGATATACAACACAATAGAAAATGAAATGTAAATAGAAAAAGCTGCAATGTGGTGGTGGGAAATCACAGGGGAAGAAAAAGTAATCAGGATATGGATTGTTATACCTTAAATATAAGTGAAAATATGGATGTGAATTTGTAATTGTATAATGAAAGACGATAAAATAAAAAGCAATAATTAAAAGGGGGGTTGAGCAGCAAATTTGAATAGCCCTACCTAGTGGAGCAAAAGGGAGCAGCAATTTGCTTGAGGACAGCTGGCAGGGGTTTCAAGAAAGGATCATTCTGCAGACCTAACTAGAGATGTCAAGGATTGAACCTGGGGCCTTTTTGCATGCATGTTGCCAGTGGCTGATGAGAGTTGTGCTCAACGTCTAGAGGGAGACACAGGTTCTTGGCCACTCTTACCACTTCTGTTTACACTGCCTCCAGTGCCTGGTGCCCACTTTGGCTTCCACTTGGGACCACGAGATGCCCTTGTAGAGATTCTCATACGTGAGCGTGAATGCTCCATCCTCATCCTCTTTCTCTGAATCAGAGTCTGAACCTCTCATTTTGGACAGCAGTGTCTCCTTGATGGCTTGAACTAGCTTCCTTGTCTCTTCAGAATCCCAAGGACCGGAGTTATACACTGAATTCATTTAAAAGGGGGGAAATATTGATTTAATTCATTATCAACTCTATAGACATCTTGCAAGAGCTTATGTGGGGGAAATGTCTTGGCTGGCTAGCATCAGTAACAAGAATGGCAAACTGGATTGCTGGTTTAAACAGATAGCAACAGTCCTCCATTCAACCTAGTTCAGTAGTTCCCAAACGTTTTTGGGCTTCCGTCCCCTTGGTTCCCTCACCAACTTGCTGAACTTGAATGACAGAGGTAAGAAAGTACCATAGGATAAATGATCCAAAAAAGATACACCAGCATGCCAATTCCCATAATTCTGCTCTTTTGGTGAAATTTTTAAATAATTATTTTAAAAGCCCTGAGTCCTGGTTTGAGGAAGGATTAGGCCACGGTTGGGGCCCGGGCAGGGGGGGGGGGAAGAGTGCAGGAGTGTTAATATACCAGACTTGATCTCAGAAAATTTTGTTTCAGCTGAATGGCTACTGCGAAGCATCAGGTCCGATATCTTTTTCCAGTTGTTGCCATACATGGCTTGATACTTCTTGAGCTTCTTTTTCTCCTTTTCAGAATACCTAGGGAGAAAAAGGGATTGCTGTTCTCACTAAGCTAGTTGCACTGGTCGTGGGTTAGAGTGTCAGACTTGTGGTAATTATACTTTACAGAGTTGTGCAGAGGTTGCCCCAGATTGTTTGGCCCTTTTTTTAATAGTTCTCTTTTTCTCCCAGAAAAACAACAACTATGCAACACTTGCGTTTAAAGTTTAAAAATAACATATGGCTTTTACTTGGTGTGCTTGCTCTTGTGAGACTGAATGAACAAGAAAGGCAGGTAATACTTACACTACTGAAACATATTTACATGAACTTGTGTCTGAGACTGACTAATATTTACAGGCTGACTATGAGGCAGACAGCAGCACAACACAACATACTTGCTGCTCTAACAGCTAAATCTCACAACAGTTGATAACTGAACTCACCGGGGGAAAACTGCCTCGGGTGTATGACATCACAGGATTCTATGCCACAGCATTAACGCTTTGCATAGTATTCTGGAGGCACCAGTCCCATGACTAAGACCTAGTAGACCAGGGTTCAAATTCCCATTCAGCCATGAAGTTCATGAGCCGGCTGCAGTCACTCAGACCAACCTACCTCACAGGATTGCTGATAAGATGAGGAGGAGGAGCTCCTTGAAGAAAAGCAGGTAATAAACATGATGAACATAATAATAATGCCTATGCCTGGATCCATGAGCAACCTTTGGTAAATGAACATTTTGGAAAGAAATTGCTCATTGCTCAATGTAAAATACATTTTACATTCTCACCCAGTATACCCCCAACAAAGCACCAATGGAACCAGTATCCTAACCCCCTCATATGGATCTACGGTGCAGCCACATTTGGAAGACTGTACAGTTCAGGTTGCCTCAACTCAAAAAGGATATTGCAGAGTTGGAAAAGCTTTAGAAATGGGCAACAGAAATAATCAAGGAGATGGAGCGACTGCTTTATGAAGAAAGGTTGAAGCTTTGGGGACTTTTCCACATAGAGAAAAGACAAGTAAGAGGTGACATGATAGAAGTTTCTAAGCTTATGTATGGCTTGGAGAAAGTGGAGGGATAGAAGTTTTCTCCCTCTCTCCAATTAAGCTGAATTTTGGAAGATACAGGAAAAATAAAAACGTGACTTCTTTATGCACCACAGTTAAAATATGGAGGATGCTCCCACAGAAGGATTGATGGCCACCAATCTAGATTGTTTTAAAAGAAGATTAGACAAAATTCATGGGGAGAGGGCTATCAGTGTCTACTAGCAATGATGGCTCTGCTCTACTTCCATGCCAGCAGCAGCAATGATCCTAAAGATCAGTTGCTGGAAACCACAAGAGGGGAAGAGGGCTCTTGTGCTCAGGGTCCTGCTTGGTACTTTCCCACAGACATGTGGATGGCCACTGTGAGAAGAAGATGTTGGACTAGGTGGGCCATTGGCTTGATCCAACAGGCTCTTATGCTCTGACTTCACTTTGTAGGAGCTGGCCTTCTGCAGATACCATATTATTGGGAGGTCCATTTGCTTTGATGCAGGAATCGTCCCTTTAGTGCAATGGCATGCTACATTTGGAACTCCCTCATGCTACACATCAGGCAGTGGCTGTCTCTATTGCTTCCATGATTTGCTTCCTTGAGATCAGGAGCCAGTAACCCCCATACCCCCACCCCCAAAAGTATGCATTGACAAAGGAAAAAAGTTAAAGCTTTAGTGGAATCAGAAATCAGGAGCTAAAATGTGAGTCTTTTGGAGTTCAGGCAGAGAGAGAAACTTCCTGAGTAGGAACTCCAGAACCCTGTCCTGTTAGGCTTGGTGGCCAAGTATTCTGGGATGCCTCCATGACAACAGAACCGCCCCCCCCCCCCCCGAGAAGCCCAGTTGCCTTTCTTACCTTCCATTATAATTCTTGGGATCGTACATTTTTCTTGCTCGGTAATATACTAGCCTCCATGGCCTTGGAATTCCCTGAGCTTCAGAAGAATCAATAAAGATGCATTAAAATCGACATTTTGTGATTAAAGACAATCTACATTAAGGAGCTAATTGGATTATGGGCTGCTGATTTTGCAGGTATGTTTTGATTGTGTTTTTATACACCAAAACATTACCACCCTTTATTCAATTTTATATAATAAGCCCAGGGCAGCATTTATTTGTTTTGAACCTCGTTCTCTCTGGAAACGTTATCAGAGGCCGGCTGAGGAAAACTGTACATCACACTTCAAAAAACATGGAACTTTTTGATTTCATAATGACTGTGGTTGATCTTTTTCTTTAGGGATTTTCCCTCTTTCTGAGAGGTTAAAAATAAAATTCACTCCATCAGCCCTACTTTGACCAGATGAGCTCCATCATGCTTCCTCTCCCTAAACTGTCACCTGTGAGCAGCCATTCCATCAGGCTGCCTCAGTGTGAGAGAGAGGAAGCCAAAGGCCATCAGCTTGGGTAAAAGACCAGCTCCATCAGAGCCTTTGACTCCTGAAGTATGCAAGCTGGTAATTGTGAGAACAGCTGTTTAAAGGGACTTCAGTTTCATTCCCTCCCTGACGTTGCTGGACACCCATTAGTCCCAATCATCATGGTCAATGGTGATGGGAGTTCATAGAATTGGAAAGTACCCCAAGGGTCATCTAGTCCAACCCCCTGCAATGCAGGAATCTCCAACTAAAGCATCCCTAACGGATGGTCATCCAACCTCTGCTTAAAAACCTCCAGCAAAGCAGAGTTCACAATCTCCCAAGGGAGTCTGTTCCACTGTCAAACTTCTCTTACTGTCAGAAAGTTCTTCCTGATGGTTTTGTGCAGTAATGTCTACAGAACCAAAGGTTCTCCATCCCTGACTAACTTGTATACAGTGGTACCTCGGGTTACAGATGCTTGAGGTTACAGGCACTTCAGGTTACAGACTCCGCTAACCCAGAAATAGTACCTCAGGTTAAGAACTTTGCTTCAGGATGAGAACAGAAATCGTGCTCCGGTAATGCGGCAGCAGCAGGAGGCCCCATTAGCTAAAGTGGTACCTCAGGTTAAGAACAGTTTCAGGTTAAGAACGAACCTCCAGAACAAATTAAGTTATTAACCAGAAGTACCACTGTATAACTAGCTACCTTGTGCCCAGAATTGCTTGGGGATCTAAGAAATGAAGAAACCCAGGGCAATTTTGTAAGATTTCAGTTCGCCATCTTCATTCAAAATGGCATCCAATGGTATCCAAACAAACCTAAACATCTGCTCCGCGATCTCAGGAACCATCATGCTAAATTTGGCCACGGTATCTTAACAAGTGTCTGTACACATGGAAAAACAAACACGGATAAAGGAGGGAATTTAGACAGCTTCACAAATGTACTAGAGGCAAATATTTTAGCAAGACCACCCCCTCACTACCAAGTAAGTTTCCCATGAGAACCAATTAACAGAAACCGAACACAAGTCACCCACAAAAGCCACCCAGTCAAATACTCACCAATCTTTGCACCAAACAAGTTTATAGTTTTCAGCTTGCTGATGGATTCTCTCTCTTGGGGAAACCTGTGAGTAAAGAGGAGTTTTTCTGCAGTCTCTATCCCAGTGTCTTTCAAGAAGGCCTCAACATTTTGCCGCAGCTGGTCGTTTTCCTTCTTGGAAAATTTGCCAAATCGCACTGCAATGCCTACATCATTTCCAAGGGAGAACAGGAAAGTTAAAGTTTCAGATTTCAGACCTTGCTCTTTAGCATTATCACTCATTCATAAGGCTGAGTAGTTTTCAGGGACACATGGCCACGTATACCTTCCACTGTTGCAACATGAGCCTCACAGATAACTTGTCTACTGTCAGTTTTTGTGGAACTGGCCATTTTTCAGGACCCGGGACTCCTAAATTGTGCTTGGTGCTCCCATAAAACAGGTGCAGTAACCTTTGGGTCTTTAGATATTGCTGAACTCCAGCTCCCAATGGCCCTATCGAGTATAGCCAATGGCCAGGTATGATGGGAGTTGGAAGTTCAGCAACCTCTGGATGGCCATAGCTTCTCTATACCTACCATAAAATGATAAGCTTGCAAACCCATGATAAGCTTGTTGATGTGGGTTTGGGTCTTGGTTATTACGACAAACACCAAATGTTTGCCATCTTAAAAGTTCTCAAAGCCAGAGGTGGGAAACATTGTGACCCTCCACATGGTTGCTAGACTTTTATCTCCCACCATCTTTGACCATTAGCCATGTTGTCTGAGGCAGATAGGAGTTAGAGTCCAACAACATTTGGAGGGCCACAAGTTCCCCATCCCTGCTGAGCATGTACACACCTACACACGCACGAGTGACAAATATGAGGGCAGACCATGCTCTTTGATTTTCTGAATTGGGAGTCAAGAAACGTGGTGTCCCAACCTTTCCCCCCACAAAATAAGCAACATCTAGAGAACTAGTGGTTACTCACCGCTGCTATACCCCTTGCAAAGAGCATGTGTGTGTGTGTGTATGTATAAAACCTACCATTTCATTAGGTTATCTTGGTGGGAAAGAGGGGAAGGACCCTCCACCAGTTTTGCCAGAATAGAAGCTGCAACAGAAACTTCCTACCCCTAAACTGTTGCTGGTTATTAAAGCCCTGAGTTTGGTGCCTGAGTTTGTATTTTCCTCTGCCCGCCATGTCCTCCTTTCCTGATGTGCTGTCTTTTTTAGATTGTGGGCCAATAAGAAGTGACTACTTGGTTTTAAGTGATTGTATGTAAGCCACTAAGAGCCTCTTTTGGTTGAAGAATGGGGTACATTTGCTCTGTATGTGTGTGTGTGTACAAAATATACACCTTCTTTCGATAAATACATATAACAACATTTGTATTCCACCTTTCCTCCCAGGATGAAAGGGTAGTGTACACATTTCTCCCCCACCCCCCTGAAATGCATTTTCATTATTTGAGTGTTAATCACCTGTACATAACACTTTGGAGATTATGCAAAGAAATTGCTAAGACCTTTGATTTACTGAATCCCAAGTAAAAGGTGATTTACTACCGAAGTAAAATGTGTTCTCACTCAGGACTGCACACACCTTTTTTCTTAAAATTTCTAAACCTGACCAGGTCCCGACCAGCCAGCTGTTTGATCGCTGAATCACTCAGGGTCCTGACATGAGGAATGAACTCTTCCAGCTCCTTGGTGGCAGAGTCTAGATCTTTCATTGCAAGCTGGGAAAATTCTACAAACTCATTGTCCACAAGGGAAAACTTGCTGGAAGATGATTCCTCAGCGTCCGAATGAACAGGAGTCGAGGATTTCTGTGGCCTGTTAGGAGAGCAAAACATGAGGCCTGCATACTATTGCTGGCACTTGTTGGCACCGAAAATCGCTTTGGGATCCCAGGGAAAAGCCCGGCATTAGCTTGTGAGACACATGCTATTGACAAAAGCCACACCTCACCAAGACTCCTGTCTTGGTAAGATTGCTTACTAGGTGACCTGATCAACCAGCCCAGTGATGCTTATGCAGTGTTGGAATAGCATATCTAATGCTTGAGTGTGAGATTCTTGGAATGCGATGTGTGTATTGAAACAATTTACTATGCTCACAAGCTTGGATAAGGAATACTAGTGGTGGCTGCCAGCTGAAACACAGTCTTTTTAGTACAATCAGGCACTCCAACCATGGAAACGTTTTACAATTTGGGGGCAATTAATACAGCCTATTATTATTATTATTATTATTATTATTATTATTATTATTATTATTATTTGTGCATGCACACAAAAGCTTATACCCAGAACAAGCTTAGTTGGTCTCTAAGGTGCACTGCGTCAGACCAACCTTAACCTGATTGGCTGTGTTTCTAGATTGTAAGCCAGTGGGAAGCAACTATTTCTGATAACTGTAAGCTGCCAGGAGTGCCTTTTTCAACTGAAGTGGCAAAGGAAGGAAGGTTTCAACATACCTAAGCTCCACCCTGTTTCTAGTGAGTCTTCTGAATCCCAGACTCCCACTTCTACAAATCAAGACACACAAGAGATCTGCTGCCAACAAACTTGTTTTAGCCTTGAGCCTGTGCATGAAGCCCTTCACCCTTTTGCTAAACATCAAATTAAATACTAAAAGCAGTTCATATTTTCCTCACACCTGCCAAGAAGCCCATCCATGGGTAAGGTACTCACCCATCATCGGAATCATTCGTGCTGGGAGCATTTTTACGCTTATGTGATTTCTTTCGTGTGGCAGGGCTGCTGAATTTCACAGTTCTGTCCAACTTATTCACCTCATTGTTCTCCTCTTGGGAAAGGTCTGAGAGCTGTGTTAAGGCTACAAGAGGCAAAGGTGTAAAGAAGTCCTCCTCCATGTCCTCTGTGTCACTGCAGTTGGTTGCATTGTGCTTGTGCAAACCTGCATTTTCCAAGTCACTGGCTTCAAGCTGGCTGCTGGCCTCTTCTGGAGCTTTAGGTTTTTTACGCTTTTTTTTCTTCCGTGCAATGGGACTACAAAACTCCTCAGTTTTGTCCAACTCAGCTGCCTTTTTTCTTTCCTCCTGGGAAAGGTCTGAGTGCTGTGCAGGAGGTGAAGGTGCAAAGAGGTCCTTCTGTGTGTCCTCTGTGTCACTGCAGTCTGTTCTATTGTGCTTGTGCAAACGTGGAGGGTTAGCCCTAATATCTGTGAGCCTGTCAGAAGCTCTATTTGCCTCGGCCTGCTCTGTTAACAAGAGCACCTTTGCTTTCTTCTTCTGAACAGGTGTGGATTCAGAGACATAACCTGCATTTTCCAAGTCACTTACTTCAAGCTGGCTGCTGGCCTCTTCTGGAGTTTCAGCTTTTTTACGCTTTTTCTTTTTCCGTGCAATGGGAGTACAAAATTCTGCAGTTTTGTCCAACTCAGCTGCCTCTTTTCTTTCCTGCAGGGAAAGATCTAAGTGCTGCATTAAGGGTGCCACAGGACACAGGCCCCTGGCCTTTTCTGGAGTCTCAGGAATGCAAATGTCTCTGCCACCCTCTTGTTCACTAGGTTGATACTTCCTCTTTTTCTTATTACACACGCGAGTATCTGTTCCAGCCTTGCTATTCAGCTCATTGTCTGTTGGGATCCAAGTAGCATCTGACTCAGAGTCTGGAATCTCTTTCTCAACTTTTACGTTCTTTGTTTTTTTTCTACAGGCCCCAGTAGCTTCTGTATCCTCAACGAGCCCAGGAAAAATTGAGGAATGTCCAGAAGATGGAGGCGAGCAAGGGGCAGCCGTCACAGGTTGGTCACCCCCCTGTCCATTAAGGCCCTCCTTCCTCTTCTTTTTCTTTTTCTTCTTCTTCACCAACTCTGGGAAATGAAAGCCATTTGAGGCTGATGATGCATCAGTTCTGTGCATAATTTCCTTTAAAAAGTAAAGGAGAGGTGGCATATAACAACAACAACAATTTATTCAACAATAACACTTTATTATTTATACCCTGCCCATCTGGCTGGGTTTCCGCAGCCACTCTGGGTGGCTTCCAACCTAATATTAAAAACATGATAAAGCATTTAAAACTCAAACAGCCTTAAGAGTATGTAGGCACCATCAGGCCCAGTACTGCGGCACTTCAATGCTAGTTTCCAGTTATTTACTTATTATATTTGCATCCTGCCTTTTCATGCAAGGAGCTCAATGTGGTGTACATAGTTCTCATCTCCCCATTCTATCCTCATAGCAAACTTGCTAGACAAGTTAGGCTGAGAGATGGGTTGACTGGACCAAGGTCACCCAGTAAGCTTCATGATTCAATGTGAATTTAACGCACGTCCAGCACTCTTAACTGTTACACTACTCTGCAATATTTTGGTATTGGGAGATATAGCCCACAGATCTCTCTGCAGGCTGTTTTTCAATTTAGTTCCTGAAGAAGGCCTTTAAACTCGCTGGGTAGATTTGAAAGTAAAATCTGAATTTCCCCCCCCCCCAGCATCTTTTGCAGTGCTGCTGCGTTTTTTGTTTGTTTGTTTTGTTTTGCAATTTAATGACTAACTTCATCAGTTGCATGACACATTTTCTTGGTACAGGTAGGTAGTCGTGTTGGTCTGCTGTAGTCGAAACAAAATTAAAAAAATATATATTCCAGTAGCACCTTAGAGACCAACTAAGTTTGGTCATACCAATAACAAACTTAGTTGGTCTGTAAGGTGTTACTGGAAGGAATTTTTTAATTTTGTTTTGACATTTTCTTGGGTTGCAGTTCTGTGAATAAAGTTTGTTAGAAACTTTCATAAGCTGATTTTGAGAACCTGTCAGGGATATAAGTATAAATATATAAAAGGCCTGTTCGTATATTGGCTTGCTATACTAAGATGAGATCCTCCAAAGCAGCTGTTGTTACGTCATCTACCTACGGGTAACAGTTTAGGCATCTGACAAAATGGGGCCAGCGCACAAAAGCTTCTGTACTACAGCAGATGAAGTCAACATGGTGCCCTCCAAACTTTCATAACAAGTTGCCTTATACCAAGTTAGACCATTGGTCCATCTACAGTAGTTCAGTACCGCCTACACTGGTTGGCTCTTCAGGGTTTCAGGTATGAGTCATTCCCAGCCCTATCTGGGATCTTCTGCATTCAAGGCAGATGCTCTACCACTGACCTGCACCCTAATCATAAGAACAGATCTTCTGGATCAGGCTAATGGTCCATGTAACCATCAAGCAGAAATTGAGGTCACCAGCACTTCCTCCTTCTCTGGTAGCCAGAAAGTAGTATATCCTACCTATGGTTATAAAATTTTAGGATGTACACACACAGCAGACATACAATCCACAGAAAACCAATCCTTCCATCATCAAAATTTAGGAAATATTCCCTGAGAAAACAGAACAAGCCTAAAAAACCATCTTGGCTCTCCTAATGACTCTATTTCCTCTGCGGAAGAGAAACCTTCTTGATACATTAGTTCTTTCACTTCCAAATCCTGTCTTAAGGGCATACTTAGTGTATGAATAGGGTGGACCTGTGACCTGGATTCAAGAACTAAAGTATTTACCACTTCAAAAGAATAGCCAAACTGCCCTGATAATGCAACCAATACCAGTAAAACATTTTCAGGTACTGTATCCTGGCAGATAGGAGAGAAGCCACTGCCTCTTTCTGTGATATTTTTCTGGGTGGTCTTTAGCTAAGAGGTTGGGCAATGTTGAAAGTCTTTAAAGGGGCTTACAAACCTTTGCTCCGAGCCTCTCATCTCCTTGCAAGGAGGGGTGGGGACTCTGTCAGACAACAGAATAATAAAGATCTGCCTTGCTTTCACTGGATCTTGCCTCCATTAATTCTTCTCTTACTGGACTTAGGGGACTCAGGGTCTGTTGGGGAATTGGGCAGCAAAAGCCAGCACCATCCCCCCCTACATTACTAATATCAAACATCTCACACACAGATGAGGCCTTGCTGGTTGTGCCATCATTGAGGGCTGTCTGGTTGGTCCTGAGTCATGACAGGGCCTTATCAGTGGTGGTTTCAGGTTTGTGGTATGTCTTCTCTAGTGATGTGAGTCTGTCTCCAACGTTATTAACTTTCAAGAGGAATTTGAAATTGTCAAGCTTACCCAGATATTTGGTGCCTGAAAAACACGGATCCTGGCAATCCTGAAAACACTGGATGAAATGCCATTTTAGAACTGTTGTAAGAGTTTGCTTTTATAAAACTGTGGATGGGTTTCCCACCTTGGGCTCCTTTGGGATGCAAATATAATAAATAAAAACAAATAAATTGGCCCCGGCCACCGTGACCAACAATCAGCGATAAACTGAAGTTAGAGCAAACGTGCGATGTGAATAAATGCAGTAAACAGAGGAGTAACCCACGTGGAAGCGCTTTAGGCACCTATAATACTAAATCCTGTACTGCAAAGCAATTAAGCAACACTTCCTGCTTCGAAAACAGCACCCCGCGAACCCTAATTCCTCTTTACGAACTGGCCAGGCTACTGCAATGCGAGATAAACAAACTAAAATATACCTGATTCTGCATCTTCTTCTTCCTCGGTCACCGACCGCTGCAAAGTGGTCCAGCACACGCGCCACAGGCTCCACTTCCGGTTGTTTTACACCGTTTCCTCTCCTCAGCGGAAGGAGCGTGTTGACTTGGAAAGGCTAGAGCGCCCCGACTGAACTTTCGAAATACGTTCCATCCCCGCCCCTGCGGGTTGGTTGGAGAGAGGAATAAACATCTCCTGGGAGGAGAGGCGTCTTCTCGGGATGCCAGGGGCTTGTGCTATATATGGGTGGGGTGGGTTTTGAGCGGCTATTTTAAGCAGAGCGATGTGTGTGACAGCCCCGAACCTCTCTCACAGGGTTGTTGTTCGGTTTGCTACCCAGAGCTCCTTAGATAAAGGGTGGTGTTAGAAAGCGGAGCCAGGTAAGAGGCTAAGGCTCAAGCATATGCTAAGCTGCGAAGATCATTGCGTGTGATTTTTGAGCCGGTTAGCTTCTCTTTCTCGAAGCCTAAGCCCACGTCACGGGGTTGTGGTTGCGTCTGTAATAGCATTACAAAAAGAACCACAACAGAGAGAAATAAGCACAATAAAGTACATGCCCACGAACTGCGCCCTTTTAAAACAAAGAGTGAAGCCAAATCAATGAGCGATCGGAAACAATTTAAAAATACAGGCGCAACTAGAATTTCACTGTGAGTTCAACGCAGCACATGGAGTTTTGTTTTCCTTTTCTCCTGGTGACGCGAGAAACTGCCGTCTAATCAGCGCCGGGCTAAGGTCCTGCGTTCCCGCCTCCCTTTCATTTGGCTCAACCTTCGCAGGGCGCGCAGGCGCCGGCCGTGGTATATCTATATCGGACGCATCGTCTCCGGCAGTGAGAATGATCCGGCTACTGTTTTATGTTGTTGTTTAGTCGTTTAGTCGTGTCCGACTCTTCGTGACCCCATGGACCAGAGCACGCCAGGCACTCCTGTCTTGCACTGCTGCTTCAGGCTGTTACACACTGCCTCCCGCAGTTTGGTCAAACTCATGTTCGTAGCTTCGAGAACACTGTCCAACCATCTCGTCCTCTGTCGTCCGCTTCTCCTAGTGCCCTCAATCTTTCCCAACATCAGGGTCTTTTCCAGGCAGTCTTCTCTTCTCGTGAGGTGGCCAAAGTATTGGAGCCTCAGCTTCAGGATCTGTCCTTCCAGTGAGCGCTCAGGGCTGATTTCCTTCAGAATGGATAGGTTTGATCTTCTTGCAGTCCATGGGACTCTCAAGAGTCTCCTCCAGCACCAGAATTCAAAATAATCAATTCTTCGGCGGTCAGCCTTCTTTATGGTCCAGCTCTCACTTCCATACATCACTACTGGGAAAACCATAGCTTTAACTATACAGACCTTTGTCGGCAAGGTGATGTCTCTGCTTTTTAAGATGCTGTCTAGGTTTGTCATTGCTTTTCTCCCAAGAAGCAGGCGTCTTTTAATTTCGTGACTGCTGTCACCATCTGCAGTGATCAAGTAGCCCAAGAAGGTAAAATCTCTCACTGCCTCCATTTCTTCCCCTTCTATTTGCCAGGAGGTGATGGGACCAGTGGCCATGATCTTGGTTTTTTTGATGTTGAGCTTCAGGCCATATTTTGCGCTCACCTCTTTCACCCTCATTAAAAGGTTCTTTAATTCCTCCTCACTTTCTGCCATCAAGGTTGTGTCATCTGCATATCTGAGGTTGTTGATATTTCTTCCGGCAATCTTAATTCCGGTTTGGGATTAATCTAGTCCAGCCTTTCGCATGATGAATTCTGCATATAAGTTAAATAAGCAGGGAGACAATATACAACCTTGTCATACTCCTTTCCCAATTTTGAACCAATCAGTTGTTCCATATCCAGTTCTAACTGTAGTTTGTGATGACCAGCTTGTTCTCTTGACAGAACTCTATGAGCCTTTGCCCTGCTTCATTTTGAACTCCCAGTTGTCCCAACTTGCCAGTTGTTCCTTTTATCTCTTGATTCCCTACTTTAGCATTCCAATCCCCTGTAATGAGAAGAACATCCTTCTTTGGTGTCATTTCTAGGTGGTGTTGTAAGTCTTCATAGAATTGGTCAATTTCAAAAATTCCTTCAGTAGCACCTTAAAGACCAACTAAGTTTTTATTTTGGTATAAGCTTTCGTGTGCATGCACACTTCTTCAGATGTTGGTCAATTTCAGTTTCTTCAGCACCGGTAGTTGGTGCATAAACTTGGATTACTGTGATGTTAAAACATCTGCCTTGGATTCATATCGAGATCATTCTGTCATTTTTGAGATTGCATCCCATTACAGCTTTTGCCACTCTTCTGTTGACTATGAGAGCCACTCCATTTCTTCTACAGGATTCTTGCCCTCAGTAGTAGATATGATAGCCATCCGAACGGAATTCTCCCAATCCCATCCATTTTAGTTCACTGATGCCCAGGATGTCAATATTTATTCTTGTCATTTCATTTTTGACCACATCCAGCTTACCTCCATCCATGGTTCTTACATTCCAGGTTCCTATGCAATATTTTTCTTTACAGCATCGGACTTCCCCTTCGCTTCCAGGCATATCCGCAACTGAGCGACCTTTGGCTTTGGCCCAGCCGCTTCATCAGCTCTGAATCTACTTGTACTTCTCCTCCGCTCTTCCTCAGTAGCATGTTTTATAAGTCTATGCAAAATGAGTAATGAGGCAGAAGAGCGGCAAGCGGAGCCTGAGGCGACTCTACAGTTTTTCCTAACTCTAGGGTGGCGGGAGAGGGTGGAGAACGTGTTTTGAGCACGCGCGTTTGTGCACTTGCCTCTCATTTACTTATCTACCTCTGTGGGCGGAGCCATGGAGATGACTCTAAGACACTAGAAAAGGGAGGATCGGAGGGAGGATCGGCCTTTTCGCTGGAGTGAGAAGCTTCCGTCGCGAGGTGGGCGGGGTCAGTGCCCGGCGGAACAGCTTGAGCGAGCGGAGAGAACGAGAGACGAAGGCAGCAAGGTTGCCCGCGCCTGCGGGCCGGCTGTGAGCTACCTTGCCTCGGGCTCCTGTCCGGAACAGGAGGTGAATGAGGTGAGGGGCTGGGTGTGTGTGGGAGGCTTTGGCGAAGGTGTGGGGAGGAGGGCAAGGAGTAATACTCAACAGTTGCTTATGGTTCGGGGGCTGGCACTGCTATTCCCTGCTTCAGGTACTGTACTCCCCGCAGCATCTCTGTGTCCCTCCAGTTCTGCATGTTAGAAAATGCCTTTGCTGCATCCCTTTCTTCCCACTGTCATGGGAGAGTCCCCGTGAAATGTGCGCGTGTGCGTGTAATTCGCATGTTACACTTAGAGGGCGGTTCCGGGGGTTCCTCGCGTTTTCGCGAAGTTTTTAAAAGACCAATTAAGTTTGTCATTGGTATGCGCTTTCGTGTGCATGCACACTTCTTCAGATACACCATGTACAGTATCTGAAAGCTCATACCAATGACAAACTTAGTTGGTCTCTAAGGTGCTACACGGCTACCTACCTGTCTCTAAAAGACGGAAATCCTTGGGGTCGCTGCCGCTGCGCGGCCGGCAAGGTGGAGGGCTAATTACCGGGCTTTGGAAGAAGACACGGGGGGGTTCCCGGAGTTACTTGCATAGATATGTAGCCCCTTTCCTTATACTGTATGTGAAGAAATTTTATCCACATTTGTAGCATTGTTCTTTCTAGCAATTCTATGCCAACGGTACAGTTTAGTACAGTCTAATGCTTTTTAAATAACATTTTTAAATTAAATATTGTCTTGGTTTGCAAAAGTACATGGGTTGTCTCTTTTTGAGGTTGTAGACTTTTTTACATTTGAAGTGAGACATTAATGTTGTATGCAGAATAAAGTTGGGGAAGAAGGGGGAGAGGGGGTGGGTTGGGGTGGTAATACTTGGTGTAAGTGTGTGGTTTTTATGTCAGCGTCACTTGGGGCTTTCCCTTTCTAGCCATTTATTATATTTCCTTGGTACTGAGAGAGGTGGAGGAGGGTGGGCATGGCTGGTTGTCTTTAGCTGGTTGCAGTGAGATTTGTTTGCCTGCGGGCATGGGGAGGGGAATTGTTGGGTTGTTAGCCATATTGATTCATATGCTGTTGGTGGGTTCTTCTTGTTGTCTTGTTGGGTACAGCCTGAGAATGTTGAGCTGTTGTCTTCTTAGGTAAGCCTATGTTGAATCTCTCAACAGAACCATCTGGCAGTGGGTGCCTCCCCATATATATGGGTAGTGGGGTATCTAGTCACATACTGTAGATATCTTCATTGCCTGCTTTGTAAGACAGCATAAATATTGTCAAGGCCACAGGAGGATTAACCCAAGGAACAGGCAATTAATGCGTTCCAAGAGTGGAGATGGGGTGAGACAAGAGTTCTGTCCTTTCAGAAAATCCACAGAAAAATGCAGCTGTATTGTGTTGGAAGTGCTGCACCTCTGCTGTCAGAATCTGACCATTTTGCCATCCAGAGGGGATTCTCAGGCTATTGAAAGAGTTTATCTGCTTTTCTTTGCTCTTTACCTTCCTCATTCTCTGAATAAAATCCTTTATTGCCTACTTGAATCAAGAAAACCTTGGCCTGTTTGCCAGTATACTAGCACTGTGGCAGAGCAACTGCTTTGCATTCAGAAGGTCCCAGGTTCAATCCTCAGCATCCCCAGGTAAAGCTGGGGAAGTCCCCTGTCTGAAACCCTGGAGAATTGCTGCCAGTCACTGCAGACAGTATACCAGTGATGGCGAACCTATGACACGCCTGTCAGATGTGACACGCAGAGCCCCCACTGCTGGCACATTGGCCCATTCGTGCTGTTGTTGTTGGTTCCCCCCCATTTGTTCTTCTTTGCTAGAGCTTGTCTCAGCTGGTAGCCAGAGATTGGTATTTTTAACCCTTTCTGTGCTGTTTTTTCTGGCACTTTGGCAGACTATGTCGGTGCTGCATGTTAGTTCCAGCGAAGGTATTATTCATCATTTATTTCTGTTCTCTTTCCCCCCCAAAAAAGCGCAGCAGCTTTGGGGCATACCCCCCTAAAAGCAAAGCAACTTTTGCAACCCCCCAAAAAACCTCCAAAACTTTAGTTAGCAGCTCCCCCCAAAAAAGCTCAACAACTCTGGGCACTTTGTGATAAATAAGGGTTTTTTGGTTTGGTTGGTTAAATAATTAATTTTTGGTTTATTAAATACAGTTATATATTACAATTATACATTTTTGTTATTTAAACTATAAATATCGCAAAATTATGGGTTTTTTTCTTAAAGTGACACACCAGCCGAGTTATGCTCAGTTTTTTGGTGAATTTTGACACACCAAGCTCAAAAGGTTGCCCATCACTGCATAGCATGGCCTCGGTCCAGTATACCTGAAGGAGCGTCTCCACCTCCATCATTCTGCCCAGACACTGAGGTCCAGCACCGAGGGCCTTCTGGCGGTTCCCTCGTTGCGAGAAGCCAAGTTGCAGGGAACTAGGCAGAGGGCCTTCTCGGTGGTGGCGCCTGCCCTGTGGAACGCCCTCCCAACAGATGTCAAAGAGGAAAACAACTACCAAACTTTTAGAAGACATCTGAAGGCAGCCCTGTTCAGGGAGGCTTTTAATGTTTAATAGATTACTGAGTTTTATTTTTCTGTTGGAAGCCGCCCAGAGTGGCTGGGGAAACCCAGCCAGATGGGCGGGGTATAAATAAAAAATTATTATTATAGTCAACATTGACCAAGATGAATCAATGGTCTTGTCATGGTATGTGGCAGCTTTCTGTGCTCCTATGCTGATGTGTTCTGCAAAAGTTGAGTTTATCTATCAATTATAACTTCATAATGATTTATAAAGTGCTTAAAATCTAAACATTGGATGATGATTAAAAAGAACGAACCTATGAAAGACTGGGAAAACTTATGGAAGAGATACCAAAATTTTACACCGAATTATGATTTGAAAGAGAACCTAATGAAAATGCAAAATAGATGGTATTTAACACCAGTCAAGTTGGCCAGAATGTATCCAGAAATGAGTAACATATGTTGGAGGTGCAACCAGGAAGTGGGAACTAATATACACATATGGTGGAATTGTAAACCAATCAGGGCGTACTGGGAAACAATTTACAAAGAACTAAAAAAAATACTGAAGTATTCATTTAAGAAATGCCCGAAATTGTTTCTTTTAGGAATGCTACCGGATGACATCAAACCCAGGGATAGATGTTGTATCAGTTATGCAGTAGCCGCCGCGAGAATTTTAATCACAAAAAACTGGAAGGCCACAAATACCCCGAGTAAAGAAGAGTGGCAAGAAAAATTATTTAATTACTATAATTTGGCAAAAAATATGATGAAATTAATAGTATAAAAAATGAAGATTCGAAAAATAATTGGAAGCTATTTTCAAATTACTTACAAAGTAAATTAGAGAAACCAAGTCTTATCTCCGATAACTAAAAGGCTTTATTTTTCGAAAAATAGTAACTGGGAGCTATGTAATGAAATAAACAAAACATGGAAGTCGAGAAATGTTAAGTAACGTAAGAAATCACTGAGAATAGGGTAATGGTGTGCAGAATTTGCCATTTGGGAGAAACGGGATAAGTTTAGAAACGGCTGTGAAGTCAGGGGGAAGGGGTAGGGACGAGATGTGAGGGAATTGAATAAGACAACTGTACAAAGTTATAACTGTATAGTTCTTTTTTAATTGTAATGACTGAAATACATAATAAAGTTTGATTAAAAAAAAAAAGAACGAACCATGCCCATACACTTAGTCTTAAATACCTACCCATAAGGAAGAGTAAGGCAGTCAAAAGGAGATGGAGATAGAGATATGGTGTGGGATAATATAGCCAAATTCATAATTTTATCACTCAGTTAATTTGTTACTGCATATCATTGTACAGGTGCTTGCTTTTATGCTGTTTTACAGATGTGACTGCCGCCTTATTGATTTGTGCAGTATGCCTGTAAAATAAATGTATTGGGAGGTAGCAGGTTACAAAGAACAGGAAAGAAGTGAGTCAGGGACAGTGGTATTAGGAAGTAATCTGTGGGTAAGCCAAGAAAAAAATGAATTTGGCAGAGTGAAAGTAAATGGGAAGAAACCAAAGTAACAAATTTGGCTAGTCTTTATCTGCTTTAATGTGTATTTGGGGTAGACATTTATATTTTATTGCCTTAAAGCAAGCTTATCCAAGAAGCAGTGAACAGTTTGTGTATTAAGGTTCCATAACTAAAGCTGAAGTTTGGGCACCCCTTCCCTTGTGATCTTGTGCAGTTGATTTATCACTCCAAATTCATAAGCTGCTTTTCCTCCCAAAAGGGAGCTTTGGAGCTAAAACATTAACCAAACTACTGGACATAATAGTTAATATTCATTGTAAAACTTCCTTAAATTATATTTCAAAGGCCTTGGCCTTTGAATTCCTTAAATTACATTTACATTTCAATGTAATTCCTTAAATTACATTTCAAAGTGTTAATATTCCTCCTTGCAAACTAGGGTGTGAGACTGCCTGGTTTGTCCTGGGAGCACAATAGGTTGCCAACAGAGTTGTGCATTTCTTCAAGGGTTGGCAGATTCCTTGCTCATTTTGACCCTGGATGGTTTTTTTGTGGGGGTGGGGGTGCATAATGGTCATGACTGAATAAATATCATCAAATCAATTTACATTTTAATGTTCGGCAGAATAGACGGCTGATGTACCAGTCTTAAGCATACTTAGTTCAGGGCCACAGTGATAGCCACCAGAGTGCTAATCTCTTCCCTTGTCTCTGAAAACCAGCCACAACTCTGATGCAGGGAGCCATTCTTTTTGACAAATATTTATGCTTTAACACAGGCACCCCCAAACTGCGGCCCTCCAGATGTTTTGGCCTACAACTCCCATGATCCCTAGCTAACAGGACCAGTGGTCGGGGAAGATGGGAATTGTAGTCCAAAACATCTGGAGGGCCGAAGTTTGGGGGTGCCTGCTTTAACACAACCTATGTTGTGCTGCCTTGTCAGCAGGAAGCTGGGAGATAGATGTACCAGTATGTGGGGAGTGTGTGTTGGTAAAAGTTACATTGGCACATTAAGTCATTCAGTCACAAAATAATATTGATAGTTCTTGTATGTACAGATGTGAACCTGTGTAGGGGAGCTTCCCCCTGAGGTAATTTGGGAGGGGCTGTAGCTCAGTGATGGAGCTGCACTCACTTTGCATGCAGACAGTACAAGGTTCAGTCCCCAGCATCTCCAATTAGGGCTTTGAATTGCCCCTGTTGGAAACCCTTTGGGTTGATTTGGCAAACTCATTTATGTTCTTATGCCAGGCTTGGTATAAGGTAGCTTTGTGTGTTACTGAACTTGGCTCAGGTCATTTCTGTGCTCATGTTTTCATATAATTAAAACAATAATTTATCTAACCTTTTCCTTATTTTTGTGTTTATCTACAGAATGGAGACGTGCTGTTGGTGCACCCCTATTAATTCAGTTGCCACCACCTTAAAGCGCTATGCCTCCTCTTCATTGCCCCCAGATAAATTTGCTGCAGCCAACGAAGACCTTTGTTACTGTTTGGAGTGTGTGGATGAGTATCATAAAGCGAAGGATGAGATGCCATCCTTACATGAGGTAATTTGCTTTCATTTACAGTGGTACCTCTACTTACAAATAACTCTACTTACAAATTTTTCTACTTACAAATGGAGCTCCGTCCGCCATCTTGGATGCGGTTTAGATAGGATTTTTTCTACTTACGAATTTTTAGATAGGGTTGCTTCGACTTACAAATTTTTTCTCCCAATGCATTCCTATGGGATTCGACTTACAATTTTTTTCGACTTACAAATGTGTGTTCGGAACACATTAAATTCGTAAGTAGAGGTACCACTATTCACCTGGTGGGAGAGATGGGCGGTCACCTGACAAGTTATGTTGTCAGGTGACTCATTCCCCCCTACCCTATGTGATATGCAGCACTTTAAAGCCCCAACAACAAAATGTTGGGGCTGCCAAACAAATCTCTACCTATCTTCCAAATGCTGAATGCTGCTTTCAGCTCTAAGTTAGTCGGTCATGCCCATTAATTAAACAGGAACCAGCTCAGATTGAATACAATCCACTGTAGGGGTTTTGAAGTTGAATTCACAAGGTGGCTGCAGCAACTATGAAAGTAAATTATGTGCAGTTGATTCACTTTGGAAATGAGTCTTTCTTAGTGTAAAATAAAAAAGTGGTCTGCAAATCCTTTTCTTTGCCTTGTTACTTTTTCTCTATCTCCTTAAAAATAAAGTCCTTGTTCCTCTAGTTCTGAAAACAAATTTCAGATTAACTGTTTCTGTTTAGGCTTTCAAGTGGTGTTTGATGTTTTGTTTAGTTTTGTCTCTGTCCTTTGGTGTACTGTAACTCAAAATCTGAATTGCACAGAGAATGATCTAACGAAGTCTACACAAGTGTTTTTAAAAGCTGCAGACTTTGGAGGGTTCCCCCCTCCCCATGCCCAGATTTTTTCTTTCCTCTGCCGTGTCCTTCTGTTTTATACTTTTGAATGCCTATCCTGTTGTAATTAAACTCTAGTTCCTATTTGCAGTATACAGTGGTACCTCTTTTTAAGAACTTAATTCGTTCTGGAGGTCCTTAACCTGAAAGTGTTTTTAACTTGAGGTACCACTTTAGCTAATGGGGCCTTCCGCCACTGTGTGATTTCTGTTCTCATCCTGAAGCAAAGTTCTTAACCCAAGGTACTATTTCTGGGTTAGCGGAATCTGTAACCTGAAGCGTCTGTAACCTGAAACATCTGTAACCCAAGGTACCACTGTACAGTATATGGAAGACAGCCCTGGGTCTTTTGCCCCTTTAATTAGTTCTCTTTTCCCTCCTATAAAAACTATGCAAGACACTTTCTTTTAAAGTTTAAATAACAAATACAGTGGTACCTCTACATACAAATTTAATGCATTCTGAACGCACATTCGTAAATCGAAAAAAATTGTAAGTCGAATCCCATAGGAATGCATTGGGAGAAAAAATTTGTAAGTCGAAGCAAGCCTATCTAAAAATTCGTAAGTAGAAAAAATTCTATCTAAACCGCATCCAAGATGGCGGACGGACCTCCATTCGTAAGTAGAAACATTCGTAAGTCAAGTCATTCGTAAGTAGAGGTACCACTGTAGCTTTTCCTTTAGTGTATTCGCAGTTGCAGATTAAAAGATACAATGAAGGTGGATGTTTCTTAAATTGCTAATACGTATTACATAGGCTACACTAGGGGTTCCCAAACTAAGGCCCAGGGGCCGGATGCGGACCAATCACCTTCTAAATCCGGGCCACGGACGGTCCGGGAATCAGCATGTTTTTACATGAGTAGATGTGTGTTTTTATTTAAAATGCATCTCTGGGTTATTTGTGGGGCATAGGAATTGGTTCATATTTTTTTTCAAAATATAGTCCAGCCCCCCACAAGGTCTGAGGGACAGTAGACTGGCCCCCTGCTGATAAAGTTTGCTGACCCCTGGGTTACACTGTTACAGACTAACTAACCAGGGCAGACAGTAGTGCAACATAACATACCTGATGCTGTAACAGTTAAGACTGTTCTACTAACTGTCATAGAGTTCTACAGCTTTTGCAATTAACCCTTCACATATGCATTTTGGATGCTAACATTCCACATACATATTGAAGCCTTAAGGAGTTATTGCTCACTAGTGTCTTCAGCCCGTTAAATAAACGGGCGCTAGAATGCATGCTGGCTCCTCGATCCGGTGCTCCGCGCAGCGCTGATCAGCGCCGACCCGGCAGGCCGCCAGATCAAGGAAGCGGCCTGCCGGGTCGGCACCCAGCAGCGCTGCACGAAGCACCGGGGGACTGGCGGCGGGGAAGGCAGGCAGGCGCTTGCTCTATTGCCTGCCTGCATTCCCCACTGCCTGTCACACGAAGATCGGCGGGCGCCGCTTGCCGGGGTTTGTCAACCCCGGCAAACATCGCCCGCCGATCTTCGGCTCGGGGAAGCAGGCAGGGAGACGCAACAGCCCGCAGCTTCCCGGGCTGTTGCGTCTCCCTGCCTGCTTCCCCAAACTAAAGCGTGCGGGGGACAGAGCCGAATTGCGGCGCGGGGGGGGGGCTTTTCGCCGTTTGCCTCCCCCTTCACTCCGGGAAGTCAAACAGCGAAAAGCCCCCACCGCGCCGCACTTCGGCTTGGGGACTGGCTTGGCGGCGGTGGGAAAAATAGGAGGAATTCCTCCTCTTCTTCCCGCCGCCGCCAAGCCAAAGCCGGCTTCCCTCGGCGCCTGCTGCCGCTTCGGCCGAGGAAGCGCCGTCCCATGCCGGAGGTGCGCGGCAAGGCTGCCGGGGGGAGCGCTTCTTTCCCCCGCCGCCTCGCCGCGCACCTCCAGCATGAGACTGGGCTTCGGAACGGCGGTTGGCGGAGCGGCGGTTGGCCGTTGTCCCTCCGTCCAATCCCTGTGTCTCTGGGGTACATGCGCAGTACCCCAGGGACACACGGGACATCTGGACGCAGGGACAACATGGACATTATTATATAGGATTACATTCTGACATGACACACTTTTTTTTTGCTCTTCATTTTTGAATACCAGTAACTTTTATCTAGGTTTGGCATAATAAATGATGCATATAAATAGACAGTCGTCACATGTCATTTGTTTATCACAAAAATAGCATAATAAATGTGCAGTAATACCTACAACATATGATTCATCATTAGTGATCAATGTATAGTTTCTTGGTTCGTGAATTGGTTAAAACAAAAGCAAAGGGGAAATAGTACAGAGTAGAGTTAAAAAATAGCATTTAACGTTGTATTGCCAAACATCCAATACAGTACTTAAATTAAATTAAATTAAGTACTGTACAGTGGTACCTCGGGTTACAGACGCTTTAGGTTACAGACTCCACTAACCCAGAAATAGTACCTCAGGTTAAGAACTTTGCTTCAGGATGAGAACAGAAATCGTGCTACAGCGGCAGCAGGAGGCCCCATTAGCTAATGTGGTACCTCAAGTTAAGAACAGTTTCAGGTTAAGAACAGACCTCCAGTTCTTAACCTGAGGTACCACTGTATGAGTAATAATCATGCTCCTTTTAAATTATCGATGAAACAATAAATAGTTTTGGTGTATTGACGAATTTGGGAGGGGGAGTTCAAAGTGAAGATAATTACATTTAAATTTAAATTTGGATTAACCAAATTGAGCCAAATGCTGATGAGGGAAATGCTATGTGTGAACCATAAATATTTTGTTAATCTCTCAAGGAGGACTGTTTCCAAACTGTTTTGTACCAATTGTCTATCATTCTGCCAGAAAGGTCTTTCCAGTGTCTGGTTATGTTGCATCTCGCCACTTGCAATAGATGGCTGTTTTGAAATACATTTATTAAATAAATTCATTAAAGCTACCGTAATTCTAGCTTTAACCAGACTTCAATATTTTTTTGGGGGGGGGGAGTATTCTGGATTTTTGGATTTCCACCACATGTGGGATATGTACCAGGTGTGGAGCAGCCCCTCCAGCAAAGTGGTGAGGTGCCAGGGTGGATCATTTCCATCTTCCTGGGGGTTAGGTACCACCCATATGAGTTTTAGGATTTACAGATTCACAGAATCATAGAGCTGGAAGGGACCACAAGGGTAATCTAGTCCAATCCCCTGTAATGCAATAATCTTTTTGCCCAATGTGGGGCTTGGACCAATGACCATGAGATTATCATGCTCTACCAACTAAGCCATTCTCTATTGTTTGCCAAAATAGACTTAAATGGGGTTTTTCTGTCCAATGTCTATTCCATTGAACTGGATCAAATTCATAGCCAAAATCACATTCCCTTTGATGTTTATTAGGGTCAAGTGAATCCACTGAGTAGAATGCTATAGATTATGGGTGTTATATATGGGCCATGTCCTTCTTTGGCAATTGCAAGTCTTTCAAATGGGGCCATTGGCCTTGTGGCTGCCTTAGTGGTGACAGTTTGCTTACTGGGTTAGCAAATAAAGTGCAGATTTGGAGAAGTAGCAGCCAAGGGTTTGTAAGTGTCCTTATTTAGTCCATATTTTTTGATCTGATAGTGGTGTATTTCTGTTATAAAAGTCACACAACTGATATAAACCTTCTGTTCTCCATCTGGCCACATCAAATTGTCAAGAAGTGTTGTGAAATTGTGGGTGGAAGGTGAGGGCTACCAGAGGGGACAGTGCTGGAGTTAGTCCTGCCTTCTCTTTCCAGGCAAGCATATATTGTATGATTGTCAAAACTGACACAGCTGAAACTCTGTTTATACTCAAGCAAGATATTCCCCAAATTCTCATGCTGAACTATGGCACGTATCTTAAATCATAATGCCCTTGATAACCTCGTGAGCAGCCCCTTAAATCACAGCTGCATCGGGTTCACATTTTTGTATTATAAATCAGATAAGCATCTCTCCTGCTTGAGGAGTCAGAAAGCAATTAGCTGACCCAGAGGTTTTAAAAGACCCTTTTTCAAAATTTGTCTTAATTTGGGGCCAAATTGCATTTTAAAAAGGACTGCCTGCAAGTAGTCACATTTCAGACGTTCAAAGGCCTTGATGTCTAAGGTGATGACTACCAGTGGGGAGGTTGTCTGTCTACAATGTTTATGTTTAAAAGCTTTTTGATAGGTCAGGTGATGTTTCAATGGAGGACAAGACCAGCTTGGTCTTGGGCTTAGTCTGGGGCTATTTGTTTGTATAACAATGTCTTAATCCTGTTGACTAGCACTCATGTAGAAATTTCATAATCGGAGAGACTGGCTAAAAAGATTCTACTTTTTGGTGGTCTTTAAATGGTTTTGGGATAGCTATAACCTTGGTGTGGTACCATGTTTTGGTGATATATGTTCCTCTCATTGGGCCATTAAATAAGAGCATCATATATGATAATAATGTTTCTTTGAATTGTTTATAAAGCTCAGAAGTGAAGCCACCAGGTCCTGGGGCTTTATGTGGTTTCGGTTTTTTTAAGAATATTGTCAATTTCTTATAGGGAGATAGGGGTATCTAAAAAAAGGTTTTTTCATGAGTTATGAGGGTATAGGTAAGTTTTCTAATAATTGTGGATATCTTTTGAGGGGGGATTGTGGGTTATATAATTTAGAATAAGAGGAGGGAGTTGCACTGCAGATTTGTTTTGATGTGCTTGGATTTTTCTTTCTCATGTAATGGGCGATTTCCAGAGTGATTGTCATGTTAGTTTACTGCAGCCTAAACAACAAATTTATTGATCTTTAGGTGCCACAATATGAGGGTTATTGCTGCAGTTTTTGTATTTCTTGCGTCTGCCAGCATTTAGCATTTCTATTGTATTGCTTCCTTTTCTGCTTGACTTAATACTTACACATCCTTTCAGCATTACTTAACCTTGTCGGTGGCCCCTGACTTATAAAATGGCTTGTTATCCTTTGCCCTGACCTTTCAGAAACAGGGCCATATAATCTTTTCTGAAAACTGGCACAGCACAGTGGAAAAATGTAAACAGTGAGAATTCGAGTATGGTTGAAAACTCATCAGATTACAAAATGGCCAAGGATATGTTTTGTCTGGCTCCTGAATACAATCAATGTACAACACCATTTGCCAGTCCTGAGCTCCATCCTGCTTTGACCCTCCATTTGCAACATTTCTGTGTTTGCATAACTTTTAAATCTATTTCTTAATTTAAAAATCTCTCCCCTGCAGCTACCAGTTGGATCACTAGTCTCTGTAGCTCAGTACTGCGTACACCAACCGGCAGCTGCTCTCCAGGCTGCTCTCCAGGGTTTTAGACAGGGAGTCTCTCCCAGCCCTGCCTGGAGATGTCACTGGGGACTGAACCTGGAACCTTCTGCATGCAAAGAAGCTGCTCTGGACCTGAGCTGCAGCCCTTCAACTTGCAGGGCCTCAGTCTGGACCTCTATGGGGTAGAATCCACATGTATTTGGGGGTGAGGGAAGCAAAGGTTTATAAGGAATCATGGAGGCACATAGGAGTGTGCAAAAGCTAAGTTTAGAAACTTGCTTTACATACAGGGCTGTCCCTCCTGATTTCTCTCAGCCTCAGTTTATAGATGTGAGAAAATACAGGATAGGTGGGCTAGGCTTTTGGCCCAGCTATGGAACCAGCTATGGAATAATAGCCCAGTGTCAAGAAGATACATGGCTGAGGTTATTCCTATTAAGCATCACCAGTCGTCGTCCTCCTCAAAATACACAGGAAGTCTTGAGACAGTCAGGAATTCGAGGTTTTAGAAAAAGAATGTGTTTTGGGTTGCTGGGGAATAAAAAAGAGGTTGTAAAAATAAAAAAGAGGCAGTTTAGTCATGATGGGCACAACCCACGTAAGCTGTCTGCAGACAAATGCCAGCTCCCTCAGCCTGAAAGCGGAGATGAGCACCGCACCCCATAGTCGAATTCGACTGGACTTAACTATTCAGGGGTCTTTTAGCTTTACCTAACCATACAGTATTGAAACTGTTAAAATTATAGAATCTCCTTCAGTTGAGATGAGATTCTAAACATTCCTTATCAACTAATCAGAGTCAAAAACAGCTGTTTTCCCAGCACCTGTCCTCCCAATTAAAATATATGGTTTTTAAGCTCACGTAAAATTAAAATAGATCAAACAGATACGTTCCTTTCCTGTATGTTGCAATTAACATTAACAGCTGAGCTAACCGGCTTCAAAACTTCTCAAAATAAAAACAAATTAAAACAGACTACAGAGCTCAAGGACAAGTAGCTTTGCCCATTGCCATCTTCTCCATTTTATTTCCTTTGTTCTCTGGTGAAGCTCAAACAAAAATATTTTAACTTTTAGTTACTGTTTTTCAACCGGATTAATTTTTCCTGGCTTTCCTACACTAGACAGATTTATGCTAATTTACAACCTGAGATTGTACAAATCTATTTCTTGAACTCCTGTTATGAATAGGTAACTGTAATTTTTTTTCTTTTTCTCCATCTAACATACTTGGAAATCTAACATACCAACTAGGGTGGCAGAGAAAGACAAGGGGCAGAATTGTCTCAAGAATAAGTAATTTTGCATAATGTAGTTTTGATTTCATTTATGCTATATCATTGTGAGTTATACTTCCTGGAATGCAGTCATTGTTTATGATACATTAAAAAAAAAACCAAAACAAATCCTTTCTGGTTGCTACTACTTGCCCACTTATGCCTTTTAAATAGAGATCTTTCCCAGTCTGTATCTCCTTTGGAACTGTTTTTAGATCTTTTAAGTGTTTTATTACTTGCGTGTCTGGTGCTCTGGGATCCTTTTGGGATGAAGAGTGGGAATGTTTTAAAATAAATAATAATCTGTAGGTTCTATTTCTAGCTAGCATCTTTTTAGGGTCACAGAGTTAGTTGCTGCAATCTCTGTTCTATAATTCTGTAGTTAATTTATTTTCAAATTACAGATCCTTTGGAAGCTTGAAACCACTCGTCTTATTGCCCATTTTGAGAAATCAATGCCGAAGGAAGATGTCATCTATATCCTGGACAATGATGAGGAAAGACAGGTGCAATGCCGGGATTCCGACTTCGAGAAAAAAGTTAGAGTGCCATTGTTGGAAATACTGAAATACCCCTACCTATTGGTTCATAAAGACCTCAGTGAGTATCTCGGGGCACCTAAACTTGATCTGGTTCTCCCTTGCATACGGTAGTTACAGTATTTGAAAACAGCTACTGAAACAGGTTGTGACAAATCACTTAGTGGTTGCATTCTCAGGATACACCAGGTGGTGGTAGGTTGACTGGGCTATTTTGTACTATTTTTTCCCTCAGAAAATCTTGTACACAAAATTATTATTACAGTACTACTATATTATGTTGCCATCACAAGTGATCAGAAATTGTGGCCTGGGTGGTGTTGCTCACTTGACTTCCCCAAGACATGCATCCCTGCTGTTTACTAAAAGCAGGAGGGTAGAATTCTTTTTGTTGCAGGCACCTGTGTATTAACAGTGCTGGAAAGACAAGCTGTGGATTTGTTTTGGTCCAGCCATATAGTAAGGTGCCTAGGGAAGGTTTGCCAACTCTCTCCTGTGTATATATGTGTGTGTGTGGGGGGGTGTGTTTCATTAAAATGCCAGACAGGTATCTCCCTTAAGAAAATTTATAGGATAAAACCCTCTGCATAGTGTTGATCTATGCAGAGGGTTCCACAGAGTCCATTCCTGTTCTATGAATCTTTGAAAATGGCTTTCATCTTATGCAAGGATCATTTCCCTTCAAATTATGGTTATTTCAGCAGCCCTAACAATTAGTGTTCTCTTTTTTTTGAATTGTAGGCATACTGTTTGTGAGGACCCTATGCAGAATGGAGGTAATCAACTACCCCTGCCAGGTGTTTGGGAAACACCCAGGGATCTATTTGCTCATGGTACACCCTAATGAATCGGTGAGCTCCTTTAATTTCCTTCTTCATTTTCAGTTTTGCTTCCCAGGCTTAAATGTAGGATTAAGCTGCCTTAACCATTGGCCAAATGAAAGAAAGTCCTTATGCACAGAATTGTAGAGTTGGAAGGGACCCAAGCATCACCTAGTCCAACCCTCTGCAATGCAGGAATCTCAGCTAAAACATCCATGACAGGTGGACACCCAATCTGTTTAAAAACCTCCAAGGAAGGAGAGCCCACCAACTTCCAAGGGAGTATCTTCCACTGTCAAACAGCTGTCACTGCTAGAAAGTTCTTCCTTATGTTTAGTCAGAATCTCATTTCTTGTAAATTGAAGTCATTGGTTCAAGTTCTCCAAGCAGGAGAAAACAAGCTTGCTCCATTTTCCACATGACAGCCCTTAAGATATTTGAAGATGACTATCATCTCTCCTCTGAGTCTCCTCTTGTCCAAGCTAAACATACCCAGCTCCTTCAACCATTCCTTATAAGGCTTGGTTTCCAGACCCTTTATCATCTTGGTTGCCCTCTGTATACATTTCAGCTTGTCAATATCCTTTTTAAATTGTGGCGCCCAGAATTGTGGTAGCTTGTCAATATCCTTTTTAAATTGTGGTGCCCAATATTCCAGTTGTAGTCTAACTAAGGGAGAATAGAGTTGTACCTATACATCCCTTGATTTGGACACTACACTTCTGTTGATGTAGCCTAGAATAGTATTCACTCTTTGTTCTGCTGAATCGCAGTACTGATTCATGTTAAGCTTGTGGTCTACTAAGACCCCTAGATATGTACCACTGGCAAGCCAGGTGCCCTCCCATCATATATTTGTGCAACTGGTTCTTCCTGCCTAAAGTACAGGAGCTATTGAAATTCATTCTGGAAGTTTGGACCCAGTTCTCCAATCTGTTAAGGTCCTCTTGAATTCTGATTCTGTCTTAAGTGCCATTAGCTACCCCTCCCAGTTTGGTGTCACCTGCAAATTGGATGAGCATCCTCTCAATTCTTTCCTCCGGTTCATTTATAAAGACACTGAACAACAGGCCCAGGACAGAACCCTGCAACACCCTATTTGTCACTTCTTTCCAGGATGGTGAGGAACCATTCTTGAACACTCTTTGAGTTCAGTTATTCGGCCTGCTACAAATCCACCTAACCGTTACCTCGTCCAGCCCATATTTTACCAGCTTCTTCACAAGTATATAATGGGAGACTTTGCCAAAAGCCTGACACAAATCTGTATTTTTCACATTACGTTAACAAGTTTGAGAAAACAATGGTTCCAACAATGCTTTCCTTAATAGTTCTAGGAAATAACAAACAAGCTGTTCTGTGTTCTATATATTAATAGAAACACCTTGAACTTGGCCTGGTAACAAACCAACATGTTGGTCTGTGAGCATGTGTGTTATATGCTGACAAGGTCTCGCACCTTTCAGCAGCCATGATGCACCATTCTGCACTAACTGCAGTACAAGGAAAACCCCACACAGCTCATTGCATTAATGCAATATTGAAGCCACCAAACCTTTATAGGAAGCTTGTTCTTTTAATCAGGCTGAGGGCCTGGCAACAGAAATCTCTGCCTGGTTAAGACCCTTGGGGGGGGGGCTACCCTGTGTGAGAAGAAATAAAAAACCCTAACTTTTGTAAGTATCTCTAAAGGGTGGCTAAAGGGTGAGGTATAAAAAAAAACTTGTATCTAACTTCTACTTAGAAGAGATCTATTGATGTTAACAGTCCTAAGTTAGTAATGCCCATCAATTTCAATGGGTCTACTCTGAGTAGGACTGACACTGGATTCAACCTAAAGTAACATCTCAGCTGTTCTATACTGTTGTTAACACAGTTTTATTTTTAGTGATTCCACCCAGGTTTTTTATTTGTTTTTGATAAGTTGTTGTTAAAATATCCCTGTCCCTCATTTTCTGGGATGATTGGTAAGTGAGGAGGCTGTGGAGAAGTCCACGGCTTTCAAGTAAGTTTCCCCCGAAAGATATCTACACTGTCTGGTTTGGAATGTGAACCTTTAGGTTAGACTTGGTTACCAGTTGTCTTTCACACCAACTTGGCATCTGCCCCACTTTCCATAACAATAGCTGCTCTGATTCCTTCCCATAGTAATTAATAATGTCCCTTCAAATCCACAGATCCGTCGATGGGCCATTCTGACAGCCAGGAGTCTGGGAAAGGTGGACAGGGACGATTACTATGACATCCAAGAAGTGCTAACTTGCTTGCTCAAAGTTATAGAGCTGGACCTCTTTGAAAATGCTTGTGTTTATAGCCCCAGAACAATTGAGAAGGGTAATCTCATCTTGTTGCCTGACCACCTGTACGATAGTACCAGTTACAAAAACTACTGGCTAGGTGAGTAGAAGCAAGCTGAGATGGTCTGAAGGGTAAAGGGATTTAGGCATGCCCCATTCCACTGGGTGTGGTAACATTGTGGTACAGCAGAAATATCTAAACTTTCTTTCTCCCTTTGGTGAGAGCCACATTGGCTCATAACGAATGCTCTGAGGGTCTCATGCCAGCAGTGCTCCCAAAATGGGTATGGGGTGAAAGTGGGTGCAATGACCATATGCACAGCCTCTGCCTCTGCCTAACACACACACACACACACACACACACACACACACACAACAACAACAACAACAACATAGGAAGTTGATTGACCATTGGTCTATCCAGCTAATAGTTCACATTGACTGGGGCAGCATCTCTCCCCAGGGGTTGTATTCCAGCCCTCATCCATGAAATCAGGTGCCACAATAAACCTATTAGGCTTCTCTCCCCACACCCAGCTCATCTCTGGCCTTTCAGATGTTTCTGGAGTACATTTATTATCCTCTTCTTATTTTTGGACATGTCAGCTGGGGATGATGGGAGTTGTAGACCAATAACATGTGAAGGGCCACAGGTTTGTCCACCCACCCCACCCCCTTTAAGGCATCGCCAGGCTCCTTTTCCTCCTGTTCCATTTATAATTAAAACTTTGCTTCCTTATCATTGACTTTGTGGCGCTTAACAGTTATATATATCATTATGCTTTAATTCAGGGGTCAGCAAACTTTTTCAGCAGGGGGCCGGTCCACTGTCCCTCAGACCTTGCGGGGGCCGGACTATATTTTTGGGGGGGAATGGAACAAATTCCTATGCCCCACAAATAACCCAGAGATGCATTTTAAATAAAAGGACACATTCTACTCATGTAAAAACAGCAGGCAGGCCCCACAAATAACCCAGAGATGCATTTTAAATAAAAGGACACATTCTATTCATGTAAAAACATGCTGATTCCCAGACTGTCCGCGGGCCGGATTTAGAAGGCGATTGGGCCGCATCCGGCCCCGGGGCCTTAGTTTGGGGACCCCTGTTTTAATTCAACCATTCAATCCATGTATCTACAACCTGGCTAAATTCTAAAACAACGGTTCCTGTCCCAAGGGATGTGTAATGTAAAGCAGGGGTAGCTAACATGGTTCTCCTCATATGTTGCTGGACTCCACCTCCTTAAGCCCCAGTCAATATGGCCTATTGCCAGGGATGGTGTGCTCCCAAACTCTGGAGGACACAAACAGTCTAAAGTTTGAGAGGACTGTAAGCAGGTGCAATTACAATAAGTAGGTTTTAGTTTGGTTATGGATTAAGATTGGGGGTTAAGGCAATGCCCAGTTTCTGAACTTTGTAATTTTCATTGTTGTAGGTATCTGTATGATGCTGATGGTGCTGGATGAGCAAGCCATGGATTCGATGTTGCTTAACCCTGAAAAGCAGACAGACTTCATGCAATGCATAATAAGTACCCTTAAGAAAGACACGGATGGTAATTAATTAATAATATTTGAGGGCGGTGATAAAAGTAAATTAAAAATAGTCTGAATAGCCATAAAACTTGCATGTCAAATTATTTAATGTTCAAATGCTATAGTGCATGATGGCTGATTGCTAGTTTCTATGCTTATAAGAAACAGACCTCAAATGTCATTGAAAGTTTGTTTTTCTTATGTGTTTTGCAGTTATTGGGTGAGATCTAACTAAGTCATAGATTAGACACATTGGTTAATGAAAGTCCATTGATTTCATTGGAGTCTAGATTATTAACTGAAGTTTGATATCACCAAATAGGTTTTAGGGAGTTTCTTTTTGGAGAATCAGGTGTGATTTCTTCTGAGGAGGAATAGAAATCTGTTTTTAGACTGTGCCTTATTTCTAATTGAAATTGCATAAATTGATACCTGTAACTTGCCTTCCTTTATCCGTAATGCTTCTGTTTTGGTTGCTACATGAGAAATTCAGTTTAAAAACATTACACCCCACCCTACCCAATGTGCTTTGGCTCATGCATATTTACCTGCAATGTAATATCTTCTTTCAGCACAGTTGATAATTAAAATCATTTAGGTTTCTGCAGACCTTTATTCTTACTTTTGTTTGCTAATGAGCGCTGTTGTGTTAATTGGCATTTTCCTGCAGCAGAGAGGGAATCCTCACATGGATTGTTCCCCCCCCATCCACACTTGCTCCACAGGCAGGAATATGTAGATTAGACAGATCTTACCTCAGTGGTAAGGAAGAGGTACAGTACCTAAGTGGTAATTGCCTCGTTTCCTTCCTGCCCCGCTGCTGGGCCGTTTGCTTCATGGGGAGAAGCTTTCATTTCCTTGAGGCACATTTAATTAGAGAATCCAACGACAAAAAGTCGCAGCCTCCATTTTGGACCAATTTCTCAGGTGAGGAGGCCGGAGGAGCAGAGGCCACCCACAGCAGTGGGCGGGTCTCCCTTGGTGTACCCTCAAGCTTGCCAAGAACTGCATCCCAGGAGCCAGCAGAGGAACAGCCAGCAGAGAGAACTGAGGCTTTGTAGGGCCCACAGCAGCTGGGCCTTGCACCACCCCCTCAATTACTGATTGACAGCACCACACCCCACACTGAGTACTGTCAGTGAATCCGGCAGGCATTGGCCCAGAGTGCAGGAGTTGGTTTAGTCCCAGTCCCTCAGATGGCATTTCTTGGGCCTACTCTTTTCTGAGCCAGTGCCCAAGGTTTTGGCGGGAAACAGGGCCTCACACTTGTTTTGTGCTGAGAGTTCTGCCCACCTGTTGAAGATCCTAGCAATAACTGTGCCCAAGAACACTGGAGCTGCTGGTGGCGCCGGCGGCGGTGCCAAAGTAAAGATTGTTCCAGTCCTTCAACCCTTTTGGCACCTTTTCCATCTGTTCTCAGTATCTGGGGATAGTCACTCCTTAGGCCCCAGGTCCTAGAAGGTTTTTTTATACCTTTCAACCTGAGACTATGGCTAAATGCTGAGTTCCCCACCGTACCTCTGTGTGTTCGATACAGTGGGTACAATGACAGCCAAGGACACAGGTGAATTTCCTAGGAACTCAGATGATAAGACTTCATTTGACCTTCCGGTGGTGCCTATAGCCCTGGAAGCTAGCAGTACCAGCGGGATGGGCAGAGATTCTAGCCCTGGCAAATAGCAGAACCAGTTCTCACCTAGTTCTAGAGAGACTGGACAGAATCGGCAGGGAGGAAAGAAGTCAACTTAGTCCTGCCTAGAGATGTAATATTCCAAGAACTTTGAAGCCATGAGAAAACCCCCCCCCCCTGTTTTTTTCCGGGGGAAATGGGAATTTGGGGGGAAATTGAAAACAAGTTCAGTGCGGAGTAGTTTTACAAATTGCGTGAAACACAGCGTAGATTAAAGTATTATGCTTGTGATAAAACGTGTAACCACCCGTTTTGCAACAAAAAAGCAAGAAACCATCAACATAAAAAATAATCAGATTTGCCCCTTAGCACCAACAGCAAATAAAGTTAAGGTCCACTTCAATATTTAAGCTCCACTACCCTTTGAGTACCCTTTGAAGGGACCCAGGTGGCGCTGTGGTTAAACCACTGAGCCTAGGGCTTGCTGATCAGATGGTCGGCGGTTCGAATCCCTGTGACGGGGTGAGCTCCCGTTGCTTGGTCCCAGCTCCTGCCAACCTAGCAGTTCGAAAGCACCTCAAAATGCAAGTAGATAAATAGGAACCGCTACAGCGGGAAGGTAAACGGCGTTTCCATGTGCTCCTCTGGTTTGCCAGAAGCGGCTTTGTCATGCTGGCCACATGACCTGGAAGCTATACGCCGGCTCCCTCGGCCAATAATGCGAGATGAGCGCGCAACCCCAGAGTCGGTCACGACTGGACCTAATGGTCAGGGGTCCCTTTACCTTTACCTTACCCTTTGAGTAGTGCTTTTTTAAAAAAAACAAAAACAGAAGACACTTTATTTTATCTCATTTTCTGAACTACTGCTATCATTTTCCATTTCTACTTGCTCTTCCTCTTTGTCATTTATTTTATTATTATTATTATTTATTTTACTGATTGATTGAGTTCCTTACCAGGGAATGAACCTGTGGGGTGTTCCAAGTCACTTCCTTGATAGGTCTGTGGCTGGTCCTGCTCATATGAGCAGCTTTGGTAGATCCTATCCGAGGATCCTTCCCCCCCCCCCCCGGCACGGAAATGTGACATTGGCGCACCAATGAAGGTCCATTTCCTGCAGGGGGTGGAGGGGATCCTACGCACCCTGGGGCAGTTTGTGTAATTGGCTGTGTGGTTGAACACATACGCTGATTTTTAGTATTTTCTCTAATTGAATACATTCTAGTTTGGTGTTGAAACACTCTCTCCTCAGTTCAGCTTAATACAGTAGTACTCTCCTGCTCCAAGCATGTGGGCATTCCACCTCCCAAGGCAGCAAAATTTTGCTGCCAGAGGACAGCTGATCAGCTGCAGCAGGCAGCATGAAATACTTGCAGGGACCAAAGGTTGCTCGTGGATTCAGCATCAATTCAGTTCTTTAACTTAGCCAGGTTCATTCATTTCATTTGAAGTTTACTCTGAGTAAAACATAATTTGAATACAAACAAACTTGCTCACTGATTTAATGGCAATTTCAGTATTGCTTGATACTGGGTTTTTATTTTATTTTCCTCATGTACCCAACATTTTCATTTTTTCATTTATGTGTTTTCATTGACTAATTGTTATTCCCCATCTCAGCGTGTTTTGGCTTGTCTTTTTCAGATGAAAGTAACAGTCCCTTCTGGCCTGCACTCCACTGCTTCATGGTGATCCTGGATAAGCTTGGGTCCAAAGTGTGGGGGCAGCACATTGATCCAACTGAGGCATTCCAAACTATTAACAACAGTGTGAGTTATAATAAAGAAATAGAGAGAATTCGCCAAAGGTGCAAGAGGTCAGTCCTTTATCCTTTTATTACTGTTTTTATAATGCAGCATTTTGGAAGCCAGTGTGATGTCCTTTTATTCTTGCTGAGCAACTGGCCGTTCTGGCTGAGGCTGATGGGAATTGTCCATCAACATGTAACTATATTAGTTACCCCTGGATTAAGATTAAACAGATTTGATATAGTTTCTATGTTATCTGCAAATCAGATAAAGGCTTTGCTTAAAATGTTTTCAAGTGTTCCAGTTAAAATACCTATCAATAAAACTCACTGTTTCAATTGTAATTTGTTTTGTTTTTTTGTTTTAGTTCTAATACTAGTTTTATAAGTATATTATGTTTTGTAGGGATGGTTATCTGTAAAAAGTTAACCACTACATTGATTTTAATTATGAGTTTCCTGATTGGATTTGTGTTGTGTTCATACATTGTGGCACTTTCTAATTTTATGAAACATGGTTCCTGCAGAAAATATATCAGTGGAACAGTTTCCATCTAACATCATTGGGTGAGCTATGTTGCTCATGCCCATTTTGTGGATACTGTGGTATTTCTTCCAAAGCCACCTAAGGAGCCTATGACTTAGTGAGGTTGTCTTTTCTGCATTTACAAATCATTGTGCATCCATGGTGTGTATGTGAACTATGGTTTGTTCCAGCGTGCCTTAGGTTGTCTCACAGATGAGCAAACAAACCAGTTTCTTTCTACAAAACTTAAATTGTAGTGCCAGACTGGAATCAACCAAAGCAAGCTGTGGTTAGTCATCTGAGCTGGGTTCAGATGTTCCAGCTCTGGAAAGAAATTAGTAAAGGAGTTGGACCAGAAGTCCTCCCTCCACTGAACTCCCCAAAGACACAGGCTTCAGTTGAAAAGTAGGCCTTTATTAGTACAAATGTACATAGGGTCAGTCTCTTCAAAAATACTGGAGGAGACTGCATTTTAGTGCTTTCAAACATTATTTCTACTTGACCAGTCATAACATTACAGCAAACTTTCCCATCACAGTTACAACTCACTGACACCATTCTAGACCAACCAGAGATCCTTTTGCTCTTCTGTCTAGTCCATCTCAACCTCATCTTAATATACATTTTTAAGGGTAACCTTTTAAAGGGTCTTTTAGATTAATTTCTCTATTAGTTGTTTATCAACATCTGTTTTCCATTATCTGTGATTCATTTATCAGGTTAAATATAAGTGCTGCTATGCCTAGCAGTTCTTTCACCATTGCCATACTGATTATTTGCTTACTTTCCTTCAGAGTTTGTTCCCTCATTGTACCAGGTACACATAACCTCTTAGTTAAATACTGTACAATGTTTTTTCCTTACTAGACGAGCTTAGTTAATCTTCATACACATATGTTAAAACTAATACATAATATGAGTCCTAAATATGAGTCCTAAAGGGTCAAAGTGGATTCAAACAAGATGAAGAAAAATGGTGATTTCTTTGCAATCATCTGTGGTTTAGAGTTAAAATTGAGTGGAACGCTGATCTCTCTGGCTTAAGCGAATTAGCTTTCACTAAGGCAGTTTAAGTCTGAGAGCAATTTAAGTACTCTTTGTGACAAATGTAAAACCATAATTATTTGCATAGTCTTTGGGACTCAGGGTCTTGAGCTTTAAGAATGATGTACACTACACATTTCAATAAATAGCTTTTGGTTTAAATGCTTTGCTTTCTTAATGTTTTTGAAGGACTAGATCTGTGCCACTATCAGAAACTGAAGATGAAATGGTCACCTGCAGCCAACTGGTGTATGGCTACCACCTAGAAAAGCCACAGAAGGTAACTTGCATGTTGATCTAATTTCTTGTCTCCTTCCATGATTGAAATATGGTTATATGGGCAGCTCCAGAGTATATCTGGAGAGAAGAATCAAACCACACCTGTCCTCTAGAACAAACACTTTTCATTTTCAAAGGCTGGATCCTGATGTTTGTTTGAAGGGTGGTTTCCTACCGGCAACAGAATTCAGCCTCCTGAAAACTTTGGTTTTTTCATTTAAAAAATGCTGCGCTCTGGATGATGCTGGGCTACAACTCCCATCGTCTCTGATCATTGGCCATGCTGGCTGAGGCTGATGGGATTTTGAGTCCAACATCTGAAGCACAACAAACCCCCTTTCATGTCATAGTAAAATCATTGGAAGTAAGGAGGATGGCAGCTGTATATGCAGGGGGGCGGGGGGCGGGGAAGGAATGGAGAACATGCTGTTAAAACAGTGACTTCTTGTTTCAGGTTACCGGGCAGAAATATGATGTTTGTGCTAATTACTTCCCTGACTTGTATGAAGATATGAGAAAATTAATCGATGCATTCCAGAATGACTTTGGCCAAGACATACGGTTGCACAACAGCACTTTTCTATGGCTCGTCCCTTTCATCCACTCCCTTATGGGCCTCAGGGAGCTGGGGATTGGCTACAGTGTAGAGGTTATGAACCACCTGTGTTTAAAAGCAGATGTCTCCGAGAACTCTGCTAAATCTTATGACAAAGTATCTCAGTTCTATATTTGGATCCTGGTGATCGTGATTCAACTCCATCTTAAGAAACAGTGCCTGGGTTCTCTGTGGGTCAGCGCGGAAAAATGGGTGCGGATAGTGGTAGCATGGGCCAAGGTTCCACGTGCAGTGTTCATGGTTGGCATTGAAAGAATGGTGGCCAGGAGCTGCTTAAGAAGTACAGCTACATCACCATCTGTGGAAACTGAGTCTGTGCAGTCTTTCTGCATGAAACTGATTCGTAATATCCTGAAGGAAGGCTTATGTGGTGAGAAGGCTCCTGTTTGTAAGCATTTCTTTGTTGAACTCAACATGCTTCTCCGTAACCGGATGAACTGGGAGCTGAGTTCCCGACAGACTGAAGAATTGCAGGGCACTCTAAAGCATATCATACGGAGCATGCGGGTCCAATTAGTAACTTCCCCCCCCACCTTGGAGAGCCCTCCCACTTGTGTAACTGAAAAGCAGGAAGGCATGTGTCCAGTGAATATGTGCAAGGACACAGGGGCAGGGAAGGATGAAGTCTGCCAAGAAGGCCAAGTACAGGATGACACGGATGTTCAAAAAAACATGAGCTGTCACCAGACACTAGGGGCCCATAACAAGGGAGACTTGGACTGGGGTATTGAGCACATAAGAGTTGAGAACATCAGGTCATTGGCGGAGACACCTATAGTTTCCAGACCTCTGATGACAAAGAACAATGACAACAGTGATGCTTTGGAGAAAAGTGTTGGTCAGAATGACCTTACAAGCCAAAGGAAACCTCTGAGACCTGACGTCACCCTGAAGTTGAGACAGCTGATTGAAAACAGTAGAAGAAGCACCGCGCTGGAGCCAGAAACAGAGGAGGAGCAGTCAGTTAGAGACCAAAGGAAAAGCCAGGAAGGGCGGAAGAGTGATATTGTTGCAGGTAGCGCTAGCAACACATCAAAGCCATTTCTCTACAGGGACCTGCAAGTAGAGTTTAGAACAGATCAGCACAATCCTGAAGAAAGCAGCAGTGATGACTCGAGGGATAAGACGTCATTTGACATTATGAAGGATCTGGAGAATAGACCTGCAGAAGCTGTCGCTGACGCAACCACCACAGCAACAGATTCCCAAACTGACGTCCTCAGTAAAGACACATTCATTGCTTACACCAAAGACACTAGTTCCCCTGTTGACTCTAGGCAGGAAAGCAGCAAGAAAGTTATAGACTCTGATCAATCTCAGTCTTCCAGTGAGGACGAGTTGTCAATCCAGAGGATTATTATTTCTGATTCTTCAGATGAGGATGAAAACCAAGTGAGCTCTAGTAGAGAGAGCAGGAAAGATAAAACGTGTGTGTCTGAGAAGCAACCCAGTGCACAGGGGCAAGAGCCAATGAATACCTCACCGACAAATGCAGAACATGAATCGCAGTTGTTTGAGTTCGAAGCAGAATATGACATGTACTCAGAATGGCAGGACAGTCAAATGGATGAGGAACTGACAGAGGAGGAGAACCTTTTAGTGGAGACAGACAATGGCCACACAAACATTGACTTGGAAATAAATAACTGGGGTTATGAGTCGAATCCTCATTGGCTTAATGCCACTGAAGAAGCAAAAGAGGACCAGGTGCAAAATAGTAAAACTAAAACAAAGCCACATACACCGGCTCAGAAGGTCAACATTAGCAGCAGAAACGCAATGTGTTACTCGACTTCCACAGGGACGGATGCAGGGTGTTCCAGACATATAGATCCATCAGCACCTATTGATCCTTCAGAGTCAGCATCTACTGTCAAAGAGTCTACTATTCAGCCAGGGAATGCACCACCACAGGCAGAATCAGCAAGATCCACTCCTGCTGTGGTCCCACCCGCCAAAGTCCACCATTTTCCACCCCCAGCCTCACTGACAGAGGAACTTGGCCTGTCAAAGAAAGTCCGTAGAGCAGCTGAACTATCTCAGCGCACGCAGGACAGTCTCGCTGAGTTGCGTCGTTATGGGGAAATTGCTGGCAGGGTTGTACAGAAAAGGGCATCACAGCTAATAAATGCTACACACCTACCTATTAAAAAGAGAAAAATTCTTTCTTGCCAAGAACTTCAGTTCTATAGGCAGACAAGGCCTAATGAGAGAGAGAAGGGTAAGAACCCAAGTTCCTCAATCCTTGAAGCTAGAGTTAGTAAAACCAGCCCCTTGACCTCTACCGATTCCTCCTCTAGCTCTTCTGATGAGGATGTGGCTTTGAAAGTGGGAGAGCCACAATTGAATGAGAACATTGAAGATGACAACTTGTTTCTTACACAGCCGGATCCAGTGGACATGGAGCTGTGTTCACAAAGAGAAAGTGGCAGTAACCCCACACACATGGAAGTCAGTGTATCTGCAAGCCCACTACAGGATGCTAAGGAGATATGCAAGGAAGCAGCTGAAGCAGGGGCTCACAGCACAAGCTGTTCTGCTGGTGGCCCACAAGACAATGCATCCACCAAGACTTTTGCACCCCCTAGGCTCTCCACGGTGAAAATCTTCAGTGTTTCTTCCCGGAGTGCGAACCTCACTAAGGAGCTCGAGAGCACCCCAAAACCCCCAGCAGTTCCGAAGAGCAAATCAAATCCCTGCAAGCCCCCCACCTCAAAGGAGAATGGATTGCAGTACAAAATCCCTTTGCTGAACAGCTTTCTCCAACCGCAGAATTTGAACAACGTCCCTCAGTTGCTAAATGTGCAAAATAAATCTAATGTGTATAATGGTGGGGTGCTGCCTGCCTCCAGAGCTGTTTCCAGGCGTGAAATGAATCCACGCGTCACACAAGCAAACAGTGTGAATGCCCAGCAGAGAAATCCTGCTATATTTATCAGAGAAATCCTGAAGTGGAACTATGACATGTTTGCACAGTTCAGTCAGTTTGGGCCACCAAGTCACCTCCTACAATCTATCATCACAACTGTTCCAGCCACGTTTAACGATTACAATGACTACTTCAATACTTTCTTCCCCTTAATGATGCTAAATACCTTTGAAACAGTAAGTAAAGTCTCCCTCAGCTCTTTGTAGTCTGGTGGCCACTTTTAACTGGAGTCTTTTGGCTAGTTTCAGGGAGGCCCACCTGGCTTAAAGAAACACATTTTTAATTGATTTTCAGACCTTGTCTGAAACAATAACAACAATAAAATAATAATAACTTGACATCTAAAACAAGTCAAGGCAGATAGAAGAACCATAAGAAGTAATGACACCCAATTTTAAATCATGACATCATGTTTCTCTAGGTGGTATAAGGGAAGATCTTTTCATGTCCATCTTTGAAACCTAAGAGAAATTCCCACCAAACCGAGTAAAAATGTTCAGGGTCCTCCTTCCCCTTGCAGACCCATAATTTAGGTTTTTTACACCATAGAGAAATATTCAAGCTCTGTAATGTTTTCCATTGTTGGGACTACGGAAATCTAGGCTGCTGCCAGCACCCATGTTTAACGTTCCTTTGAGCGAAAGGTCTTCATCATTTCTGCCAACATATTTATCAAAGAAAGCTGGGCAAAAATTTGAACAGGTATTTCTTGATCCCAGACCAGAATGATACGGCCTGTGGGCATTCCCACCAAAGGTGGAAAATGTCCCTTTGTTCCCGCAGTCCTGCCAATTGTTCCGTGCTATAGTAGAAGTAATGTGGGATAATTGTGCTGATGCACAGTGCCACTGGTGTACTATTTTAAAGTGCATTCTTGGGCATGTGCAAATACAGGTTGGACAGTCTAGCGTTCCATAGCTTTATATTGAGCATTTTATGTACAAAGAATTAAGTATTTTTAAAAATGCACACTTGTAAGGAGGATACATACCTTAGTTGGTGGACCCTTCAGGAAGTGCAGTGGAGGTGGTTGGGAGCTGCTGCATACCAGCAGGGGACAGGACCAGAGTTGGCAACAGAATGCCCCATTTTCCTCTTTCCTCCCTTCTTCCCTTCCTACCTCCACTGCAATTCCACCTAGGCTACATCTTCACCATACATTTAAATCATTATCATACTACTTTCTTTGTCTTTTTAATGAATTAATTTTTATTAATTTTTCATTAATAACATTCCAGTGTAGGCCACATTAATACAATACCAAATCATGCCAAATCACAGTACAATCAAAAGAGCCAATTAATCAGTTCCGAATTAAACATTTTTGGGTGACTTCCCATGTTCCGGCTATCAGGAGTTGATGTCATTCCTTGGTCCTGCACCAAGTCTTTTAATTAGTCCAAGTTCCACAATTCCGATCTTAATCCTTTATTTTAACGGCCACTGATGTGATGACTTTCGATCGTATTTAATAAATCCTTCATAAATCTCATTTTTACAACAAATTCAGAGGTTTGGACTCCAGGTTCTTCCAGTAGACCATAAGACCATCCATGTATATGTATATGTATATGTATATATGTAAACTAGGTATGTTCCTTCATCTCCAATGTTCAACAAAACTGCTTGACCGATTGAGGTGAACTTTTGACACAACATCACATGCGAATGTCCGAAGGCTATAGGAAAGTTTGCTAAGACGGATGTCACACCTGTGCTCGGTAAAAACCCCAAACCCCTGTGTTTCAAAACACACCACTCAGATGAAAATGCATGCTGGAAAAAGAACCAGGTTGCAAACCAGCGCCCTCTAGCGGCGGCTACACTGGTAGTGCACCTATAAAACCTTCCCTCTCAATAGCACCTCAGCTCCCGTTTACATACTAGGCCGAAGCCTTTATAGACTAGGCCAAATGGAGGTACTGACTTGCCTGCGTGGGGGTTGGGGACGGGATAGGTCAGGACACGGTGGGCCCAGTCACAAGGATGAGCTGGGGGTGGGGGAGAAGGGGGCGTGATATGTCATGGGTCAGGACAGGGTCAGGGGAATCACACAGATGAGCCACAGCAACACGTGGCAGGGCCAGCTAGTGTAGTATAAACCCTCTCTTTTAGCTCTGCTGAACTCCAGGTGGCTATGTTAGCTACAGTGGTAGAGCCACTTTGCCCAGGGCCCAACTCCACTGGTGGTTGATGCAGGCACCACACCTTTGGCACCAATTCTCTACAGCCTGTCTGCCCCTGACCAACTAGAATTTCTTCCTTATTCTACCAAGGGTCTTGGCTACACCAGAGTGCCCCAGCTTCTTCAGCTTTGTTAGAGTGTGGTGCTGATAATGCCAAGGTTGCAGGTTTGATCTCCATATGGGACACCTGCATATGGGACACCAGCTCTATGATTCTGTGACACAACTAGCTGCCACCTTGCCCAGCCCCAGTGGTTTCTACCCATTATTTGTATAGTATGTCATCCGTGAGCTCTAGACTCTCCCATTGAGACCAAAATGCCTTCATGGTGGTGGAGAGTGGGGACACGAACTCCTCAGGGTGGAAGAGCCCATGAATTAATTTTTCACTTACACAAAGCATTGATGTCTGGATCACCCCTTTGTAAAGTCTAGTGGATGGAAGAGCACTCTTCATAGCTGCTGTGTTAAGCCAAAACTTGCTTTTTCTTGTAGGTGGCACAAGATTGGATAGAGAACCAGAAATCGAAAGACAAAAGGCCTTGCCACTTAATTTTGCTGAACTTCAATCTGGACACAAATGAAGCAGATTTTACAGGTGAGTGAGAATTTCACAGCATATAAACAAACTGCAGTAAAAATTCGGTTCTGTTTTCAGTGGTGGTTGAAGTAGATAGCAAATGCTTGTGTTAAGGTGAAATTGCTGGGGTAAGCAGACAAGTGCTATTATACTTCTTTTTGCCTGCATAATTTTTGCTTTTCTGCCCACATGTTGATGGGTGTTTTAGACCATTTTCAGTTTTGCACTGATCTGATTTTTTTTTTAAAAAGATGTTTATACCAATAATTTTATTGTTTTATACCTCTTGTATAAAAGAAGTATAAAACCTTGAGGTGGGTGGGTATAAATTTTGGGAAACAAAATAAATCAATATCCCATGCCCATGACCCAAGCAAACTGAACTCCAGGGGGCTCTAAAGGATTAAATAAATAAAAAACTAATACTACTTTAAAAAAACAACAGGGATTGAGGAGAGGTGTGCCTGTTTTATCTCAACACCTAGATTGCTTTCTATGTTTCTGAAACTGTTCTCATCAGGTCTTACAAATGAAAAAACAAAAAACTCATACTACTAAATTGACAAAAGATTATTAGGATGGGTCACAGGTGTAACTGAAAACACCTGAAATTCAAAGCTGAGCTTCAGCAACTTGTGGTTGATGTGTTTCTTTTTACTGAGGGTTTGGTAATATCAAAGCCATATCCATATGTGGCTAGATGCTTGCATATTTTTATTCTGTGTTCAAATTATTTTTCCAGCTAACCTCTCGGAGAGCAAGTTGAGGAAAAATCAGTACCCAAAGCAAGATGACTTTGTGGTCTTAACAGTGTATGAAAAGCAAGCCTTTCATAGCAACCCTGGCGAGGGAGAAAGCCGCCCAGTGCACCATGTCGGTTGCGTGACTCGGTTTTATTATAGTAAGTAACAGTGGGGAAAAGAATCACCTTAGCCCAACCATTTGTGTCATTAATTCTTTTGATTTGGGATATTCCTTTCTGCTATTTGAGCGTGGAATTCTAGCTCGGCCCATATATTGCAACAAGCTTTGTGGTTAAGGAAAATTAACTCTAGTTTGATGTAAAGCCGGACTTGACAAACTATGGTGTATGGTCAGCTGGCAAGCCAAGAAATCTAGAGATCATGATTTGACATCAGAAACCATGGTTTGAAGTGGGGTTGCAATCCATGGTTTTGGGGAATGAATGCAGACATAGAACTCTAAACCATATTTGTTAGTATGTATATATACTGGAAATGCTCTCAAACTATGATTTGGGATGCAGGTGGTGTGGTTTAAATCACTGTGCCACTTGGACTTGCCGATTGGAAGGTCGGCAGTTTGAACGGGGTGAGCTCCCGTTGTTTGGTTCCAGTTCCTGCCAACCTAGCAGTTCGAAAGCACACATTACAAGTAGATAAATAGGTACCGCTCCAGCGGGAAGGTAAACAGCGTTTCAGTGCACTGCTCTGGCTTTGTCAGAAGCGGCTTAGTTATGCTGGCCACATGACCTGGAAAAACTGTCTGCAGAGGCGGACAAACGCCAGTTCCGTCGGCCTGTAAAGCGACATGAGCGCCGCAACCCCAGAGTCATTCACAACTGGACTTAACTGTCAGGGGTCCCTTTAACTTTATATATACAGTACTGGAAATGCTCTCAAACTATGATTTGGGTTTTAAATGATGATGAATGCATATAGTGTTATTTCTGAATTTTATCCCTATGTATGTGTCTTTTCTTTTTAAAAAATAATCAGAAAGCAAAGAGCAGGATGCCATTAGCCTGTCTATCAAGACACAAGGGAATCTGTCCTGTATCGAAAAGAGAGTAAAGTGCCTCACCATTGGTTCGATGGTCACCATACAGCGAATGTTTAAGGCCCTTCTTCTGCTTAACCGAAGCCCTCTAGCCCAAGCCATAATACGCCCAGAATACACCAACTTCTCTCTCACGGGATCAAATGCGAACTCTGATAATTGTGTAAGTGTTTGAATTGGTTTTAAATGGGTTAAAGATATTACCCAGTCCTGATTTAGGGAAGTATAAGATCCTTGCTACCCATTACCAAATTGTATACCAATGAGCCATGTTTTAAGCTGAAATTCCCCCAGAGATGGGTAGAGAAGGCCAGAGAGAGGGGAGATGATGTCTGTTTATTTCTACTCCAGCAGCCAACTTTCCTTAGTGGGTTGGGGAGGGGGAAGAAAAGAAGTGACAGTTAACTGGTAAGATCAGCAACAAATGGAAGCTCTCTTTCCTTCTGCCATCTCCAAGGAAACCTTCGGAATTATAGTTCATAAACTGCTGCTTTTCACATGATGCCCACAACATGGCTACAGATCACTAGACCTTGGGAACAGGGAATGGTCTTTTAGATGTCTTACAGGGGTGAGGAACTTCAGGTCCAGGGGCCAAATTCCACCCTCAAAGCCTCTGTCTGACCCTTGCAACTGTCCCCAGGCTATGTCCCTCAGCAGCCTTGCTTTGCACCTTCCTTGAGTGGTTTTGTTTTTTGCCTGGCTGTGATGTGGTGTCTTGAGTGTGAAGAAGCAACTGTACAAAGGTAAAATCTACTATGTTGTTCTGCTCATATTTGTCCCTGGCATTTGGCCTTAGAAGGTTGCTCAAGAAGGAATGTTGTCTTCACCTAGGAGTATAATTCTACCTACTCCTTTATGTCTCCTTTTTATTATGCATTTTGTGCTGTCATTTTGTATTTTTATGTTGTGAACCTCCCTATGAGCTTCGGATGAAGGGCGGTATACAAATTTAATCACTCATTATAAAAATAGTAATATTGCATGAACTATGGCCTAGCTCAAAGCAGGAGAATTAGCAAGGTTCCTGTCCCAGGAACCCACATGCGCACACTAAGCCATGGTTTGGCATAGCAGCAGTGTGAACCAAGTCACAGAAATCTCAGGGAATAGAAAGTTCTGGTGAATGACATGCCTTTTTCCTCTCCCCCACCCCACAGTCTTTGTACATGAGAGAATTTAATGAAGATCAAAGGACAGCTATTAAAACAGCTTATGCCCTCGTGACACAGTATCCTTCACTGCCCAAAGTTTGCTTGATCCATGGGCCACCTGGGTCTGGAAAATCTAAGACTATCCTTGGACTCCTTTACTGCATTTTCATTGAGGTGGGTTAGGTTGATAACCCCCTGCATGTGCCAGTCCTTGTGAAATGCATGCGAGTAGTTAATAGGCTTAACAACAAATGGCATCCCCATCTGTCTTATTCTGGTGTCTTATTCTGCCCAAAGTTTGCATGATCCATGGGCCACCTGGGTCTGGGAAATCTAAGACTATCGTTGGACTCCTTTACTGCATTTTCATTGAGGTGGGTTAGGTTGATAACACCCTCCATGTGCCAGTCCTTGTGAAATGCATGCGAGTAGTTAATAGGCTTAACAACAAATGGCATCCCCAGCTGTCTTATTCTGGTGGCAGATTACAAGACACAATATTTTATATTGCTTTATGTAAAACACTTAAGGTTTTATTTTCAGTTATTGTTGTTAATTAATGGGAAACAACATAGCTATAATGGTAGAGTGTTTGCTCAGCATACTAAAAGGTCCCATAATTGATCCCTGGCATTTCCAGGTATACCGTGTTTCCCCCTTTTTAAGACACCGTCTTATTACTTTTTTTTCTCAAAAAACCACAGGGTGGCTTATTTTTGGTGGGATGTCTTACTGGTATTTTTATTATGAGTCTGAGTGTGCGTCCCTGGCCCAGCCCTCTCTCCCCAGCCCTGGGATGTTCGCAAAGGGCTGCTCTCTCTCTCCTCTGATGTGGGGACTCAATAGCAATCTGCTACACTGGAGCTTCTTAAATCTAAACCAGTATAATGGAATCTATCTGTGTGATACAGTCCTAGCAGTAGCCTATACGTAAAAGCAAATAAGGATCTCTACTAGCCAGCTGCCCGAGACTTAAGTTCCAACAGTCTGAAGAACAATGTAACACTTTGTAGTGATAGCAAAGAAGCTACCTGCTGAGAACAAAGAAGCCAGCTAAACAGCAATTAAGATTGCTGACTTGGTAAATGGTAGCAATTAAGAAGCAATTGAGCTAGCGAGGTGAGTTAAATTTTTGTGGGTAAAGGAAGCTAGGACCGGCAGTTTAACTTTTGTGCTCGCAAACAGCAAGACAGAAAAAGTCCTTATTTTTAAAAAAAGTCCCCAAGGCAAGGACTGCGATCCAGACTACTTACAAATCCTTAAAGGAGCAGCTCCACAGACAAGCAAGCATAAGGTAGAAAGGAAGGCTGCTTTATGCCTCGGTAAAAGCAAGGAGACAACAATCAGACACAGGAGACTGCCGGCGCATAGAATGGAAGGGAAAGGTGGAGGGAAGCGAGAGGTGGGTTCTCTCTCTCTCTCTCTCTCTCTCTCTCTCTCTCACACACACACACACACAGAGAGAGAGAGAGAGAGAGAGAGAGAGTCACGCACAGGGAGATCTCCCTTAAAGGGAAAACAGCCTTTGCATTCGCGAGGCAGCGGCTTCAAAAGCCCCTCTCCCGTCAAGAGGAAATCAACAGGCAACTCATGGGTGGGCGCATGGGCGTACCCAGGATCAAAACTAGGGGGGGGCAAGGGGAGGGGCCAAGGCACGGAAGGGGAGGGGCCACAAAGTGGGCGGGAACAGCGAACTCGCGCTCCGCCGGGCTGTGCCCCTCCCTAGCAGCAGGGCTGGTGGGCGGAGGCGGAGCCCAGCCCAGCGGAGCGCGAGTTCAGCGTTCCTGCCCGCCGCGCCGCGCTCTCTGGTTCCCCGCCGCGCTTGGCCTTGCCTGAGGGCGCGCCGGGGAGCTGGAGGGAGGGTGCGGCGCGGTGCGGCGGGAATGGCGAACTCGCGCTCCGCCGGGCTGTGCTCCGCCTCTGCCCACCAGCCCTGCTTCTAGAGTAGGGCAGCTGCCCTAACTTGCCGCATGGTGGGTACGCCCTTGGGTGGGCGCATAGAATGGAAAGGAAAGGTGGGGGGAAGCGAGAGGTGGGCTGTGTGTGTGTGTGTGTGTGTGTGTGTGTGTGAGAGAGAGAGAGAGAGAGAGAGAGACGCGGGGGGGGGTGGAGAGACAGAGAGACACGTAGATCTCTTCCTTAAAGGGAAAACAGCCTCTGCATTCACGAGGCAACGGCTTCAATCGCCCCTCTTTTCTTCCTCGTGCCTTCATCTCCTCCCCACCCCACTTTTCTCCTCTTCACCAAGTACAGCTTACACAGCTTGGCTAAAAAAAATATTTTCGAATCCTTTTATTTAAAAAAATGCTCTCAGAAACGGGGAGGGAAAATCACGATGCTTCAGCAGCCAGCAGCTACGGCTCTTCAGTGCATTTTTACAAGCTTTTAAAGGAAATACGTGTCTGTGGAGCGACAGCAAAATGGGGAGATATTTTAAGGGGGCTTGGCTGGCGAGAGGGGGGGTTATTGCTACTGGGTGAAGGGTCTATCAGTATGTCTTATTTTCGGGGTATGGCTTGTATCGCGCAATTGCTTAGAAATCCTGCTATGGCTTATATAATGACTACGTCTTAAAATAGGGGAAAGACGGTAGCTAGGAAAGGGTCCCTGCCTGAAACCCTGGAGGCAAGTGACGTCAGTCCATGCATCCTATTGAGGGAGATGGGCCAGTATAAGGAAGCTTCCTATGTTCCTATATAAATCTTGTTAAATAAATAGTAGTCCCTCTTATTATATACTGGTTTTAGCCTGGCGCTTAAAAGAAAAAAAAAAGTAGGGTTGCTTTCTTCTCTTTTTTTATTGGACCTGTTCTTGTCCCTTTACATAATGTCTATTCTGCACTTGCAAGGAATTGAGCCTTCAATGAGGCAGCACTTATTCTCTGGAACTCCCTGCCCATTGAAATAGTACAAGCATATTCCTTGTACTATTTCTGCTCAACCTTTTCTTTTAGGCAAGCCTATCCAGACGTATACTTTTATTATGTACATCTGGTTTTTTTTATTTAAAAAGGTTATTTTTATCTCTTATTTTCATCATTTTATATGTCTGATTATTTGCTATTTTTTTAACTTTATGTAAACCACACACACACACACACACACACAGCGGTATATAAATCTTGTTTAATAAAAAAATGCAGAAAAGATGAAGATCTTATAAATTGCTATGTATTAGGTTGCTATTAAAGACACAGGTGTAAGAGGAGGGACTGGTAAAGAAAAAATGTATATAGATAACTCTGAATGGTTAAAGATTCATATTCTTCATATGATTTATGATCCTTCAAACATAAAATCCAGAGTACACAATTTGTTGAATCCATTGCTAGTCTATAGCAGGCAGTATGTAAAAGAGGACTGGATAAATTTATGGAGAATAAGACTATCAATGGCTACTAGCCACATCCTGAGGCATCAATGTTTTTGAATATCAGTTGCTGGAAACCTCAGGAGGGAAGCAGGGGCATAGGAAGGGGGGTGCGGGGGATGTGGTCCACCCTGAGAGTCATCCTTGAGGAGGGTGACAAAGTGGCACACTGCGGAGGGTGGGGCCTAGCCTGCAGCACACCTGAGCCACAAGTCTCCTGGGAGTGACATGGTGGCTCAGCGCCCCACGCTGCCAAAAACAGCAGCATGGGGCTTGCGTCTGCTGGGTGGACTCCATAGGCAACTCACCATGGTGCCCCCATGGGCGGATTGCCCCGCCACTCCGAGTGCCGGAGCAGCTGGTTACACCCCCCAGAGGGAAGAGTGCACTTGTGCTCAGATCCTGCTTCCTAGTTTCCCACAAGCATCTGGCTGGCCCCTGTGAGAACAGGATGCTGGACTAGTTGGGTCATTGGCCTGATTCAGCAGGCTCTTCTTAGTTGTACTTGGAATAGACTCTCTGCAGTTACTGTGCATGATTAACAGAGGCCTCGTAATTTTAAGGGTCTACTCTGAGTAAAATTTAGATGGATACAACCATTATGCTTTAAAAAGGGACCATGATATAAAAGGGTGTAAGACTGCCCTACATTATTGCATTTACATTTTTTCTCCATCTTCTTTGTGCCCTGAGGGAACTGCAAGGGAGTCAGTTATTTGGCTAAATATTAGAGGGCACTTCATATAGTTAGGAGCTTTTCAAATGAGACTATCTCAGGGTGTGTGGGTTGCAGGAGGTCCTTTACCCCCAGCATTTTTTTCAGGGATGTTGAGGTTGCAGTGTAGACCCTTTGTCCAGTAGGGAGTTGGACTAGATGGTGTTTGAAAGACCCTTCAAGGATTAAAAAAAAATAAAAAAAAATCCTTCCAGTAGCACCTTAGAGACCAACAAGGTTTGTCACAGGTATGAGCTTTTGTGTGCATGCACACTTCTTCAGATGCTCACTGGGAATTATTATTCAAGAATTATTATGCATTCCTCTTTTGATAATAATTTTTATTAGTTTTCAATTACAATAATCCAATGTTAGCCTCATTATAACAATGCCAAATTATAATACAATTCCTTGTTCTTCCCTGTGTGGATTGTTGTGCATTCCTAGACTGGACATGACTATTTATATGATACAGTTGTTTCAATTGTGCTACTCTGGGTGTAATGTACAACTTCTCTCCTCCCCCTTTTGCAATCTCCAGAGACCAGGAAAAAGAAATTCTGTGCAAAGCAAAATCAAGAACCGTGTGCTGCTGTGTGCCCCATCCAACGCTGCCGTCGACGACTTGATGAAAAAAATTATTCTTATGTTCAAGGAAAATTGCCAGGACAGTAGCAAACCTTTGGGTACACTGAGTTCTTGTCCAGTTCTCATCTGTGGAATTCATGGTTTGGTGGGATCAATTGGCTTGGTTATAGCTAAACACTAAGACTTATTGAGGGTTTAAGTCACTTAGGACTGTGCCTCCACCCTTTCAGTGTAGTTAGCAGTAATTACTCTTACTGTAGCATATGTTCCTGCAGAAAAGTCATTCCAAATGGGGCCTGGTGCCATCTCTGTTTATCTTTTAGACTCCAAGCATGGTCTTTCCTGTACATCCTTACACTTTTTTAAAAAAAAGGATATTTAGGATCCTTTGAGATATTTTTAGTGTTGCACTTACCTACTGAAAGGTTTGCTTCATTTATTCTTGCTAGTTTTAGTGGGTTTTTGTTTTTTTGTTTTTAAAAATGTTATTTGTATTTGTTTTTTGGTAAACCATCCTATGGGTTTTTTCAGCAAAAGAACATTAAGTACCTGCAGGATCAGGCCAATAGTCCATGTAGCCCTCTTCTGGTTCTCATATTGACTACCCAAAAAATCTAAATGCTGCAACCTTTCCTTGTAGGAGAGTTGTTCTATCCCCTTGATCATTTAGTTGCCCTTTCCTGAACATTTTCCAGCTCTTAACTTAATGTCCAAGATGCAGATTTCAGGATTTGCTAATTGTCGAATGCTTTGCTTTCTTTCTTTTTCAAAAAACAAACTAATTTAGCAAGGCACTGAGTATCTGTTTTACATCCAGGAAACTGTGGCGACATCAACTTGGTGAGACTGGGACAAGAAAGCTCGATCAACAATGATGTCTGGAGGTTTAGTCTAGATGCCCAGGCTGACCATGAGATGAGTGAGTATCTTATAAAGGGTTTTTTACGGTTCCTCCCCCGGCCCAATATATTTTAATGTATTTTAATCTTTGTTGGAAGCTGCCCAGAGAGGCTGGGGAAACTCAGCCAGATGGGCAGGGTACAAATAATAAATTATTATTAGTAGTATTATTTTATTAGAAGCATTTCATTTATAAAAAGAGAGTGAGGAAAGAGAAAGAAAATGAGTGAGAATGAAAAATAGAAAATTCTGTTACATTACCATACATAAATATCCAGATGTGTATATTCTTATTATCCTAATACACATACAATTGTCAGTAGTTTATTCTGTTTAAACTCATTCCAAATATTATTGTATTTATCCAAAGAAAGTCTGCATCTATAAACTGTCCAATCATATGTTAAGCCATTAAGGGGAATCATAGCTCTGTTCTTCCAATTCGTCAGTATCAGTCTCTTGGCCACCATTAGGTCACGTAGATTCCATTTTTGCTGTCCTCTTGTCAATTTCCATACAATGGGTATATAGTTCAAGAGCACATTCACCTCTGAAAATCTTAATTTTTTCCGTAGTGTCTTTTTTTTTATAGTTCAACACTTCCTCCCCAAAACTTAGTAAGTGTGGGACGCAGTAAAAACATATGTTTCAAGGAGGCACTGTCTATATTACAGCTACAACAAAGAGCTACATTAGATAGTCATTTCTTATACAAACATAAGTGAGTCCAGTAGAAAATAATACTTAGAATCTACTGGACTCCCTTATGTTTGTATAAGATCCATCGATGCATCCGATACTGAAGCCATGACATTTTCCTACTGTCTAGGAAATAGTGAACATTCCAAATCTTTATTCCAATAATTTCTTAAACTCTGCCTATCGCACTTATTTGTTGATAATAAATATCTATATAAAGTAATCCCTGCCTTTTTAGTTTCAAACTAAATTATCTAATTGCTCCAAAATCTTGGGTGTGTCAGATGTTGTGAAGGCCACTGGACCAAAGATGTTGTTGCTGCAAGTATTGTCGCTGGGCCACCTCTGACAGATGGTATTTTTCTCTAAGAGTATCGTACATGTAAAATTTGTCGTCTTCATCTATCAGTTGTTGTTTTTCCCCCATGGGCAATTGTCTCCTGATTAGTTGTTTTAATAGTGAGGTACAAAAGTTGGTCTCTGTTCTATCTGAAATAGTCTTCCCACATTATAAACCCAGAGCTGAGATTAGCTGAGGGGATGAAATCCTGTAATACCATCCTATCCCTCCCATCCTATCCAGGTCTGTAGCCGGAGATTGTTTAATTAAATAAATTTATATGTGCAGGTTCTGCTTAGCAAACACAATATGTTTCCTGGAAATAGTTTGTTAGGCAAAAGTTCGTAAAACAAGTAGTCCCTAAGTAATTACTTCTAATGCTAATGTGGGATTTATCTCCCGAAAATGGCTTCTGCTGGCTAGCAGAGCACAAACAAACAAGAAAGTAAGGAAGTTGATTGTTTGGCTGTCTGAATCTGCAAAGTGTATGGTGAGGTTTGGGCATAATTCTTTATGTGCCATTAGGTGAATTTTCAGATAGCAAGCATGCAGACAGCAGGACCTGTGTGTACTCTGCCCTTACAAGGCTTCTTATTTAAATATAATAGAAATAATGAAGCATCACATAATAAACAACATAATAAACAACAACATCCTATATAATAAAGTCCCTGTGTCTCTGCGTCCAGTCCCTGTGTCCGCGCTACTGCGCATGTGCCCCATGGACACAGGGATTGGATGCAGAGACTGGATGCACACACACACACACACACACCCCACACCCCACACCCCACCCCTCTGCCTACCATTTACCTGCGGCCGCCAACCGCTGCTCCCGGCTGCTCCCCCTGGCGACCAGCAGCAGACTGCTTGCCTTCGCCAAGGAAGCCGAAGGGGCAGCGGGTGCTTTCTGGGCGAAGGCAAGCAGGCGGGCTGCCTGCCCGCTTGCCTTCGCTGAGGAAGTGCCTGCTGCTGCTTTGGCTCGGCGGCAGCAGCACTTCCTCGGCGAAGGCAAGTGGGCAGACAGCTCGCCTGCTTGCCTTTGCCGAGGAAGTGCCCACTGCCGCTTCGGCTCAGCAGCAGCAGCACTTCCTCGGCGAAGGCAAGCAGGCAGGCAGCAGGAATTCCTCCCCTTCTTCCCGCCGCCAAGCCAGTCCCCGAGCCGAAGTGCGGCGCGGCGGGGGCTTTTTGCCGTTTGCCTTCCCGGAGCCCGGAAGCTTAGAGCAGACCCATTGAAATTAATGGACCTGACTAGCACTAGATACAAACCTGCAGTTTTATGAATTTTAGGAGCATTGAATTTCAGTGTGTGTGAGAAAGCATCTTGGTAAATGACCAATGTTCTGTTTCAAAAGTGGGATATAAATGACTAAACTAAAACCACTTGGTTGGATTCCTTAGACCGAGCAGCCCTTGGCACAAAGCAAGATATTTACAGACGAAAAGAAGAGCTGGATCAACAGCTGGACATTCTTTCTCGCCAGCGTGCTATAGAAAAAAACAAAAGCGTAGACAAGGTACTTGTTTGTTAGCATGGGTAATTGGACTAGGATTAGCGTGTCCAAATCAGACTGTTGAGTAGGCCGGCATTCTTAAACTTGTTTGGACCTGCTTTGCAGTTAAAAGTGTGAAGGCATGGGGGAGGGGCCAAAATGCTGTGGTGTCATGCTTCACTTGATCAAGGACGCAGTCTCCATAAATGGGGGGCTCAAGCAGCAAGGGGGCTGTGCAGAACACATTTTTTTAAGTAATATTTGTTATATTGAGTTGGAGCATTGGCCCATCTAGCTCAGCATTGTCTGCTCTAACTAGCAGTGTCTGTCCAGAGTTTCTGGCAAGGGTATCTCCCAAGCTTACCTGGAGATGCCATTGGGGATTGAACTGTGACCCTCTGTGTGCAAAGCAGATGCTCTACCTCTGCACAGCTGCCTGTCCCCTAAAATGAAATAAGGTTCCAGTCCTCATGGTTCTGAATTAAAGCTGACTTAATAGCTGCTCTCCACTGAATCAGACCATTGATCTCTCTAGCATTGTTTACATCAGGGGTAGGAAGTGGTTTGTTTGTTTTTTTGCCTGGCTAGAATGTGTCCTCCGAGTTTTACTTTCCTGGATAGCAGATTGGGAGAGAGGGTGTAGAATTGAGTCAACTGTACAAAGGGAACAACTTGCATTCATTGTTCCACCCATTACTGGCACGTGACCCCTGCAAGCTTTCTCAGAAAGGGACGCAGCCATGAGGTTGAAAAAGGTTCCTCACCCCTGATCTACACTGACTGGCAGCAGCTTTCCAGGGTTTCAGACAATGGATATTCCTCCCTGGAAATGCTATTGAGGACTGAACTGGAGAGCTTCTGCATGCTTAGCAGATACTGCTCCTGAGCTCAGGAAGCTGCCTTATCTTTCATCCATCCAGCTCATTTTCTCAACACTGACAGGCAACAGTTCTCTGTGGTTTCAGACAGGGTTACCTGCCTAGCCCTACCTGGAGATGCCATTGGAGATTGAATCTTGGACCCTCTGCATCCAAAGCAGATGTTCTGCTGCTGAACTATGCTCTTCCCCATGCTTGGTTGTTTATGCTTGCTAAAAATAAGAGTGCAACTTTCCCACTTTCATTCAGATGCGAATGTTAGACCAGGAGATTTGCACACTTGCTGAGGAAAGAAGGAGGCTCACTGTTCAACTGAAGAAGGTAACCATTTGATCTCTAAGGTGTTCTTAAAAAACAGCCTCACTCAGTGAACTGCTTTGTTTCATCGTGCAAAAAAGTGTTTGTGTCTTGAGTTAGCTCCAGCTTAGGATATACCTCTCATTACCGCAGATCACTGATGGTGCTGCAGCTCTGTTGCACATCAGTCATGTGCCCCTAACTCAGCCAAGTCATAGACTTATAAGCATTTGTGGGGGCTCAGAGATCATCTAGTCCAGTGTCTTGCTTTCTGTTCAGCTATTAAGGTGCCAGTCTGAGCCTTGAAATGCACATCAAATGAAAAGAAGAAGTTAGAAGTGTAGCACTCCCTCCTACTTCCTCTTTCAGCTCTACAAGTTGTATGCAACTAAATTTTAATGGGCTCATTATGTTGGATACAACCTTTTGCACTTTCCAAGGCAGGGGGTAGCTCTCCTCACCACCTTGTGGCACAGAAGGTGGGGCTCAGGGGCTTAGTGGGCATTGGGAGAAGCAGCACTGTTGAGTGCCACACTGGTGAACACATATGTCTTCAAATGGACTCTACGCGGGTATTGGCTGTGTTCATCCTGAGTCATAGGAGCATAGGGAAGCTGTTTTATATTGAGACCATTGGTCTATCAGGGTCAATACTGTCTGCACTGACTGGCAGTGTCTGTTCAGGATTTCAGGCAGGGGACATCTAAAGCCCTAGCTGACTACTGGCTAATGAAGCTGCCGCCTTCTGCATTCAAAGTGGGTACCCCTCCACAGAGCTGTGGCCCTTCATTTTAGCATCTAAGCCACTTCTTCCTCTAAAAGGAGCTGAATTCATCTTTAACCAAACACTGAGCATGGACTTGTTGTTGTAAAAACAAATTGGGCTCTGTCTGAAAACTAAGTCTTCTTCAAAATGAAATTCCCGGCTCTTGTGTTTTCCAGGATTGCGGACGATCACAAGGCGATTTGAAAGCGAACATCATCCTGAAGTCTCACATCATCTGCTGCACGCTGAGCACCAGTGGGAGTAGCATGCTGGTATCAGCATTCCAGCGGCAGGGCTGTGACCCTCTGAGTTGTGTCATTGTGGATGAGGTTAGTGGGCACTATGGCAGCAAGGGGGTATTCAGTGGGGAGGGTGTCCTTGGTACCTTTTATGTACCGCAGAAACCCTGTTCACGTTGGCTGGCTTTGTATTTATTTATTTGATTGTTTATTTCCATCACTGACACCACCTTCTGATGCTAAATTCCCTCAAGGCAGCTTTTTTTGTTCAGTGTGATATTTTGAGATGTGCATGGGTGGTTTGCCTGGGGTTTTTTGTTGGAGGTACCAGTGAGTCAGAGCCTTGCCAGTTTTTCTTCTGTGAATGGTTTTTTGTGTGGAGCCCATAACAGTTTCTTAGATTTCCAGATAGGCTCCTGAGTGCCAAAAGGTTGGGTATCCCTGTTAGGAAATGAAGGATGCTGCCTTATAGTGAATGAGACCATTGACCCATCTTGCCTATCCTGACTGGCTGCAGCTCTCCAGGGTTTCAGGCAAGAGTCTCTCCCAGCCCTACCTGGAGATGCCACTGGGGATTGAACCTGGGACCTTCTGCAAAGCATGTGCCTTCTGGAGGACATCTTTTGTCTACCCACAAGAGGCCTTAGACAGGCCTCTCTTACCACCCTTTCTCTGCAGCGTAACAACAACAGTAAATATACTTTGCCTATAAGGACTGCCGCTTGTTTCCTCTTTCTCTGACCCTGGGCCTGATCACCACATTGCACAGCCTTCCTTCTGGCAGTAAGGAGTTTTTCCTTTTGCAGCTCAGACCAGTGGTTCCTCCATCCCAGAGAGCAGCACTCCCTCTTTGAACCTTCTGCCAGTGAAGTCTTTCTCAAAGATGCCTAGAGCAGGGGACTTGAGAGTTGCAAAGCTTGTTCTTGGTCCCAGAACCCCGATTAATATCTTTGTAAGGGGAAAGAATTATATTAATGGACGTAAGCTGTCAAGCAAGATGCCCTGTCCCATCTTACAGCCTGGTTGAAGGCAGTCATTCTTGGGCCATGAGCAGGCTCTCCTCCGTCGCTTCATTTAGCAAACTTCATCTGACACTGTCCCCAGCCCCTGTCGTAGCAAGAACAACATGCAGAGTGTTAATTTTCTGTGTGTGCTGAGATTCGAAAATGAGTTTTCCTCTTGGCTTGAGTGCTTTGCACATTTTTGAGGGTGGGCATTTTGACTTCGATGCCTAGATAACTTATTTCTGCAACTGGCTATCCACCAATCTCAAGTTGAAGAAGCCATCACCACCACTTTTTTAAAAAACCAACCTCAACACTTTAAAATTCAGTTGCTTTAATCCAAGAACAAAATAGTATTGTTTGTATGTTAATACTTAGCTGTGCCATCGAGCATTATGTGAAAGGGCTCCCATTTGGGGCTGGTAGGAGTTGCAGTTCCAAAACCTTTGATGGGCACTCGCTGGGTTGGGAGGGAAAGCTGAACTAGATCAAGATAACCATACAGGTAAAGCAGAAATACATTGAAATGGGACGCAGAGAAATAAATGTTGGAGGGCTAGGAATTAGGGTTGTGTTTTTTTAATGCAAGATCCTCAGGAACCTCTGTGGTTTGGATCGGAAGACCCTGGCTTTCCCCCTCCTCCTGAAAACTGGCTCCTGGGAGTTGCAGTGGATGAGCTGCAGATGTGGGACTGGGGTGGGAAGGGGGGGCAGGATTTGATGCAAGATGGCTCCTGCAGCAAGGTCTTAGGATCCATACCTGTGGCTTTTCTGTCATTGCCTGGAATACACCTTTCTTCCTGTCACCCCATTCACACTGGTGTGTTTTTCTTCTTAAAAGGCTGCACAGTCTTGTGAGATTGAAAGTCTCATTCCGCTCACTCATGGCTGCAAAAAACTGGTCCTGGTTGGAGACCCAAAACAGCTGCCCCCCACAGTTAAATCCATGGTGAGTATGGCACAAATTAAGGTGTTTTATCTATCCCAGAAAAGATGAAGTTGTGCAGTCGAGAGCTGGCATTCTGTTTATCTCATGACCCTGTTATTGGCATGAATAAAGTAGACAACCTATCAGCTCCTTAATGGCATATGAGCTGTTTCCAGTGACGATGACTGAATTACTTTGCCTGATCAAATGAATCACACAGTTTTGCAGGCTTTTCTGAAATCAGCCCATGTGGCTCCCATTTTGGTAGACAATAGCGTTTTGGGTAGAAGAAAGATTTATGTACCCAAGCATGCTGGGATACATTTCAGTGGCATGTGAGGCAGAGGAAAAAGTGGGTAGGGCCAGTGTTTTATAAATGTATTTTTAAAATGTATATCAAGAAATATTCCTATAGCAGTAGCCTTTGAGAGACTTTTGCTCCTCAAGCACCACTAATTCTCTTAGTTCTGATGCACTGCGGACAACGTCAGAAGAGGGGAGATGTTCCTGCACTCTTTTTCTTCTGCCATCTTCCCCACATTCAAGCATATAAAAAGTAGGGTTATTTCATGGGGCTGTTAATTTCCCAAGCCTTTTAGGTAGCTCGAGGGCTCACTCATTCATAATCTCTACTTCAAACATCTCTTCCCTGCCATGAACCTACTTCTGCCTCATTCCCTCCCCTCCCAATCTTTGAAATGGGTATAATAGTACTGATTTGCCTTTATAGGATGGTGGTAAGGATTATCACAGGGTAATGTACACGGGACATGTTGAGCCCTCTAAATCACTGTTAATGTTAAACTTTAAACTAATACTGATCTCCAAGCCCTCATGTTTATGTAGCCAAAATGTAGCAGCTATGCACAAAAAATGCGGCTTGCAGCAGCCATGCAGAAAATGCAACAGCCATTTACAAGACATGTGTCAGCGGACTTGGTTTGGCCTGTCAGTTTGCAGAAGTACAAAAATATGGGTGGTGGTGGGAGACCCAATGTTGTTTCTTCCTAAAACAGCCCAGTGAGAACTGAGTGTGCCAGTGCCCATGAAATACTGGCTTAAGAGAGGTTTTTGGAGAGGGAAAAGACAAAAAACCCAGAGGGTGTGGAGTTAGCTCTATACCCTGAGCAATTTCACATGGCAACCTGTTATTTTTTAGTTGCTGCCTGCGCCTGACCCACCCACCGAAAGTCTCATTCCTCCTTTCTCTTGCTTCTTTCCCACCTTGGCAGAAAGCTGAGGATTACGGCTATGGGCAGTCTCTGATGGAGCGGCTGTGCAGACAGTTAAATGGGCAGCTCCAGGAGAAAGTCATTAACAGGCTTCCAGTCCTGTGCTTGACCATTCAATACAGGATGCACCCCGAGATCTGCCTCTTCCCTTCTAACTACGTCTATGACCATGCTCTGAAAACTGACGGGTGCGTAGTCATCTTTTTGTTATTGATTATCTCTCCTCAAGCCAAAAGATGTTGCAGAAGAAGTTGACCTGAACGTGGGCAAAGGTTCCACTTTACCCTGGATTTTTCAGAACCCCCAAGTCCAGTGGTGGGTCGGCTGTGCTCTCCAGATGCTGCTGGAGTCGAGCAGCCAGCAGCCCCAGCCAGAAGGGCCAGTGGTCAGGGATGGGGGGACTTGTAGCCTGGCAACACCTGGACATCATATCCGGTGTGTGTGTTTTAGAGAGAGGGGGAATACACTTGCTCAAGCACTACACGTGAGTACTCATATGAGTGAAAATTCTGCACATGATCATAGGCGTCCATCCTGACTCCTTCTGGCAACCTGATTTGATACTTAAACAATAATAATCGTTCTTTCTAACCATTTCTGAAATGTTATGTGCTCTTTGGTACTTGACTGGATATATATAGTGGCAAGTAGCTATAGTTATGCCATGCTGCTGCTGCTGCTGCTGCTGCTGAGCTATTTAAAAAAATAAAAATAAAATAAAATTCTGTGCCCATAAAATTCAAATTCTGTGTCAGGAAAAGCTGGTTTCTGTGACATGTATGAATTGTACATACGATTTGTTTTTGAAATTTATCTTACTTTGCACAATTTCTTAGATGGGTTTTCTGTTGCTCCTGGGAAAGTCAAAAGCACTCCAGAAACCTTGTTCTGACTTTCTTCTTGCTCCTGGGGGCTTTGGCAGGCATTGCCTTTGTGCTTTCATAATCAGGCATGTCTTTGGAGCATTAAGGCTTGAAACAACTTATTTTTACTGAATGGAAGTTAAAATTATCAGGAAGTTGGATTTCACACCCAGTATCACGTTCTGCAGTCCTGCAGAATCTCAGCATGCCAACAGCACTGAAAACAGCTTTCATGCCCTGTTGTCTCTCTAGAACTGGGTGATTGTTTGGAATCTGCAACACCGCATTTAGGATTAAGTGCACCCCAAAGACTTAATCATATGAGGCACAGTTGCTTAAAGTTGTTTTCAAGCAATCCAGACTATGTGGCAAAGGGGGTGATGCTTTTCAAAGGGCAGGGAAACAGGAGACTGTAGAAACAGAGAATGAGAATCTTGGGGACGAACCAGGATACTAAGGTCTAACCCTAACTACTGAAAGAACTTCGCAGAGTCCCATAGACTTTCTGAGCCTTCACCAGGGAAAATCTGTATAAGCATCTGTATTTTTTCACCCTTCCACTGCTAATCTCTGCCTGTTAATGTCATACTTTTGGAATGTTTCCCTGCAAGTAGAAAACTAGGACATCGGGGAGAGCAGTTTTGATCATCCCCGCCTCCCTGACATGCAGGGCCGTGGCTAGGGGGTGGTTAGGTGGGCCCCTGCCAGGGGCCTAGGCGATGGGGGAGGGATGCAAAATTGGCTAAAATAAGTCCATAAATAGAAATATCGATTATTGTCTTATAAAAAATGGTTTTAAATAGAGGGTGAATTGAATGGGTGGGGTTGGGGGGTTGGAGGAGAGGCAGAAAGAAGAGCTAATTTGTGGCTAGGGCTCGCAATCTGAACAGTTCTGCCAGAGGCACAAGATCACTAGCTACGGCTCCACTGACATGCTAGTTTTCTCCAGGTGGGGAATATCATGTGAATGGACAGTGCCTCTTTCAGGAGTGAAGAATTTAGCCATTTGACTCTGGACACTGTTTTTTAAATGCTATTACATGGTGACTATTCTCATGGTGTTATAGGTGGACAGAAGAGAACCGATTCTCTAACAATTGGCCCTTCCTACCGTACCTCCTCTTCGATGTTTTGGATGCCCAGGAGAGAAGGGAGAGCGAGTAAGATACTCATTTATTTGCTTGTTAAACGTTTAGTCCGCTTTTTTCACAGTAGCTACCAGCAGTGAAATAAAAAAGCAAAATACAAAATAAACAAATTCAAGTAAAATCCAATACAAATTAAACATTATTGATTTGTTTTAATTTATTGTATTTGTTAGCTGCTTTTTACACAAACAAATAAGACTAAAAACTTTCAAAAAACAAAATGCATAATTTTATTAACTTCTACTGCATTGCCATTTCTTTAAAGTAAGAAGTCTCAAACGTTGCAACCTTTCCTTATAGGGAGAGTTGTTGCAACCCCTTCATTGTTTGGTTGCCCTTTTCCAAGCTTGGCTCAAGGCCTCCTTAGTCCAGCATCCTGTCCTCACAGGGGCCAAACAGATGCCCCACTGGAAAGCCTCCAGCTGTCTTAATCTGGTCTTTCCCACTGTCCGCTACAGCAAGAGCAGGTGGCAGTTTTTGCAGCCATGTCCTCCTTCACTGCTGGCAAAGAGTTTTGAGAGCTACCTTTTTTCAGAGTTGGGGAGAATCATTAAGTTTGAAGTCATCTTTCAGGTCACCTATCCAGAACCATGTTGGGGCAGGATATGTCCCCCAAACCCCCCTCTAAGAGAAACAAACAGCCTGTGTTGACTTTTAACCTGAGGCACACATCCATCTACAAGGCCTTCTGCTCAACCTTTTCTCCCTCCCCACTTCTTTTTACTTCTTTCTTCTTCAGTTCCTTCATCAATCTCGAGGAAGTGAAACTGGTCGTAGAATTAATGAAGTTAATTACAAAAATGAAGAAAGGCATCAACTCTCATAACATTGGGATCATCACCCCATACAATGCTCAGAAAAGAAGGATCCTGAGCGAGCTGGAGAAAGAGTTTGGAAGAGAAGAAAAGAGGTAGAAGCTTCTGAAGCCTTGAGTGGTCAGGGAATTACATCTGGGGGGATTTCTGAAAGGTGGCCTTTTGTCCTGGATCTTTTAGAAATACGGCAACCCTAGAAAAAGTATGTATACAAAAATACCCCCACCCCCCAAAGAACTATTTTCTTTATGCACCAGTGTGTGTGAAATGTAGGATATGTTCTCATTTTAGAGGTGGGCCAAGTGATGTGCCGCAGCCCATTCAGTAACTCTGGTAATCTTCCCTCCGCCCCTTCCTCTCTCTCCCCCCCCCACAGTCAATGAGAAGTGCAGAGTTTTCTTCTAATGTCATAAGAGTGTGGCTTGTTTCCTTCTTAGTTTTACCTCTGCTTTCTGGAGGCAGTACTAGTAAAAAGAAATGTGTTGAATGGCTCTGTACAACATTCCTTCCTTTTTCAGCGTTGCAGAAGTCGACACTGTGGATGGGTTCCAGGGCCGTGAGAAGGACTGCATCATTGTCACCTGTGTCAGAGCGAAAAGCACGCAAGGGTCAATAGGGTAAGGCTTTGCTGTTGTCTTGTGAGGTGTCAACTGGGGTGCCTCTGCTGGCAATTCTAGGGCTCAGGTGCAATCCTTGGGGTGGTCAAGTGTGTGGACCATTGTCCACAAGTCACAGTTGTCTGTTAGAGCCCCCTGTTGGTCTCTGGCCGCATTCTTGCAGCCACCTGTGATGCCCATAAAGGATTCAGGAGAGGAGAGGTTTGTGGTCCCACAATATTCTTTGCAGGGGGTGAGGGCAGGCCAAGGCCATGTGAGCTTCATCACTGCAGCTTCTTACTCCAGTGAACTTCCAATTCCTGGTGCTTCTCTGTTCTCTGTGAGGGAGCTTCCGCTGTGTCTCACTGGGGGAGAGGAGAAATGGAGCACCAAACCCCTGTCCTCCCTGGTAGGCAAGGGGTTTGGTGCTCTGAGATGTGACCCGGCAGAATTGTTGGCCCCACGGAGGGCTGATGGGGTGAAATAGGGAAACAGGGCTGCACTTCTTTTCCTTTTCCTTTACAGGTTTGGACTTTTCCTGTTTTTTTGAGAAGGAGAAAAAGGTCACAGTTGCGCTAATGGTGCCTTTCTGTTTTGCAAATCACCTTTGAAACAAATAAATATTCAGGCACGGTTTTGAAATATTAACGAGAGAGTTTTGACATGAATCACAACAAATAATATTAATCCACCAATGGTTTGTGTTACAGAGGGGTGTGTGTGTGTGTGTGTGTGTGTGTGTGTGTGTGTCAAGGTCTTGACCTAAAGCTGGTTCCCACCACCAGCCCACTTCCTTTCCACATGGGGGTGGGGTGGGGGGTGGAAGGGGCTCTGTGCTTGGAAGCCACATGGTGGGGGGAGCAGGGAGTGAAAATTGCAAAAGCAGATCATGGACTGGCTTCTAAGATTTATGCCCCAAGCTTCTCACTTTGCTCTCAAATGATGTCCAATAAAGGAGGCACCGAAGGAACAATTAAATTAAATGATAATTAGAGCTATCAATAAACAAGCATGCTGAATGTTTTAAATTATAATCTTAAAAGGTATTCCATAAAGAACCTATGAGGGAGGCAGAGAGAAGCTAAAATATTGCAAAGCAAGTGGAAAAAACCATGTATAAATGAGTATCAATAATAAATATTCACCACTAACAAAATTGATCAAAATCTGGGCCTCCAATAAAAAAATGTAAAGCAGAAACATGGCAGCAGGGGCTTGTCTCTACTCAGAGGAGGCCCATTGAAATTTTACATAGACATGGAAACCTTGGTAGGAATGCCTGCAACCTTTTAGTAATGCACTTACGAATGCATTTCTAATGCCCTTGAAACTTCAACAGGGATTTAGTTAACCCCACTGTGGTCAGCTAGGAGGACACAGGGTGCACTGCCCATCCTGAGCCAGCTTCACCTGTGGATTGTTTTGCCTTCTCCAGGTTCCTGAAGAGTCTGCAGCGTCTGAATGTCACCCTCACCCGAGCCAAGTACAGCCTCTTCATCCTTGGACACCTGGAGACGCTCATGGTACGTGGAAAAAGGCATAAACTCTCTTTCGGGATATATATGTCAGCCTTCCTTGTAGAGAAAAGCGGGACTTGGAGGGCCAGTGGTGTTGTCCTGGCTCTGTGTGGGCCTTGGCCCAAGCCCCCCCCCCTTGCCTCCCAAAGCAATAAATCAAGCCTACTTCATAGGGTTCGTTTGAGGAGCAGGGTGCCAACAGGCCCAGTATGCTGTATTTATAGGTGGTGTCATTTGTCTGCCCTTGAAAAGGGGGATTTGCTGCTCCGGCTGTGGCAGGTGAGAATTGCAGTTCAAAACTTTGGGAGAGATCCAGGCTGGCCAAAGGTGTTGTAGACAATTAAATCTTTTGAATCTGCGGGGTTGGGGAAAATGTTGGGCCACATTCATTCATTCATTCATTGAATTTAGGTCCAGCCCTCAAGAGCCCAGGGCGGTAAACATATCACACACAAAACAATGGTTTTAAAAGCCTTCTAAGAAGAGCTACAGTTCTAAACCTCTTTGGAAAAGGCATTCTCTCATCCCGTATCCAGTTTCCTTCACCCACTGAAGGCACCTGTGTAAACAAACAGATTTTCAAACTGCTCCTGAAAGGCAATAATGAGGGAGACAGGTGCAGCTCCCCAGGGAGGGGGTCACCACAAAGAGGGAGCCACCACTGATAAGGCCCTGTTGGGGAGGGGGTCAGTGCCATTTCATTTTTGCCCCTGCTTGTGGGCGCCCAGAGGAACCTGAAACTTGGATTTCATAGATTGTAAACTTTCGTTACTTTAGCTCTTTCACCAATTGATCTTAGACTGGCAGTATGGAATTCCAGAGGCCAGAGCTAAGGAAGCTGTGGGTTGCTGGACTACAACTCCCATCACTCCTGACCATTGACCACTGTGGTTTTTCATGCAAGGCCAAGCATGGCATTTCTGGGAGGAGGCCGGAAGGTTGATTGTGAGAGGGCCAGGGCTCCTGCAGCCCTCCAGATGTGTGACAGACAGCAGCCCCACTGGCCTGGCCATTGGTCAAGGGTGGTGAGAGATGGAGTTCAGCAACTTCTGCAGGGCCCCAAAAGTTCCCCACTCCTTCCTCTGTGCTAGAATGCCAGCTGTGTGCAGGGGAGCGTTGATTCCAAGCAGAGAAAGGAATACCATCCTCTGCCATGCCTGTTGCCTCTGTCCCATCAGATTCCTGTCCTCCCAGCTTTCTCCTGGGAAGGCGCTTGGGCTGGGAGTGAGCCCAGTCGGGGGATAAAGCAAGTGGCATGGGGGACTCCCCTCTTTCCGTCCTGCCATTTTCCTGCATGAGGTCACAATTACTCCCATGTGGGTGCAAAGTCTTCATATGGTCCTTTTTTCCCAGCCTTGTAGCGTAATGACTTTGCCACTAGAGGGCCTCCAATCCAGGTTTGTCCATTGGAAGGCCTGGCAATGATGGTTTGCTCCTGTACAGTTCAGAGTTGCGAATGAATTCCTGTTAAACACTCGTTTTCCTGCTGCTGCTGCTGCTTGTTTTGTAACTGCAGTGAGGAGGGAAGGATCCTTATAGCCTGAGTACGGGCATATTGGAGGGATCCTCTGTTGTGTGTTCAGTGGGTGCAATCCAGAGGAAGTTTGTCCTCATTTCTCCTGACACCCATTATTAGTGGTCTCTAGTATTTTAGATTAATTCAGCCAGCCTTAGACAAAGGGTGAAGAACTCCTTTCAAACTAAGGCCCCCATTTTCCACAACTGAAAGCTCTTGAGAGGTGCAGTCCAAAAGCAGGGGAAGCCCAAGACCCACACAGTCAGACTCTCACTTTCCTGTAGTGTAGCAGAGAAGCTAGAATGGTCTCCTAAGCAGCAGGCAGTGGGGTTGAGAAGAAGTTGAAGGTTGGCAGGCCAGCTGGGAACACTAGGGGGGCAGATTAAGTCAGGTTCCCTTCCCTGCCTGAGAGGGAAGGAGAACTGGGATCAAGTTACAACAGCTTCTTGTTTGAGGCATCAGATTAATTTCCCCCAGTTTATAAACCACCACTACCCCCAAATAGTAAGAATTTGTTTTGTAAAAAGGAAATTTTTCCTTTTGTAGGAAAATAAAGATTGGAACGCATTGATTCAGGATGCTCAGAAAAGAGGCTCCATCATCAGGACCTCCAACACCAATTACAACAATATTCCTTGCTATGCAAGTGGTGCTAAGATGATCCTGAAGCCCATGCCAGTCCAGCAGAGTCCGGGGAGAGCCAAGATTGGGCAGGTGACCATGGTGGCCACGTCGGGTGAAGCTTCTACACAACATCCCCAGATATCTTCTGGTGCTCCTGTTCCAGGGAGTCTGCTGGGAGTCAGATTTGGGCAGCTGGCCCTGGCGGCCCAATTGGGTAAACCTCCTGTACGACATCCCCAGGCATTATCTTCTGGTGCTCCTGCTCCAGGGAACAGTGGGGCACCTCTGATGCCAGCATCTGGGGATTCCAGTTCCTCAAACCCACAGGCTACATCTCAGAATAGGCCAAGAGATCCACGGCTGGCCAAGAGGGCACAGGAAGGAATCAAAAGGAGCGCCACTGAGAGCCATAGTCGCACAGATCCCAAGCGGCAGAAGACAACAGAGTAGCCCTACCTGTATAAGCCAGAACTCTTATTGTGGCTGTTCCACAGCCTTTTCTGTACTGCCAGCTTTCTGATTGGTTCTCTGTTCCCTGTAAGATAATGTATTTTTTTTGTTTAATATATTTCTAATAAACTATTTTCTTTGAAAGCAATACAATATATTGAGTCTCTTGTTTTCAAGACATAAAACCATTCAAACAAATCAGTTGTATCCGGAATGAGACATTACTGTTATTGGCAATTTGGGATTGAGGGAAAGAGAGAGGAGGAGGAAAGAGGGAGAAATATTTTTTTTGAGAATCATAGAATTCTTTGAGAATCATAGAGTTTATGTCCTTCTGCATAGAATTGTAGAGCAGCCAGATCAGTACTAGCGACCCACTGGAAGAACATAAATGGGCTGTCGCATAATAAATGGCTAGATAAGAGTACAGCAGGTAGTCCTATCTGAAAAACTATATCACCATACATGAGATGCACTGCAAAAAAGGGATTTTTTTTTATGTCATTCATTTGTAGAATTCATTAATAGCCAGCAAAGTTTGTTCCCACCTACAACACACACAATGTCTTGAAGAGGACTTATTCTTAATGACTGACTAAAGTGACAAGTTATTTTAAATGTTATATCATTTAGCTTTATGATAAAACTTTAAACAATGGAGTGGGGTGTAGAGGCTTCACAGAGCAAGCCTCAGATTCAGCGTTTGCATTTACCTGCCAAGTTCCAAGGCAAAATGTCGCTATGGGGTTTAGGAGGAGGCCCCACCTGAGCACAGCATCCTCTCCAGATTTGGCAGAATCCTGGACAAGGCAGGCCTCTGGGAAATCTGAGGAAAATGACGGGGGGGGGGGTTGTGTCATCCATGGAAGATTCTGCAGAAGCTCTGTGCAGTACCTGGCTCATCACTACAATCAGATTCATTAACATCCAGCAATATATTTGTATGTATTAGTATCCAGCTCAGTACTGTCTACCCTGGCAGGCCGCAGCTCACCTGGGTTTCAGCCCTACCTGGAAATGCTGGAGCTTTTAGCATGCAAGGCAGATGCTATGCCGCTGATCCACAGAACTTGCTATGGTTCTGACATAACAAACATGAAGAAAGTGCAGTTATGCCCTCACTGCCTCCTTTTAGTAATCAGCTGGATATTTTCCTCTTATCGCCTGGAGCCTGAGATGGCCCTGGAATATTGTAGCATCTCAGTATATTTATGATGAAAAATCATGAACTAATTTGGTCATATAATAGTTGAGTCGGATACTCCTGGATGGATATTCAGTCGAGTAGGTGACTCCTAGCTAAGGGCCACCTTATGAATATGATTTCTGATATGGATTATTCCCATTACAAATAGCTGATAGCTCAGGTACGCAATCCTGTCAGTTAATTGCAAGCAGGCACAGAAGACCACCTGCTCTCTCTGAACCAGGCTTCCTGTAACCATAAAAGATTAAGGAGGCCTTTGTTGTAAAATCTCCTGCTACAGGGAAGTAGTAAAACCTTTTTTCTTCCAGTAGAGTTTGACCTACCGGTACATGCCGCCGCTCTAAGGCCAGGGACTCCCATTTTTTGCCCTTTAACGGGCCCTGCAAACACCGCCGCATGGGAAGGGAGCATGAACACTCCCCCAACCTGATGATAGACTAAAGCAGGCATCCCCAAACTTCAGCCCTCCAGATGTTTTGGACTACAATTCCCGTCTTCCCCGGCCACTGGTCCTGTTAGCTAGGGATCATGGGAGTTGTAGGCCAAAACATCTGGAGGGCCGCAGTTTGGGGATGCCTGGACTAAAGGATACCTTGCCAAGGCCTAAAACCGCTACTCAAGGCCCCAAGGCCATTGTTGGGTAGAAGGCATGCAAGCTTTCTATATCCGCCCTTGCAGCAAGGGTCAGTGCAATGCCTTTTTGTTCAACTCTAGATCATTCCCCCCCCCAGATGTACAATCAAAACTCTCGGGGGGTCATGCGCCATTGCGGCCTTGCTGAGCATGGCCATCAAGCCTGGCCAATGCATGCACCGGTGGCCCGTCCAATAAATGCGTACCTTGGGGTGAATGTTAAGGTTAGGACCCCTATTGTGCGACCAGGCATGCTCCGCCGCAGGGGCCTCCTTTTCTGTTGGAGCAAGTGCCAGCATGACACCTTTTTGCAATTGATCTGTTTTTGATGACCGAATTTGGACATTCACAGTATCCCCAGAGAACTCCTTAGCTGAGCTTCCCTTGCCGATACAATGCCTTTGCAGATATATTGCTGTTATTTTCTCTTGACACTAGAGGATTTGGTTTGACAGGTGAAAGGCTGGGAAATGTGTGTGAGTGAATAGTTTGGTAATGTGCAGGGGATTCTCTTCTCATGGTGTGTGTGTGTGTGTGTGGGTGGGTGGGTGGTCTTTCAGCCCCCTTCCAATTTCCTGGTTATGCCATCTCAAAGGAACGGCTGTTGTTGTTGTTGTTTAGTCGTTTAGTCGTGTCCGACTCTTCGTGACCCCATGGACCATAGCACGCCAGGCACTCCTGTCTTGCACTGCCTCCCACAGTTTGGTCAAACTCATGTTCGTAGCTTCGAGAACACTGTCCAACCATCTTGTCCTCTGTCGTCCCCTTCTCCTTGTGCCCTCCATCTTTCCCAGCATCAAGGTCTTTTCCAAGGATTCTTCTCTTCTCATGAGGTGGCCAAAGTATTGGAGCCTCAGCTTCACGATCTGTCCTTCCAGGGAGCACTCAGGGCTGATTTCCTTAAGAATGGATAGGTTTGATCTTCTTGCAGTCCATGGGACTCTCAAGAGTCTCCTCCAGCACCACAATTCAAAAGCATCAATTCTTCGGCGATCAGCCTTCTTTATGGTCCAGCTCTCACTTCCATACATCACTACTGGGAAAACCATAGCTTTAACTATACGGACCTTTGTCGGCAAGGTGATGTCTCTGCTTTTTAAGATGCTGTCTAGGTTTGTCATTGCTTTTCTCCCAAGAAGCAGACGTCTTTTAATTTCGTGACTGCTGTCACCATCTGCAGTGATCAAGGAGCCCAAGAAAGTAAAATCTCTCACTGCCTCCATTTCTTCCCCTTCTATTTGCCAGGAGGTGATGGGACCAGTGGCCATGATCTTGGTTTTTTTGATGTTGAGCTTCAGACCATATTTTGCGCTCTCCTCTTTCACCCTCATTAAAAGGTTCTTTAATTCCTCCTCGCTTTCTGCCATCAAGGTTGTGTCATCTGCATATCTGAGGTTGTTGATATTTCTTCCGGCAATCTTAATTCCGGCTTGGGATTCATCTAGTCCAGCCTTTCGCATGATGAATTCTGCATATAAGTTAAATAAGCAGGGAGACAATATACAACCTTGTCGTACTCCTTTCCCAATTTTGAACCACTCAGTTGTTCCATATCCAGTTCTAACTGTAGCTTCTTGTCCCACATAGAGATTTCTCAGGAGACAGATGAGGTGATCAGGCACTCCCATTTCTTTAAGAACTTGCCATAGTTTGCTGTGGTCGACACAGTCAAAGGCTTTTGCATAGTCAATGAAGCAGAAGTAGACGTTTTTCTGGAACTCTCTAGCTTTCTCCATAATCCAGCGCATGTTTGCTATTTGGTCTCTGGTTCCTCTGCCCTTTCGAAATCCAGCTTGCACTTCTGGGAGTTCTCGATCCACATACTGCCTAAGCCTGCCTTGTAGAATTTTAAGCATAACCTTGCTAGCGTGTGAAATGAGCGCAATTGTGCGGTAGTTGGAGCATTCTTTGGCACTGCCCTTCTTTGGAATTGGGATGTAGACTGATCTTCTCCAATCCTCTGGCCATTGCTGAGTTTTCCAAACTTGCTGGCATATTGGGTGTAGCACCTTAACAGCATCATCTTTTAAAATTTTAAATAGTTCAGCTGGAATATCATCACTTCCACTGGCCTTGTTATTAGCAGTGCTTTCTAAGGCCCATTTGACTTCACTCTCCAAGATGTCTGGCTCAAGGTCAGCAACCACACTACCTGGGGTGTACGAGACCTCCATATCTTTCTGGTATAATTCCTCTGTGTATTCTTGCCACCTCTTCTTGATGTCTTCTGCTTCTGTTAGGTCCTTACCACTTTTGTCCTTGATTATGGTAATCTTTGTACGAAATGTTCCTTTCATATCTCCAATTTTCTTGAACAGATCTCTGGTTTTCCCCATTCTATTGTTTTCCTCTATTTCTTTGCATTGCTCATTTAAGAAGACCCTCTTGTCTCTCCTTGCTGTTTTTTGGAAATCTGCATTCAGTTTCCTGTATCTTTCCCTATCTCCCTTGCATTTTGCTTGCCTCCTCTCCTCCGCTATTTGTAAGGCCTCGTTGGATAGCCATTTTGCTTTCTTGCATTTCCTTTTCCTTGGGATGGTTTTCGTTGCTGCCTCCTGTATAATGTTACGAGCCTCCATCCATAGTTCTTCAGGCACTCTGTCCACCAAATCTAAATCCTTAAACCTGTTCCTCACTTCCACTGTGTATTCATAAGGGATTTGATCCAGATTGTATCTTACTGGCCCAGTGGTTTTTCCTACTTTCTTCAGTTTAAGCTGGAATTTTGCTATAAGAAGCTGATGATCTGAGTTACAGTCAGCTCCAGGTCTTGTTTTTGCTGACTGTATAGAGCTTCTCCATCTTTGGCTGCAGAGAATATAATCAATCTGATTTCGATGCTGCCCATTTGGTGATATCCATGTGTAGAGTCGTCTCTTGTGTTGTTGGAAGAGAGTGTTTGTGATGACCAGCTTGTTCTCTTGACAGAACTCTATTAGCCTTTGCCCTGCTTCATTTTGAACTCCAAGGCCAAACTTGCCAGTTGTTCCTTTTATCTCTTGATTCCCTACTTTAGCATTCCAATCCCCTGTAATGAGAAGAACATCCTTCTTTGGTGTCATTTCTAGAAGTTGTTGTAGGTCTTCATAGAATTGGTCAATTTCACTTTCTTCAGCACCGGTAGTTGGTGCATAAACTTGGATTACTGTGATGTTAAAAGGCCTGCCTTGGATTCGTATCGAGATCATTCTGTCATTTTTGAGATTGCATCCCATTACAGCTTTTGCCACTCTTTTGTTGACTATGAGGGCCACTCCATTTCTACTACGGGATTCTTGCCCACAGTAGTAGATATGATAGTCACCCGAACTGAATTCGCCCATTCCCTTCCATTTTAGTTCACTGATGCCCAGGATGTCGATATTTATTCTTGTCATCTCATTTTTGACCACATCCAGCTTACCTCCACTCATGGTTCTTACATTCCAGGTTCCTATGCAATATTTTTCTTTACAGCATCGGACTTTCCTTTCGCTTCCAGGCATATCCGCGACTGAGCGTCCTTTCGGCTTTGGCCCAGCCACTTCATCAGCTCTGAATCTACTTGTACTTGTCCTCCGCTCTTCCTCAGTAGCATGTTGGACGCCTTCCGACCTGAGGGGCTCATCTTCCAGCGTCATAACTTTTATATGCCTGTTGTCTTTGTCCATGGAGTTTTCTTGGCAGGGATACTGGAGTGGCTTGCCAGTTCCTTCTCCAGGTGGATCACGTTTAGTCAAAACTCTCCACTATGACCTGTCCATCTTGGGTGGCCCTGCATGGCATAGCTCATAGCTTCTCTGAGTTATTCAAGCCCCTTCGCCACGACAAGGCATTGATCCATGAAGGGGAACGGCTAGGAACGGCTAGGCTACCCAAAAAGATGCAATCAGTAAGGCATTATCAGGTATCGTGGCAGACAGGAGAGAAGCAACACACTCAAATTTCTGCTGGAGATTGCCTCCTCCTGTGATGTATGTATGATGTTTTGGGGGGTGGTTGTGGACTACAGGGTGGGCAATTTTCAAAGTCTTTATAGGGGCTTGCACACCTTTGTTGTAGGTCTCTCTTGCCTCCTTGCAAGGAGAGGGAACTCTGCTGCAACAGAAAAATAAAGATCTGCCTGGCTTTCACTGAATCCTGTCTCCATCCACTCATCTCTGACCAATCATGGACCTTGGGGAGTTGGGCAGCAAAAGCCAACCCACCTATTTTTCTATAACAACAGACATGTAATGAATCATATAATCAGTTGGGAGAGACCCTAAGGGTCATGTAGCCCAGCCCCCTGCAATACAAGAATCTCAACTAATAATAATAATAATAATAATAATAATAATAATAATAATAATTTATTATTTGTACCCTGCCCATCCAGCTGGGTTTCCCCAGCCACTCTGGGTGGCTTCCAACAAAGATTAAAATGCATTAAAATGTCACACATTAAAAACTTCCCTAAACAGGGCTGCCTTCAGATGTTTTCTAAATGTCAGGTAGTTGTTTATCTCTTTGACATCTGATGGGAGGGCATTCCACAAGGCGGGCGCCACTACCGAGAAGGCCCTCTGCCTGGTTCCCTGTAACTTGGCTTCTCACAGTGAGGGAACCGCCAGCAGACCCTCGGCGCTGGACCTCAGTGTCTGGGTAGAACAATGGGGGTGGCGACACTCCTTCAGGTCTACTGGACCGAGGCCGTTTAGGGCTTTAAAGGTCAGCCCCAACACTTTGAATTGTGCTCAGAAACGAGTACTGGGAGCCAATGTAGGTCTTTCAGGACCGGTGTTATGTGGTCTCGGCGGCCATAAAGCATCCATGACAGATGACCACCCAACCTCTGCTTTAAAAACTTCCAATGAAGGAGAGTCCACCACCTCCTGAGACCCTTCCGCTGCCAAACAGCTCTAACTGTCCGTTTTCTTGATAAAAAAAGAAAAAGCGACCAATTAATAAATGAAGCAAACGAATTATGAAGTAGACCCCTTCTGAGTTTGGTGGTAAATATATTGCAAGAGGCGTGTGGGGGGGGGAGACCCATTGGTTCTTCAGATGCTGATGAACTACAACTCCCATGATCACCTGGCCCGGCTTGCTGGGCGCTGTAGTCCAATCAGCTGCCGGAAGGCTGAAGATTCCCCCGTCCCTTCCTCGATTACAGCCTCTGTTTACCATTACCCAAGCATCCCGCATTAACATCCCGCCACACAAGCTTGGCAACCCCTGTTATTCCATGTCGCCCCCACTAGAGGGTGCTGTCCTTTCGTTTCTGTTCCGTCCCTTTCCGCAGGAACCAGCTCGACAGAGCTTGCGTTTCCCACCGGCGCTTTCCTGGGAGAGGACTCACTTCCGGTTGGCGTCAGGCTGGGAGCTCGTTGCTTCTTGGGCAGGAGGCGCGTTGCAGGAGCCGGACAGCATCGTTGCCACGTGCTGAGCCCCGCGAGCTTCAGAGCCGGAGCCCGAGCGCTGGGTAAGTGGAGGGTCGAAGCACCGTGGAGTTAAGTGATCTTTGTGCAACGCTGCCTTACCTGAAAGATTATCATCATCATTATCATTATTATGAGTCATCTGGGAGAACTGAAGTTGTAAGAGGCAGGACGATTTGGACAGGCAGGGGCTATTGCTTTAAAAACTACAGGTGAAACTAGGAAAATTAGAATATCGTCGAAAAGTGCATTTATTTCAGTAATGCAACTTATTGTTTTTTATTTTAATTTTAATTTTTACAAATGCTTTCTTTTGGAAATTCCACAGTAATAAAGCAAATAGTTACAATAATACAAAAATAAACATCGCTATTACATTTCATTAATTACAATCCATTTATAATTGACCCGCCTAACGACAAATAAGTACAATGACAACAAATAAAGGCTTGACATATATTGCTTTGCATGTCATGCATCTATCTCATATATTGGTTTCACATTTTACATTGCATTACTGAAATAAGTGCACTTTTCGATTATATATACAGTTTCAGCTGTATATATACCTATTAGGACACTCCCTAAGTGATGCTAGTTGCCTACCAATATCCTAATGCTCTGGTCTTCAGCTGTTGGGTCAGCACCCACAAGGTGGCTTTCTTATAATGCATGCATTTCATGTGCAAAAGCAGCTCCCATGTGCAATCTTTTCAGTGCTGTGCCACAGAATCTATTATTAATTGAATTCATTAGTCACTTTATCTAGCCCAGGGCAGCCAAAAGAAACTTACAGCCAACCAGGATCTAGCAGAGCTATTGAGAAATGCTCTCTCCCCCACCCCCTGCGCCCCCAAGTGAACTCGATGTACAGTTTTGCAGATTACAGGGAGTACAGCTTGGAGGCAGTAACACTTCTGAATAACAATTGCTGGAACCCCGCAGGAGGAGAGGGTGCTCCTGCCCGTGGGCTTTCCATTAGGGCGTATGGTTGGTCACTGTGAGACTAGATCCCCTCCGCTATGTTTTTAGTGGTTCATGTTTTTATCTGTAAGCCACCTTGAGTCCCATCAGAGAAAAGGACAGGGTATAAATAAATAATATAGGGGGGCATTCAGCTTGATCTAGCAGGACTCTTATGTTCATATTCAAGATGCCAAGTTTCATATACAGTAGAACCTCAGTTCCAGAACACCTCTGCTGTTCTGAAATGCCCAAAACCTGGAATTAAATGCTTCCATTTTCGAATGTTTTTCAGAACCCGAACGTGCGACATGGCTTCCACTGAGTGCAAGAAGCTCTTGTAACCAATGGGAGGCCATGCCTCGGTTTTTGAACGTTTCGGAAGCCGAAACTATGGGGTTGTGGCACTCATCTTGCTTTCAGGCCTAGGGAGCCAGCATTTGTCCACAAATAGCTTTCTGGGTTATGTGGCCAGCATCTCTAAACCACTTCTGGCGCAACGGGACACCATGACAGAAGCCAGAGCACATGGAAACACCATTTACCTTCCCGCCACAGCAGTACCTATTTATCTACTTGCACTTTGACGTGCTTTCGAACTGTTAGGTTGGCAGGAGCTGGGACAGGGCAACAGGAACTCACCCCATTACGGGGATTCGAACTACCAACCTTCTGATTGGAAAGCTCAAGAGGCTCAGTGGTTTAGACCACAGCACCACCTTCTGTTTCATATATACAGCTACCTGGGCCTTTCCTCAGTGAATTCCTTGCCATATGAGCATATCATTTGACATTTGTAGAGGGTTGGGTCTGCTTTGTCTCCTTTTGCTTCCAAAAATTGGTTTGAGGGAATCCAAGCAGGACTGTTAGGGTTATGGCTTTAGCGTTCTGGAATTTGTAGCCTATGAAGACACATCTTAGCCTTTGCCCAAAGGCTTTTCAGAGAAAAATGTACGGTAATTTAAAGATCCTTTTAAAAATCCTTAGACTTCTTAGGTATAGCCTAAGAAACATTTTAGCAATGTTTCACTCCCAGTCGACGTACAGTGGTACCTCGGGTTACGGAAGTAATCCGTTTTGGGGGTCCATTCTCAACCCGAAATTAAGCAACTAGAGGCACCGCTTCTGTGCATGTGTGCACGGCGGTAGACTGCTTCTGTGCATGCGCGTGCCGTGGAGACGTTCCGGTACTTCCGGGTTTGCCGTGGCTGTAAACCAAAGATTCCATAACATGGAGGCTACGCAACACAAGGTACCACTGTACATCACTATCTTATTGCTCTGGCAGTCCTTTTTAAAGACAGATCTTACGTTGTTTTGAAATGTGTAATTGATGAGCAAAGGGGTATCAGGTTTTTGATTTTTTGTGATTATATGACCATGTAGAGTGCCTTTTGGACCATGGGGGGGGGAGGAATTAATTAAATACATAAGTGCCAAAATTTGTACTACATGGGTTATAAAGTTTGACTTTTTGTTTCAGAAATGGTTTTGGTGAGAGGTCAGTGACTGTCATGTCAGGATGGCAAAAATTAGAACCAAAGAATCAAAAGCCCTAGCAGGCAACTCCACAAGTATATCAGAAAATTTAAAAAAACAACACAGGAAGGAGAAGAAGAAAACATTGTTTTGGAAAAAGAAAATCAAAGGGGCAAGGAAGAAAGCACAAAAGGATTCCAAAGCCATGGCAGATATGCCTCCGAAAAATCCCCAGGAAGTTTCGTGCAACTGGAAGGCCTTGCAGGAGGTATGACTGGACAATGGTTCTCTGTTTTCTTTCTGTGAGCCTTTATCTTCTAGAGCAGGATGGTCCAACACGCAGCCACATGCGGCCCTAGAGGCTGTGGTCCTCCAGCTCCCCATCCTCTACCTCAGCTGGAGCAGCACAGCCAAGCTGGTGGACATGGTGGCGAATGTGTGTGCTGTTCCTCCTCCTCCGCTGCTGCTGCTGCTGCAGGAGCTCTGTGTGGTCAACCCAGGCCACCACTTGGACCTGCTTGGAGCGTGGTTGCGTCCCCAGAGAAGTGTGGGGTGGGTGGGTGTCTTTGTGTATCTTGTCTCTATATTTCAATGTGTGGACATACTTTGCTTTTTTTTTGCAATACAGAGAAGTTCGAGCTTTTGGATGCACCAGTTGGTGGGGGAGAGAAAGGAATTTTGGTGCAGAGAAGTGGGGTGTGTGTGTTTCTGTGAACAAGCGTTTTCAGACATGAACGTCAAAGTCCGAAACAACTTAGCAGACAATATGTTAAATCCGCTAATTGCATATTTAATTAAATATATTAAATAATACTGACTGTATTGCAAACACATTAATTTACATTATGGAAATTGAATTCATTGTGCAGCCCCCAGATTCTGTGTTGAAGTACGCTTGTGGCCCATTTGGTCCGAGACATTGCACCACTCTGTTCCAGAGGATATGATGAGAAGCGTGTCTTGGATGTGAAAGTCCTATGTTAAACCCTCACTTGGTCTTCTGTAGTTATTGTTATCCTCCCTGATGGAGATTACAATGTGGTTGTTGAGGTGTGAGAGTGTTTTGGGGACCAGATGGGAATCTGCATGAGCTGGAGTCTCTGGTTGCTAACACCAAATTGGAATTGCACTGATTTGCGTTTCTTGGTTTGTTTTTCAGCTTCTGAAACCAAAGGCTGCTGTTCTGGATTCCGTTCTTACTGCCCCCAGCACATATTCCAAGGGAAAAAACAAGGCCACAGAAGAAAGAGCTGCCCTCAAAATGCCAAAGGTAAATGGAAGTGAGAGGATGCTGGCATCCAAGCCTCCAGAAAAGGCCAAGAAGAATCAGGCCGAACCTTTTGCTCATCCAGTTTCTGCAAGCTCTGAAAAGCCTGTACATGGAAAGAACTCGCACCAGGCCCAGGAGGATGGAAAAGAGCCCAAGGGAGGCTATAGAAAGGACAATGTGGAGAGGATATATGGGGACATTAAACAGAAAAGAAGGAAAGCAGAAGAAGAAGTGGAACCAAAGCCAGCAGAGTAAGTCTTTTTCAGGCTTGTGTTTAATGATCTTTACAAACACACACAACTTAACTGGCTGCACATAAAGCTGCAGATGTATAGGCCCCTAGTTTCTTCATGAAGCACATACTGTATATTCCTGCGTATAAGACTACTTTTAAACCCAGGGAAATCTTCTCAAAAGTCGGGGGTCGTCTTATACACCGGGTCGTATTTCTTATACGGTGAGTATATCCCAAACTCTATATTTTAACTGGAAAAGTTGGGGGTCGTCTTATACGCCCAGTCGTCTTATACGCCGGAATATACGTAGTTAAACTGTGGAACTCCCTCCCATGGGAGGCAGTGATGGCCACCAACTTAATGACATTAAATGAGGATTAGCCTTCTCCTTCTCCATGAATTTGTCTTTCAGTGGCTGCTAGTCAGGGTGGCTATGCTCTTGTCTCCACATTTGGAGGCAGTAATGTTTCCAAATGCAAGTTGCTGGAAATCACAGAAGGGGAGAGATGCCCTTGTGCTCAGTTCCTTTTTGTAGGAGTCCCACAGGCTTCTGGTTAGCCACTGTGAGAACAGGATCCTGAGCTAGATGAGCCATTGGTCTTCTTATCTTCCTTTGTAGGAGCTTAGCAACAGGCAGAACCAAAATAATTTCACTTGTAGCCACTTGTGAAACTACCTGCTGTATATTTCAGGTTGGAGGTTGGGTGTGTGTTTAAATTTGCTGATCAGTTGGGTAGCAACTCTTTAAGACAGAGCAGTCCCACTGAGGTAAACATCTGATTTGCAGTGTTTAAAATTTTATGGGCATGTTCATCAAACATGTTTCCATAGAATCTGTGCAACACAGACTGATTCTATTACCAATGGCACTTTTTGCAGGCACTATGGGCATCCCATTCAGATATGATTCATTCCCTGCCCTTGTTTTCCATACCACAAATAATTTTATACACTTCTATCATGTTGCTTCTTACTCGCCTCATCTCTAAACTTAAAAAGCCCCAAATGTTGTAACCTACCCCTATAAGGAAGTTGCCTTATTAAATCTGAGTTACTTCAAGAAGATGCACCACATTTATAGCTTACACTTCTTCAAGGAAACTTAGGGAGGCATACAAAGTATTATGCCATCCTTATTCTCACAACAACCTTAAAAGGTGGGCAAGGCTAAGTGATAAAGAGTGGCCCAAATGAGCTCCTTGGCTACATGGAGACATGAATCATCACCCATCTCCATTTCGGCAGCCTAACTCTTTTGCCTGGTTAATACTTTGTGCATTTTTGGTCACCTATCTTTTGCTTTCCCTTCTAGTATCTGGTTTGATGATGTTGATCCTGATGATATTGAAGCAGCCTTGGGTCCAGAAGCAGCAAAAATTGCCCGAAAAAATCTGGGCATCCCAGAAGTCAGACCCCAGCAGTTAGCAGAAGAAGCACTGGTTAAAGAAAAGGCTTTTGAAGGGTAAATGTTTCTCAGTAAAGCTGATACTGGTACTTAATAGCACATGCCTTTGAACTGTTGCAGCAATATTAATTGAACATTAAACTGCCTTTGAATTGATGGATATATGAATTCATTAAATACATCTTCATTTTATTAAAAGAAAATTCAACAGAGGAGCAGTATGAGACATTAAGAGCTTATAGTTTAATGGGGAAAATTCTGATTCTCACTGTTGAAAGAAAAAAAACCAACATCTTCAATATTTTCTGCTTTGTGCATGTTAACAGTTAATATGCTGCAACTAAAATAGCCTGGGAATGAAAATGCATGCACATACAAACACCAGCATGTTCTTAACGCACAGCACCACCATTTGAAAATTTGTCCTTGTCAATTTGTTGAAGAAGCAACCTACAAATTCTTTCAGTATCTCATTGTTAAAAGCCTGGCCACAAGTAAAAGAGGACTTATTAAGAGGTTTTAACTTTAAGTTAGTATTGATTCCCATGAAAAGATTGGCAAATTAAATTAAATATGGCAAATATTTAAATTAAATATGGCAAATAACACTAGATTTCCACAAGGTTTGAAGCATAAAGACTCTTGCAACTCTCTCTTCAGCTTTATCATGCACATGGCTTAAAATGACCCCCCCCCCAAAAAAAACCCCACTATAAAACATCATTTTGGTAAAACATAAACTGTGTATTGTCTTCTATACAATGGTTGTCTGGTACAGGAATTTCCTACATTATTTGGATATTATTTTAGATGTAATGCCTTCTGTGTAGCGTGGGATATTTAATGTGTGTACGATGTTGTTATTGCAACCTTTTTTTTAAAAAAATGCACCCACTAAACTAATTGGCTCCCCCCCAATTAAAGCTTTCATTAGTCAATTTTCCAGTCAGAATGATTTAACACTGCAGCTGCTTAACTGTGCATCCTATTTTATGTAGGGAATAAGCAATCTCCAGTTAGGGCCTAGCTCTGGGCAAAGAGCTCTTTAAATCCTTTCCCCAGAAATGTTGATGTCCTACGGAGGCAGCTGGTGAGCAGCTGGTTAACATAGTAATAAGGCTCTCTCCTTTTTGGCAGCCTAACCAAAGCTGTGGCCATGGACTGTGAAATGGTGGGTGTGGGGCCCACAGGCAAAGACAGCATTGTGGCCCGTGTGTCCATTGTGAACCTCTTTGGCAAGTGTGTTTACGACAAGTATGTCAAGGCAATGGAAAAAGTGACAGACTACAGGACGGCCGTCAGTGGGATTCGCCCTGAAAACCTAAAGACAGGTTGGTGCTCTGTGGGTGTACTGATTTCATATTATGACTGTAAGGAGCTGTATTTTATTGAGTCAGGCCATATCTCTACTATACATTTAAAGCACCATTCTACGACTTTGAACAGTCATGGCTCCCCTGGGAAGAGGGATTGTTTAAACCACTTTGGGAATTGTAGTTCTGCAAGGGAATCAGAATAATAGAATTGTAGAATTGGTAAAGGTAAAGGGACACCTGAACCGTTAGGTCCATTCGTGACCGACTCTGGGGTTGCGGCGCTCATCTCGCATTATTGGCCGAAGGAGCTGGCGTACAGCTTCCAGGTCATGTGGCCAGCATGACAAAGCCGCTTCTGGTGAATCAGAAGTACCTTCCTGCTGTAGTGGTACCTATTTATCTATTTGCGCTTTGACGTGCTTTCAAACTGCTAGGTTGGCAGGAGCTGGGCCTGAGCAACAGGAGCTCACCCCATCGCAGGGATTTGAACCGCCGACCTTCTGATCAGCAAACTCTAGGCTCTGTGCGCCCCTTGTAGAGTTGGAAGGGACAACAAAATGCCTGTTATTTTTAAAAAGGCCCATATTGTCCCCCTCCCTAGCAATTGTTGCTGTTGATGATGGGTTCTGATCAGATTTCATTCTGGTGTAAACTCTGACCCATTGCTCCATATTTATTAATATTGAAGAAGATGGTGATGTAAACAATCTTCATACTGAACTCAGTCACAGTTATGGTTAGTTATGGGTTTTTCTTCTGATTGATGTGTACATCGTGCTGACTTTTTACAGCTATGTTCTCAAAAACCAATACACATATGTTAAAGGAATGAAAGGCCCTTGTGTGGTGTGTTTCTGTGGACTCCTGTTGTGCTTTTGCTGAGAACATTTTTCTCTGTGTTTCTTTGGTTGTCCAGGTGAGGATTTTAAAATCGTTCAGGAGGAAGTGGCCAGCATCCTAAAAGGAAGAGTCCTTGTTGGTCATGCTCTCCACAATGACTTAAAGGTACAGAGCCCTTAACTTTGTTTATTTTTTTTGTATTGAATTTTTTATATATCTATTTCTACGCTGCCCTTCATCAGAAGGTCACAGGGCAGTCTACAATTAAAAAATACAAAAAATATATAGCATAGTAAAAAAACAATAATAATAATCCCTCCTCCACAATATTTTATATCCCACCCTTTTCTCCAAAAAGCTCAAGGTGGTGTACATGGTTCTCCTCATTTACTCCCTGCAATAGGCACCCCCAAACTGCGGCCCTCCAGATGTTTTGGCCTACAACTCCCATGATCCCTAGCTAACAGGACCAGTGGTCGGGGATGATGGGAATTGTAGTCCAAAACATCTGGAGGGCCGAAGTTTGGGGGTGCCTGCCCTACAACAACCCTGTGAAGTAGGTTAGGCTGAGAGGGGCAGCGACTAGCCCAAGATCACAGCCATAAGCTTCTTGGCCAGATGTGGATTTGATCCCTGGTATCCCAGATCATAGTCTGACATGCTACTCACTGCACCACACTGGCTCATTGTCTTTCAACCCTTGCCTTTCATTGTTGGTATTCAGAGACTTGCAACCAGTCTGGTTTTTCATCTGCTTCTCCCACCCCAAACTCAACCAGAAAGGCCATACTTCCTCTCCTCTTGAGGTCTCCCACTCTGAGATGTCCTATGCTGGGCTGAGACTGTTCTCTTGTCAGCTGAAGTTTGAACTGCAATTTGCAAGCCCAGTTGCTTCTCACTCAGGTTACCTGTTCACGTTACAACTGTGGATGCTACTCCAATGTCTCGATTAATCAATTGCTACATGATTTTCAGCACCATGAGCAATGTTCACAGTGGAAACCTTTTGACCGTTTTCAGATCTTGTTCCTTGACCACCCCAAGAAGAAAATCCGGGATACACAAAGATACAAGCCTTTCAAACAAGAGGTCAAGGTAGGAACTGAGAGACATCCCCCTCCTCCATCTCAAACCAACAGAATCTACATTGGGGTTGGGAACCTCTGCCCTGTGGGCTGGTCTTGGCCCAATAGGGGGTGCCCTCAGTCTTGCTGAGTGCTGCTTCCTGTGTGCATTCCCTGCAAACATTGTGCTGGTGTGAAGCAGACTCCTCCTCTCATTACCGCAGGCCAACTTTGATAGCTGAGCATGATTGCCCACTAGGGTGATGACTTTTTAACAACCTCATTTCCCTGTATCATAATTTGATGAGCTTTCATTAAAGATTAGATAAAATCTTACTTTCAAAGAGATTTGAAAAAAAAAACCACGCACAAAATGATTTTAAATTTTTTATTTATCAGTTTTTTGACACTGTAAGAAGATATAAAAATGAACCCAAGCTTTGGAGTCACATATATACAACATTATATAGGGTCATCAAACACACAAGGAAGCTTTTTTTAGCTGCAGTAACAGTATAGACGCCGCTAGAGGACGATGTTTTGCTACCTCTGCTGTAGGTTCTTTTCCCAGCATGCCCGGCAGGGTCTCCTGGCTGAGTTTTGAGGTCCCAAAAAGGGGCTTTTACCTTGCGCAGGTGTGACATTTGTATACCCTATGTTGCTAAGAACACTCCCCATTGTGCAATGTGGTGTTGTGTCCAAATTTGATACAAAATATATATAGAATTGTTAATACAATTTTATGAAATGGTAAAACGGAATACAAAAAAAAATTAAAACGGTTTGTGCGTGACCTTTTTAAATATTTCAATGGAATATACCTCATTTTAGTCATTAATAGGCAAAAGTTCATCTATTTGTGCTACAGGAAATAATTTTTGAGGAAAAAAAATGAGAAAGTCATCACCCTATTGCCCACCTATTATTCACCTTGCAGCACATGTTTGACAGTGCATGGGCCCACCCACCTGTCAAAAGCTGGCTTTCAGTGTGGGGGTGAGATAAAGATCTGGCTCGGTGGGCCAGAAAATGTTTCCCTCTCCTTTAAATCAAAAAGTATGGAGGCTACTAGAACTTGGGGCCGTTGATCATTCCACTGCCATTTTCCTTCTGGACAAGTTAATCTTCTAGTCCAAGTGGCAGCTGTCATTTCCCTCCCAGCTTCTTGGTGAGAAAGCCCACTGCTTCATCTTCTCAATCCAGGAACACCAGGGGCTCGCACAATTTGGGGAACAAGTGTTTAATTAATCTGTATTTAAATGAGAATCAGTAATGTCTGATATTCCACTACTTTCGGACCAGACATCTGGAACATGGGGAGTCCCCTTTTGAATTTTTTTAATAATTGGAATATATTATTGTTGTAATTTGGAATTTGTCATTAATTGGAGGATTTTATTGAAAATGAATAAAAATTATTTGCAAAAAATTAAGAGAGAATCAGGACTTGGAAGATAAACCACTAATTGGATTTTTTTTAGGGGCACATTCAGGAAGGACTTGAAAGGTGCAAATTTGAATGGCATATTGGACTTATGGAAAAATTGATTTATTATCGTACTTTTTCATCTATAAGATGCCCCCATGGATAAGACACCCCCTATTTCAGGGGACTCAAATTTCAGAAGAAAGGGGAGAGATGGCTCCGCTTTTTTGTGGAGGATTGCCCAAAGTTTTACAGCTGGGTTGTTGTTGTTTTTCCAAAAATCGCTTACATGCAGCATCCATGCTGACAATCGCTGGCAGCTGACAATCACCCACTTGCCACAGCGACAGCCCTTCCCCAGCAAAAAATCTCTTACCTGAGAAAAGCTGTCCGCTGGTAATCACATGCATCCCAGAACAGCAGCTGTCAATTGCAGCAGCGACAGCCAATCCACAGCAGTGTTTGCAGCAGAAACCCATCACCAACCCAATTAGAGAAGCAGCAGCCAATCAACCGTCCACCCCATTCACTATCCATGTATAAGACGAAGCCTGTTTTTAAACATAATTTTAGAGTAAAAAAAAATTGTCTTATACATGGAAAAGTACGGTAATTGACAAGTGGACAGAATTAAGATAGGCAAGAGGAATAAAGCACAAATATACTTTGTGGGAGAAGGGTGGAGCTTTATTTCATTTACAAATTCTCCAGAAAATCAAAAACCATTTCCAAAGGTTTATATTAACTTGTGGATCATTTAATAAGTTTACAGATGTGTAAAACACGTTATAAGTAGTGGTGTATGTACAGGAATATAGGTTTTCAATGTATTTGGTAGGATCTCTGGGAAATGTAAACAAACAAATAAACAGGGAATCCCTTCCAAGTTGTAGCATGGGAGTCCCCTACCTAAGTGGATTCCTGCATTTCAGGGCAGCATGTAAAAAGGCATTGTCCAGTTGTGTGCTTTGTAGGTTTTATTTAACAGACGTAAGGGAGATTTGTGCGTCATCCATTAATGCAAATGGTGAAGACAAAGCAGATTGACTTTTGTGGTAATCTTGGATCCCTTGAGCTTTCTCAACAATTAAACCTGTCAGGATTTGTTAGTGTAGGCCAAGTTGTTGTTGGCCTCACAGCAACACAAAGAAATCAAGCACAGTTCCTCCTCTTCAAATCACGATTTCTTCTTTCATATAGAGTGGGAGGCCATCTCTGAAGCTGCTCTGCGAGAAACTGCTGAATGTGAAGGTGCAAGCTTTCGAACATAGTTCAGTAGGTATTCTTTCATTAGGTTCTGGTTGCAAGTGACGTATTAATTCCTGGCTCAGAATGGAACTAACGGGGAAATGTATTCTATTTTACTGGGGAGCTGGCTCTTGTTTAAGCCTGGGCTATCTCCTAATTGTTTATATTTTCTCTTCTAAGAAATTACAGCTTTTAATAAATTATTATTGGTACACTGGCCATCACTTCTTAACACTGCTAACTCTACCCTGCCCCCGGGCTCTATATCTAACCCACTTTACATAAGCTTTACCAAAAAGCTTATGTTTCTCCCCCCCCTTTTTTTTGCTAAAATGCAGAAAATTGATGTTACTTTTTTCTTCTTTAGTAGTGTCAAAGAGACTTTACAGTGCAGTTCCAGGCATGTATACTCAGCAGTAAACTCCCATGTCCTCTCAGATGTAAGGCTGATTGGGTTCAATATATCTTACACCCAGGAAATTGCATATAAGACTGCAGCTTAAGTGTCCCAACAGTTTTCTATGCCGTTTTCACAAATGATGTGTTTGAATCTTAAAATAAAGATGAGTTCACACATGTCCTTGTCATGTATTGACTGATAATTTGCATATGTAACACAGCCATCAAAAAACAAATGCCTCAGAGAGAGCTTTTATATGATCTCAAAGACTATGCTTTTTAATGGGGAGGACCATAGCTCAGTGGTAAAGCATCTCATTTGAATGTAGAAGGGCCCAAGTATAACCCCATGCAGGACTAAGAAAATGTTCGTTGTCTGAAACCCTGGAGAGCCACTGCCTGTTAGCAGAGACAATACTGAGCTAGATGGGCCAATGGTCTGACTCAGTATAAGGCGGCTTCTTATGTTCCTATTAAGTTTTTATATTTCTGTCCCACCTTCCTTTTTCAAATGAAAACCAAAGTCGTTAATGCAAGCCTTAAGAAATGCTTTTTGCCCTCCTCATGTGATGCGGCTGGTTGCTGGTAGAATGTGCAATGCACCAGCCTTTAAAATCAGGGGAAGGGTTATAATTTGGTCATGTAAGATGCCCATTGTTGTTGGTAGAAATGTGAGAGTAATTGGGGACCAACCAGGAGTTACACCATTCCTGCAGTCAGGTCACTTGGCAAGATTTCACCCTGTTGATTCCATCACTTGACACAAAGTCAACTAATTCAGTGTATCCTAAACTTGTTGCTTATTTCTCTCTCTCTCTCAGGTTCAGGATGCCCAAGCAGCCATGAGGCTGTACATGATGGCGAGGAAGCAGTGGGAAGCCTCGTTCAAAGAAAAATCAAAGACCAAGAAATAATAAATCTGAGTATCTCTGGATATGTCCTGCTCGCTGTACTAACCAGCACTGACTGAGTAAAAATATCAGTTGTCAAGCTGGCCTTTCCCCTTGGACGCTTTTGTTTGCCCTTGGTCAGCTACCATACAGAAATTACTCCAAGTTATTCAGTTATGAAACCCTTCTATTTGCTTCTGCAACTGACAGCTTCCTGGAGCCTCTGTCATAAGCTCGAGAAACACAATGAAACACAATGATTTCCTTACCTTACCTGGAACAGTTAACTGTGTCCTGGGTGCCTTAAAATTTGCTACTGTATTTGATATACCATTCAAGGATAGCACAAGCCCAAGAACCAAACTAGTGTGTCACCTGCCACTCTGAGGAAGTCTATGATTTCTCTCCATAAATGCTCTGAAAAGAGAGAAATAGCTGCCTCTACCCACAACCCCGCTTTTGAAGATAGTGTGCTTGTTTGCACATAGAGCTGACTGTACTATTATAATGAAAATATATGAATATTTATCCAGCTCGACATATCATTGAGCGCCTGTTGAGATAAATCAGGTTCCTGCTTTCAAACAGGCAGATGAAATTAGACAACTTGTTCCCCCCTAAAGTGAAACATGAGCCAGCCAAAATGTTAATATGGCTTATGTACCAGCAGATGGGAACCAGCAGGGCCCAGGGCATTGTTGCTGGACAATGAATGAATTGTTTGAAAGGTGAACAGCTGTAGCAAGCACACCTCAGGCATCAGTTTGGTGAACATACAAAGCTGTCAGAAGTTAAAGAGGAGCCTGGAGCCATTGGCCTGAGTGGCTGAGGAAATCTATGTAAACTTCAAAATCTATGTAAACTTGTATATGTGTAAGCTGGAAACACAATAAGCCATGAAAATAGAGGCACTTCATGTTTCTGGTGACAACTTTGCTTGTAAACACTGATAATCAGTTGGCTTACAATTCCTTTCAGGTCACCACCTGCTTTCTCTCACTAGCATCCAGAGAAATAGTTCTGCAGGCAGAAAGGGGAGCCTTAGGCATGATTTCTCGCTCTTCAAATAGCATTATCCACCGTGTATGGCAAACTGCTTTTGAAAGGGGTGGGTTTTAAGAGCAAGTAAAAATAAAAGTACTGTATATTCCTGCGTATAAGACTACTTTTTAACCCAGGAAAATCCTCTCAAAAGTCGGGGGTCATCTTATACGCCGGGTCGTATTTCTTATATGGTGAGTATATCCCAAACTCTTTATTTTAACTGGAAAAGTTGGGGGTTGTCTTATATGCCCAGTCGTCTTATACACTGGAATATACGGTATGTGGATCAGCAAAAATCCCCAAAATTAATTGGATTAGTTAAATATCTGCATCTGAAACTGAATACCTCTGCAGCAACACAGATCAAGGGACAAAGTAGATGCCTTGATTGGATTTCCTAATTTTTAAAATAGCATTGACTAACAAACTGAAGGACCACATGTTCTCATCTGGTATTCATATTTATTGACTGTTTTGTAAAACAAAAGTGTATAGAAGGTTTAAGATTTTCCTGAAATATGGCAGGTTTCTTGAATGCTGTTGCTGACTGACAAATAGTGCAAAGAAGCAATCTTCTAGAGTGAGACTTGTCTCATTTCAGGCAGGAGCCCTGCAGGTAGGGGTAAAAGATACATGCTTTAAAGAATACTTCTGAAGATTCAGAGCTTTCAAAATAAAGAGCTGAAGTTTGTGTTTTGATATCATTTACCTTTTTTGTGCAGTTTAGAGAGTGCATTTTCTGCTAGAGCAACTATTTCCTGGTTGGGGAAATAAGCAAGTGTCAGATGCCAGTTTTTGTTTTGTTTTTTAAACTTCTTTTCAGTAAGGTAGCTCCTTTTTTATGCCAATCCTCCCATGACTCTCTCAGATGCATGCTGTGTCCCTTTAAAGCTTGACAATGAAAACTAATGAATGCAAGGCAAGTACCGAGTCAAAGGCCACATTTGTACCCTGCATTTAAAGCACAACACTGCCACTTCAAATAGAGAATAAAGAATAGAAATAAAGAATCCTGGCAATGCAGTTAGTTTAAGGGTGCTGCAAGTTGTTAGGAGTCCCCTTTTCCTCTCAGAGTGGTTCAACAGTCAGTCCCTCTGAAAGGGCAATAGGAATATCCTAACAACTCCCAGCAACCTCTTGGGAGGGAATTCCAAGAATGTGTGAATCTCATGCTCCTGATGTTGATGAGACCAAGAGAAGGTGCTCACCTGAGGATCTTAGCACCTAGGCAGGTTCATAAGGGGAGTTAATATCTGCCAGGTACTGGACCAAAGCCAAAGAAGTAGACCACCTTGCTTGGAATGCAGAGGGCCCCAGGGAAAGACTCCCTGCCTGAAACCTGAAGAGCCACTGCCAAATCAGTGTGGACAATACAGAGTTTAGATGGATACCAATGGTATTAACTGTCACTTCCTGTTTCCTAAGTCCCCCCAGGGCAGTTTACAAAAACAATCAAAATACACCATTCAGTAGGCTTTACAGCTAAGACCAGGGTTGGCAACCTAAGGCCCTCCTGAAGGAATGTGAGCCTTAGCAGGTGCACAACAAGACCAAGCCCTGGAGCCAGTCCTATAAGATGCTGACTATAAACAGCTGAGGAACAGAAGGCAACAAATCCAATCTTTTCAGTTTATTATTTTTAGCCCAGTGGCTTAGTTGTAGGCCAGATGCTATTACTGTATTTGTATTATCCCTTCTAGGTAGCTATAGAAAAGACGGGGCTTTTTACTGAAGTGTCAAGGCTGTCCACTGTAATCTCTAGCATCCTTGCTTACCAGACTAGATGTAAACCGGTTCTTCATTTCAGTCAGCATCTCAGTAATGTGCTGGGAAACCATCTCCAAAACTATATCCTCTGCATTTCAAAGAAAGGGAATAATCAACCCTTGTTATGCAGTGAGCATTACTAATTAATTTCCCTGCCTGTTGTTTGATCTTCCTCAACAATGGTGGCATCCTATGATATCAGATGTGTAGTGAGTAAAGGGCCATAGCTAAGTGATAATCTGCTTTGCTTGCAGAACATCCCAAGTTCAATCCTTACTGGCATCTCCCAGTAGGGCTGGGAGAGACTGCTGTCTTCTGACATTCAGTGTGGACAATATGGAGCTATATAGACTCCAGTAGCTTGACTGGAAGCTGCAACAGTTGTGCTAGTGGAAGCTTGCTATGCAGCAAATTGTGTGAGCAGGTTGCTGTAGCCTTGTGCAATCTATTGCCTAACAATATTCCACTGGCACAAAACATTTTGCCTGTGGAACACGTATACCACTAACTGGGTTGTATCCAATGCTAGTCCTGCTCAGAGTAGGCCCATTGAAAGTAATAAACATGAATGACTTGGGTCCATCAATTTTAGAGGGTACACTTACTAAGTAAAACTTAGTTGAATACAACCCAGAGACTTTTAACTGGGTGCTACATTTGATACCACCCCTTAGTGTTTTAGACTTCTAGTGCACTCCATCCCTCAAGCCTTAGAGTAAAAATTCCTCATTGGGTTTGCTTGTGAGGGAGGTTGGTAATTCATTTACCATTTTCACTTGCTCAAGGCTACCTGACAAGTCCTTGTTTAAACATGGATTGGAACCCAAGGCCCAGAATCTTCTCCCCTCATCCCATTGGTTTGCAGAGCACACAGGCTGGGATTCCAAAGAAGACAGACTTGCCATATTTAAACATCTCGTTAATCAACATGCAAATGTTTTCCACAACTTCAGGATCCTCACGGTGGAGCTCATAGCAGTCTTTGAGCAGGACAATCCCGTTGCCCTTCTCATCAGTTACTATGAACCGGAAACCACACAACTCTGGAAAAAAGGAGACAGTTTGTTAATCAGAAGGTTCCTGGCCACCACCAGTCTTCCTCTGCAAACAATCTGTTGCCCACCTGCACTGTGGTGAAAGCTGAACCACTCTGACTTGGGAGTGCTCAGGCACAATTGCCATGCTCTGCATCTATTAGCACTGGCTTGTGTTCCTCTGGGTGCCTTAAGAAATAGTTACTGGTAGCATTTGATAGCTTGGCAATAATTGTGTGGGACCACTGATTTTCATTAATTGGTGGTTGTTTTAAAATTACACCCCACCATAGCAATAAATAAATATCTAGGTATATATTAAAAATACAGCATTAACACAGGCAGCAATCTGATGTGTAAAATATAATTTAACCTAGACCAACCCAAAAAGTTTGGATTCCAGCTGTAAACGAGCTTTTGCACCTCTATCTTTTACCTAGTTGTATGTTCTTTGTCAACATCTCAGGGCGAAATGCCAAACCTCTTTTAAGCCATTTCCAAATCTTTCCAAAACATCTACTGGCAACAACTACTAGTCTGTCAACCCTATCCACATCTCACTTGTGAAAAGTCCTGTATGGTTCAATTGCATTATTCTGAATCATTGCACTGGTGCTGCAACTTGCACAGCAGCTCGTAGGATTCCACAGTTAATGTGCCAAGTGGTGTTGGCCACAAGTGTTGCCCAACCCATTATATAGGCTATTACCAGATGTCCTCAAGAGGCTTGCCAATGCCAGACAGGCGTTTTTTGCCAGCACTGGCCTTTCAGGATGGTTCCGGAGAGCCTCCAGGATAAGCAAGGAATAGGGTTCGTAATTAACTTCATCAATACAACCTGGCAAGGAAAGGGGGGAGGAATCCGGTTAAGCAAATGCCATTTTGATGACTCCCCACCCCCAACGTTGCTCCAAAGATGGGTGAAGAACTGTTAGGGTATGTTGCTCCTGGTCTACATGAAATAATCAGAGAATGGGAATGTACAATATGGCTTTGCTCTTTAAATTTTAAAGCTTCTAGCAGCAGGAGATAATTCTTTCTCCATTGATCATCTGCTGACAAATATTCAAGCAATCATTGTGGAATTACTCCACATTGGAGACTCTTCTGGAGTGTGCTTTAGAATGCACAGCTCAGTTTTGCATGGTGTGTGTGTGTGTGTCTAGGGAGGCCTTTTTTGGATCTAGCTAATTAGCACTGCCTTGGAGATGGGCACTGGTGGGGAAGATCAATCATGCGGAGCAAGTTGCCCACCATTGCCAAATCTTGGTTGAGAAGTGTGCCTGTAAGCTGTACTTTGAAATAATACCCACCGTGCCCAGATGGGGGAAGTTAAGCTCCTCTGTCCCACCACTATGGATGAAGCAGGTCTTGAAAGCTCACCATGGAGAGCAAGAGCCCAGAAAGCGCAGCATGCCGCCTCAGCCACTTCCACATCCTGAAGGTGCATGTGAAGGATTATAGAAACAACCTCAATAGCATACTTCAGGGGGCTTTCAGCCACGTTGGTATCTGCATCAACAAAAGAAGGCAATACCGTATGAGACAGCAGCTAGGTGACTGGCTTTTACAGCCTGCTCCTTCCCTAAAGCCCTTGGGTGGGCAATAGTAAAATGAAGCGAATAAGTAAGCTAAAGACCTGTGTGCACTAAGGAAAGGCAGACCCAAGGGAACCCAGGCCAGGCAGCACACATGCCTTCAGCTCTCAGCTGGCGTGAATGCATACCATCAGTCTTCATTATCTATAATTTTTAGTGTTTAAACTGGCCACTTGCTACTGAGCCAGGTTCAATGTTCTTGTATTAATTTACAAAGACCTGAACAAATTAGGTCTACGGTACCTCAAGGTCGCCTGAAAACTTCCATCTTAGCTTGATCACTGAGATGATCTGCAGGGGCATCAATGATTGCCAAATGAGCCTCAACAACTAGGGGGACAACAAGAAACCAAGCCTATAGTGTCATTGGGCCAATCCTATACAGTAGAATATTCTCTGACAATAGAGATTCAGCAGGCGCCTTCTGTTTCAATTTTTAAACACCTGCTAAAAATGTTTGTATTCCACCAGGCCTAGGCAGGCAATTAAGAATATATCCTTCTACAATGGTTAACTGATGTCTGTTTTTAACTTTTTATGGTTCTTATTGTATAGTTATATATTTTTATTGCAGTAATGCGCTTTGGGGTTTTTTATGAGATGGTGTTATACAAATATTTGTATAAATAATAAATATATAAACCAAATAAATAAATAATAAGCAAAATATGTTTAAACACTTGCACCCTATCTTTCCATATTGACTTGAAAACCCAATGCAATTTAGTGAATGGATTAGAATGAGCAGATGAAAAACAGAGTAGGTTTTATATATATATATAAAAGGGGGGAGCCTTGAAAATGAAAGAGTCAGGTGTAACAAAGGCCCAAGAAAAGCCCTTTAAGCAGATCTGCTCCCTTGCTTCTGCTTTTATTCAGGGCACACAAGTTATTACCACCAACATTTTCTGCCAGAGAAATCTGAGCAAGTCAACAAATTTAGGAAGCATTTTTCCCAACTGCAGAAGCCAACACGTGTTGCACATACACATACCTACCATGTACTACCAGACTCCAAATAACCCCACAGCAAGCAAGGCAGATCTCTTTGTTCTGGGCAAAGTTACCCAGAATGGTCAGGATATCTGTGAAGACACCAACTTTCCTCAGGGCCTGAGCTGCAACTTCTGAGAAGCAAAGGGGAAAGCATTTTTATTTATTAATTTTTTAAATAAACTTTATTGAAAATAATCAAAAAACATAAAAACATAAAGTTTACAAATCATAAATTTACAAACCTTTAGATAATACATAAAATTGTAAGTATTACACAACTCCATCTATTTTATCATACCACTGCATTATCCTTTGCAATCTAATCGTTTCTCGGACTTAATCAAATTAAACCATCATACAATAAATAAACATACTATACAACATATAATAAAACAAATAAAATTGTCCTCTCCTCCCATTTTAATGGACAGTGGCTGTAACTGCATGAAGGCACCTTGATAACTGCACTAGTTCTTTTTTGCACTCAGCAAATTGATGACAGCATGAAATGTGAGTGTTTAAAAACATGACTAAAGAAAGAAGTGTGCATGCACACGAAAGCTCATACCAAGATAAAAACTTAGTTGGTCTTTAAGGTGCTACTGAAGGAATTTTTATATGACTAAAGAAAGAGATCCTAATGTTATTTGACCATAACATAATGCTTTCCGCCTTTTCCTGTTCTATGTACTTCAGCAGTTCCCAAACCTTTCTTTATCCCCATAGAACACTTGAAAATTGTGCAGGGGCTTAGTGGATTACTGTACTTAATGATTTTCTGTCTATAGTGGCCACTATAATGCTGCTGTACATGCTAGATGCTGTATGGTGTTTATTACTTCCTTTAATTTATTATCTATTGCATTTAATTGTATACCATAAAATTCAAATTGCAATACAATAAAACACAGCGCTAAGAAATAAAATCAGCAATTAAAATGCAATTAAAAATCAACACAAATACTGAATGTGATGGATGTGCCCTCTTCTGCCTTCAACCACAAATACACAAGCATATGGAGGACTATCTGAATGAACAGTAGTTCATTGGCCACAGCTTGGGAGTGCCTGACCTAGTTATATTTTTTAATTGCTAACACCCAATAACTTTATACACACACCTTTTTTCTGAGACTGGACTTTGAATAGAGGAAGGTTCAAGGCCAAGTAATATCTCTATCTATTGACTCAGTTCCATGGAAGCAAAAATGCCAGTTAATTTATATTTCTTTTAATTTAAATTTCCATACCGCCATTCATCTGAGGATCATATGGAAGTTTACAATATAAAACACAAAAAATACATAATATATTAACAAACAAAACCAATACCCTCCTCTGGTTTAGATGGCCACATTTTAAAAGGACTGGAGGGGGGGGGGGGAGGAATGTTTTCACCTGGCATCTAAAGTTATATACCGAAGGCACCAGACAAGCATCCCTGTGGAGAGCATTCCACAAATGGTGAGCTATCACAAAAAAACCTGTTCTCATGTTGCCACCCTCCATACCTCTTGTAGGGGCACACAAAGGGGCACATGAAGAAGCACCATTGATGATAATCACAGGTTCTGGGCCAGTTCATATGGGGAGAGGTGGTCCTTGAGATAATTGCAATTCTAAGTCATTTGAGGCTTTATAGGTCAAGCCAATGCTTTGAATTGGATCTGGAAACTGAATAGCAGACAGTGCAGGTAGGTCAGGATTGGCTCAAACCGTCTTGTCCTGGTGAGCAAGCAGGTTGCTGAATTCTGCACCAGCTAAACTTTCTGAACTGTCTTCAGAGGCAGCCCTACATACAACACATTGCAGTAATCTAACCTAAAGGTTACCAGGCATAGGCGACAGAAGTTAAGCTATCCCTGTCTAGACAGGGCATAGCTGGGTCACCTGCCAAAGCTAATGGAAGGAATTCTGCACCATCGAGACCACCTGAGCCTCAACCAACAGATTCAGAAATACTCCCAAGCTGCGTACCGGTTCCTTCAGAGGCAATGTAACCTGACCAAGAGCAGGCAACCTCTCATCCATCTGATCTAGCAAACCACCCACTAACTCTGCCTCAGTCTTATCTGGATTGAGCTTCAGCTTGTTGGCTCTCATCCAGTCCATTACCAGTCCAAGTTAATAGTTATTTGGCTTCCTTTCCCCAGTATGAAGAGAAATGGGGGCTTTGGCAGAGTCCTCCATAGAAGCATCACAGCTACTGACTCTCATTGGTCTGTATCTTGCCTCACATAACACAGGGGTGGGGAGCCTCAGGCCTGCGGTCCAGATGCGGCCCTCCAAGCATTTCTATTTGGCCCCCGTGGTTCTCCCCAGGCCACATCCCTCACCAGCCCTGCTTTGCACCCTCCCTGAGTGTTTTTGTCTGGTTGGAATGTGCCCTTGGAACTCTGATAATGCTTCTAGCATGCTTGGATGAAAACTTGAGAAACGTGTGTGTTTGCTGCCCCTCTTCACAGCATCTACCACCAATATATGGCCCGGAAAGCAGCCCCCTCAGGCTAAAAAAAGGTTCCTCTCTGGACATATCGTGTGTGCAGTTGAGACTTCCAACTAAGGGCCTGTCCATACTTCCACTTGTCATGTGCCTAGAAAGCACAGGTCAGAGCAGTGTTCTACTTGTCCCATGCTTTGTAGGCATGGGTCCAAGTGGTTTTCCATTTGCCCCACCACTTTCACCAGGAAAACCCACTCTTTACTGCTGAATCAGAGCAAACATCAATCCACAGAAAACCCAATTGACGTTTGCTCCAATTCAGCAGTAAAGAGTGGGTTTTACCAGTAGAAAGTGGTGGGAAAAGCAGAAGCATGTGCAAGCCCTGAGCATCTGTTGCTGTTTACACAGGGGTGTGGAGTACTTTAAAATGCCCTTTGCCTCTTTCTTGGCTCAAGTGCGAGTCTGGTTAGAGAACCCTCAAGCCATTAGCTGTTCATCCCTAAAACAAAAAAAGCTGCCTTCTCACTGCTACCACCAAGGCATACTTTGAGGAAGCAGCTCTGGTCCCCTGAGCAAAAGGGTCCCCAAACATAGCAGCGCTGGCTGTGTCTACATTTTGTAATGAGTGAAATAACACATGTTGCTACCCTGGGCTTTGTCAGCAAACACTGAATACATACACAACATATATTTAAAGCACAGGACTTCCCAAAAAGGATCCTGGGAAGTATAACTCTTTACAAAATCACAGAATTGTAGAGTTGGAAGGGACCACAAGGATCATTTAGTCCAAACCCCTGCAATGCAGGAATATTTTGCCCAACATGGATGCTAGAAATTATAGCTCTGTGAGGGGCAAGCTAAAATTCCCAGGATTCCTTGGGGGGAAGCATGACTGTTATATTCCTGCAAATGTGCTTTAAATATATAGTGTGAGTGCAACCATTATTCCATTATTTACCAGGCTCCAGGACCAAGCTCACCACTGCTTTCTGGAGTAAACAGGATACCACTTTGAACTAGGGCAGTATCTGGTCTATATTGTACCTACCATTAGTCGACATCATCATGAACAATGTGCAAATCATCCAGATCAACTCTTGGTTGTTGAAATGAGTTCTCATGGAGGCTAACAGGCAATCGAGTATGTTTTCGGAGGCTAGGAATTCAACATTCAGGTTCTGCCTCATGGCTGCCAAAAGCATAACATAAAATCAAGGAGGCATCAGATACTCATTCCAACAGCTCATCACAAAGGTGCCAATAAAAAAAAATGATGGTGACTGGTGCCTATTAGGACAGGGTGTAAGGCAGGGAGGCCAACAATATGGGGAGCCAGTGCCAATGACAAGCAGAGTCAACTCATTCCATCTGCCTCCATGTTGAATTTGGTCATTTCTTATAAACCACTTAGAGGTTTTACTATAATCAAGCAGTATATATGTTTTGTTAAATAAAGAAAAGGGCAACACTCAGACTAAGAAGGAAGTTCCTGGCAGACAGGGCCACCCCCCCGGGACATATCAGAAGAAAGAGAAAAGGCAGGTGGGGGCTAGCTGAAGGCAGATTGAAGTTGGTGGTGCAGCGCTCCATTTGTCACAATGGGCCTGCCTCCACTGCAAAGAGAACATCTCTTGCTACATAGACACAAGACTGGATTCAGGAACAGTCTCTGGCCTGGTTCACACATAATACTAAACCGTAGCCAATGTTAACCATAGTGAAAGCTGAGGTGTCTGGCAGATGAGCACTTAAACTTGGTTTATTACATTGCATTGTCTGTGCCCCTCCCGCTTTTCCATTAAAGAGACACAAATCAGAAGAGCCACTTTGCAGCTTTGGGGCAAGTCAACATCTAACAGCTAAAAAAAGAGGTCAAAGAACACGGTAAGAAGTAGATTAAAGCAAGTTCAACTTAGGTGAAAGAAGATGATAAGAATAGCAAGACACTTTGCCTATAATTTGAGACCTCCAAGTATAGGGTGGTATATAAATTCAATAAATAAATAAAATAAAATAAAATAAAATTGGTATGGAACTCAATCATTGCTCATCACCCTTACCTCTGCTAGTGAGCTCAAGCAGCAAAGAATATCCAGCTAACTGTACCTCAGGAGAATCAATGTGATTCTTCATTGCAGAGATAACAAGCTCCGTTACTCCAAAGAAGACTTTTAGATTGGCTGTGGGGAAGAAACAGCAGTTGCTATTATTATTATTATTATTATTATTATTATTATTATTATTATTATACATGTTACTGCTCTTTTCTTATAGTTTAAATTTTTAAAATTTTCTTTGCATGGATGCTGGGAAATGCAGATATGTGGATGTGGGCAGAGGATGATGGTCCACAGCACTTCTTCTTTAGGGGTTGCCACTTTGCTGTATGATATCTCTGGGGTCTGGGAGCAGGCCAAGTTGACAGGCATGCAGTGACTATCAGCGTGGCTGCAGAACTTACAAGGTACCGCATAGCAGCTGCATAAGGCTGGCAAAGCTGCTTTCTGCAGGAACTGACTATACGATTGAGTTACCCCATAGGGAACATACCGTGTTTCCCCTTTTTTAATACGTAGTCAAAAAGTAAGGCATGGCAGGGTTTTTAATCGTTTGAGAAATGTAAGACATACCCCGAAAATAAGCCATACTTCCGCGACGTGCGGAGCAAGACCACTGAGCGCCCCAGCCAGCTAGCGGGACCCAGCACGGTGGCCGCAACAGGAGGAGGAAGCCTGCCGGGTTGGGTCGGTGCCCGGAAGCGGCGGCGGCTGCTGCAGCGCCGATAAAGCGTGCAGCAGTGCCGCACAGAGCACCGAGGGCACAAGCCAGCAGGACCCAGCTCCTGCAATGCCGGCCGTGGCAGGAGGAGTAAGCCAGCCAGGTCGGGTTAGCGCTCAGAAGCGGCGGTGGCTGCAGCGCTGACAAAGCGCGAAGCAGCTCCGCACTCTCTGTGTGCGTGTCCATCCCTTTCTCTGTGCACGTGCGCGTCTCTCTCTCCCTCCCCGTTCGTCTTTCTCTCTCCCCCCCTTTCTCTGTGTGTGCGCACGTCTCTCTCTCTCTCTCCCTCCCCGTGCGTCTTTCTCTCTCTCTCTCCCCTGTATGTTTGTGATCGCGTCTCTCCCCCCCCCCCCCGACAAAGAAAAGGTGCCGTGCAGGTTCCTCTTCGGCTTGTCATTCAGCTGCCCCGGCCTCCTCGCCGAGAGCTGATGCCGCTCCTCTCCCCCTCCTTCCCTTTCCCCCCTCCCTTCCCTTCTTTCCGTCGGTCTGTCAGTTGGGGTTGTGCGCGCCAGAGGCGCAGGCCCAAGCCTCGTCCCCCTCGCGCTTCCCTCACGAGCGTCTCGGAGCGGGACGGGTCCCGGCCTCCCTCCTCATTCCCCGGCCAGCATGAGAGAGCCTGGGGAGCAGCCTCTATACCTCCGCACGCACACACACCCGGCCGCCGCCGCCTTCGAAGCCATGGGAGATGAGCAGCCTCCCAGTGCTCCCACCCAACCGCAAGTGCTTCGACTGCGACCAGCGCAGTCCCACCTACACTGACATGACGGTGGGCAGCTTCATGTATACCTCCTGCTCCGGCATCCTATGAGGTTTAAATCCACCTCATAGAGTGAGGTGTCTGTCTCCTAGGCAGGTGGCCATCCAGCCTCTGATTAGAAGCCTCCAAGGAAGGAGAGCCCTTGATTCAGGATGGGGAGGAGGGGAAACGGAGAGAATAGAAGAGGCAGGAAATGCGCGCGGAAGAGAGCGCCAAGCGTCCTGAGCCAGTGGGACCCATTTGTACCGGCACTTTTTTTAAAAAAGACACCCCCTGAAAATAAGCCACCGTGTGTTTTTTTGAGGAAAAAAAGTTGTAAGACGGTGTCTTAAAAAAGGGGGAACACGGTAGATGCACAGCCAATCCAGCACAGCCAATCTAGCCAAGTCTAACCAGGATGGTGACTTCAAATCTGTTTTCTGCATAGATTGGCTGTACAATGAAGTTCCTGATCACACAGCCAATCCAGATGCGTCTTTTCCTGCCCCCCATGTCACATACACCTCTCATGTAGCTGATTTCAATCACTCACGGTTCTTTCCCAATCCTTGAAATGTTGCTGGAAATGCAGTAAATCCCAACCCACTGGTAGGAGCTATGGCACATGCAACTAGCACAATGCCCCACTCTTATGACCAAGATAAGCCTTTCCCATCCAGTTTGGCTCTGAACAACACTACCCTCCAAACAGAAGTAACATGCCCAGGGCTTTTTTTTTCAGCTGGAACTCACCAGAACGAGAATGAGGGGTGGTGTTCATGGTGAGTTCCAGCACCTTTTCATACAAAAATAGCACTGTTTATGCCTATATTACAAGTATAGCAGGGGCGGGCAGGAGAAACCTCCACATTTGCACTCTCTTTGGGGAGAATTCCAACACTCTGCTTTCCCACTCTGACTCATGCTCCTTATCCTCATGGAACCCTGTGCATCAATTTATATGTATCCAATGAGAGACAGCAGCACAGTCAAAGCGTACCCTTTTCTTCTTTCAAGAGGACAGTTAGACGCTCAATGCTCTTTTCTTGAGCTTCCTCTATGTCCTCGTAAGACAGCATGAATTCTGCAGGAGACAAAACAGGAGAGAGAGAGAGAGAGAGAGAGAGAGAGAGAGAGAGAGAGAGAGAGAGAGAGAGAATACACAGAATTGTATTCTGTGCTAATCCTACTCCAAGGAGAATCACTGAAATTACTGGACCTAAATTAGCTGTATGACTGGTAGCACTAGCATTGGATACAGCTCATTGTTCTTCAAATACCCTATTAAATGCCTATAAATGTGCATGGGTTAATGTTTTCTGATAATAGCAGCATATAATACCCGTGGCTTGTCCAATATTAATCCTACTCAAAGTAGATCCATTAAAATTAATGCCACAATGAATTTAGGGTTATTCATTTCATGGGTCCAACTCTGAGTAGAACGCAGTTGGATGCAACTATATGTCCACAGCCTGCCCACAAACTTTACTGGGAATACGTGCCCCCAGTTTCAGTACTGTATGTCTACTCTCTGAGTATGACTAACACTGGATACAAACCCACTGCATTTAAGGGCATGAAACATCAACTGCAAATCCCTGGATTAAGCCTTAGTTTAGCCACGCCCTTACGAGACAGTTTGTGGGTACCTCAAATGCAGAACATGTTCTCTCACTAACCCATCTGCCTAAAACAAAAGGATTATGTGGGGTTTTAATGGTTTCAGATTTTCTGCATGTTTCTGTCATTGAGTGTAAAGGGGAAGAGGTTCAAGGCAACAATAAGACAGGGACTGTGTTTGGAAGTGGGGGTGCATCTGAATCACTTTGAAAATGCAGCCCACAAACAACCCCTCATATATTACATTCTTTCATATTCCCAAGAAAGCTACAAGCCTCTGTTTCAGAGCTGCTTTTCCAGCATTACCTAGAACAGTTGGGATCCCACCGTTGAGTATTAAGTCCTGTAATCCTGGAGGCAGAGTCTTCTTCACCTTTACTAAGGGTGACCCAGCAAGAATCAGGCATTCTCTGATGAATGCATTGTCAGTTAGCTCCCTAAAGTAGCAAGAGAAGTGGAGTGGGGAATCAATTAATTTAGTTTAAAATATGTACATTATGTTGAGGGTCCAATTTGGGCTAAAAGGTAAGTTAGAAATGTAAAATAAGCAAAATAAAGGGAAGGGATTATTTAATTGTTAAAGCTGGGCATTCATTTTGAGGGATCCTAATTTCTCTTTGAGATTGGGGGCATAAACCTTTAAGTTTAGCCAACTACCCTCTCTTTCAGTGAACAACGACAGTAACTTCCATAGTTACATCCACACCACACATTTAAAGTCCATTTAAAGCCCATGGCTTTCCCAAAGAATCCTGAGAACTGTAGTTTGTTAAGAGTAAAGGGCATTGTTGTGGGAGAGGTAAACCACAATTCCATACAATTCTGAAGACGTGTGCATGCACATGAAAGCTCATACCAGTGACAAACTTAGTTGGTCTCTTAAGGTGCTACTCCTGCCAACCTAGCAGTTCGAAAGCACGTCAAAGTGCAAGCAGATAAATAGGTACCGCTCCTGTGGGGAGGTAAACGACATTTCCGTGCGCTGCTCTGGTTCGCCAGAAGCGGCTTAGTCATGCTGGCCACATGACTCGGAAGCTGTACTCTGGCTCCCTCGGCCAGTAAAGCGAGATGAGCGCCGCAACCCCAGAGTTGTCCACAACTGGACCTAACGGTCAGTGGTCCCTTTACCTTTAAGGTGCTACCGGAAGGATTTTTTAAATTTGTTTTGACTACAGCAGACCAACACGGCTACCTACCTGTAACTACAATTCCAAGGATTCTTTGGGGGAAGCTGTGACTACTACAGTGAAGTGGTATAAATGTCCTTTAAATGCATTGTGTGAGTTATTGGGTGGAGCAAGGGAGAAAACAAACCTAGGACTGACCCTGATGTGGGCCTCATTGTTGGCTCAATCTGCAGCATCATTAGCAAAAGAGAAGACAAAGGTGTATCCGTCTGCTTCATAGTTATCAGGGCTTCTTCCAGGTGACTGCTATTCTCCTTAATGTTATGCAGCAATGAAACTGGATCTTTCACCTAAAAAGAAACTCATGCAAATACACAAAAGGAGCACATAATGAAATCTGCGTATGTTTTCTCTTTACAGGCTCATTGTAGCAGAACTGCTTATAGTATAGCTCAGGGGTCCCCAGACTACGGCCCGCGAACCAGATGCGGCCCAATTGGCCTCCCAATCCGGCCCGCAACGCCCCCCCGCCCGCTGCCGCCGCCTGCTCTTGAAGCGCGCTGCGCGGCGGCGCCATTCCAGATCTGAAAAAAATCGCTGAAAATCGTTTCTGCGCATGCGTATGGGCCTCTCCCGACCCAGAAGAGGTCATTTCCGATGCACTTCCGGGTCAGGGGAGGTGCACTTCCGGGTCGGGGAGGCCCATACGCATGCGCACAAACAATTTTCGGCGATTTTTTTCGGCCTGGAAGCGCGCCACCGCGCCAATAAATGGGTGTGCACATGCACACTGGCGCGCAATCCCCCACCCTCCGGCCCACTGCGCGCGCACTCCCCTGCCCTCCGGCCAGCCGTGCGATCGGCGCGGCGGGCACCGGCCCAAAGGTGGGTAAGTCTGGGGACCCCTGGTATAGCTGCTATTCTGAGCATCTTTGGGAGGAACAGTGGGACAAAAATGTAACCAATAATAAGATAAGTGTGAGTGCTGGTTGGTGCCCGTTGGGACGGGTGGGGCAGAAGGCACTTACACCATAGCTGTCAAGTTCTCCTTTTCAAAAAAAAGGGAAATCCCCTAATGCTGAATACGCTTCCTTGCGAGAAAAGGGAAAACTTGACAGCTATGACTTACACTTATATTATTAGTGGAGCCAGAGCCAATGACACGAGTTCTAGAATAGCAGAACTGAGACTTGAGGACGCTGCTGGCAGCCAGAGTTGTCCTTTGGATTGGTTGTAAGTAGGAAGGCAGGAAGAAGGGGGTTGGCTGAAGGCAGTGAGGAGTAGTGCAGTGCTCCACTTTCCTTAATAGACTAGCCTTCATCTGCAGACCCCCTAACTCTTCATACATATCTAAAGTGAGCATGGGTTGTTCATAATTCAAATGATGGAAGTGACCTTGCCAACTGGCAAAGCCTTTGAACAATTTTATTTTCTATAGGTTCTGCTTTCTTTCACTTCTGGTTTATCACTGATATGTAGTTGGTGCTGTGGGTTAAACTACAGAGCCTAGGGCTTGTTGATCAGAAGGTCGGCGGTTCGAATCCCTGCGACGGGGTGAGTTCCTGTTGCTTGGTCCCAGCTCCTGCCAACCTAGCAGTTCGAAAGCACGACTAAGTGCAAGTAGATAAATAGGTACCACTCCTGTGGGAAGGTAAACGGCATTTCCATGTGCCGCTCTGGCTTGCCAGAAGCGGCTTAGTCATGCTGGCCACCTGACCCGGAAGCTGTACGCCGGCTCCCTCGGCCAATAACGCGAGATGAGCGCCGCAACCCCAGAGTCAGTCACGACTGGACCTAATGGTCATGGGTCCCTTTACCTTTACCTTACAGAAAGAAATGGGTCCACAGGAGGGTTACACTTCCTGTAAAGACATACCCTAAGTGGTGTCCAAACTTTTTTCAAAGATGGCCAGATTTATTGAGCTTTTACCCCAAAGTTGTTGAGCTTTTTTAAGGGTTGAATTTGTTGAGCTTTCTTTAGGATTTTACCCCAGGAAATAAACTTCCACAGGGGCCTGATTAAACTGAATGGTGGGCCAGATTAGGTCCCCAAAACGGACTTTGGACATGCCTGCCCTAACAGCATCTTCATTTGCTTGCAGGACTACAGCTGCCAGAGCTACTTAGCAAGAAGCTATGACACTGGCACCAGAAAGGCATGATCCCTGGGCCGGCTCTAGGGGTAGGCTGGGTCGGCAGGAGGGCGCTGCGCAGCCTCAGTTTCTCCCACGATAATCAAAAGTAGTTAACTTTTCAGAACTGAAGTTTGTAGTAAAATGTCCAATGGTTTCCTCTTTTCCACACCTAAGAAGAGAAACCTCAATGCTGAGGTGCGCAATTCAATGTTGTGAAGACTTGAGTGATAAGAAGAATCTGCTCTGTCAGGCTAGTGACCCATCTAGCCCAGCATCCTCTTCTCTCAGTGGCGAACCAGATGCTCCCATGGGAGGCCTACAAGCCAGACATGAGTGCCACACTCTTCCTTCCTGTGGTTTCCAGCAACTGGTATTCAGAAGCAGCGGCATACCTAGCCACTCAGGTGCCCAGGGCAGCATGCGTGCCTTGCATCCAGGGGTGAGGCGAGCCACCCATGAGGGCAAGATGAACCAGGGCAGGGCGCACTGCGTGGAGCCTTGCCAGTGCCTCCCCCTCAGCTGTAGGGTGGCAGCCTGAGGGGGAGATGGTGGGCAGATGCAAGCCCCACACTGCCGTTTCAGGCAGAGCAGAGCCTGCAGGCACCTGAGTCACTGTGTCACTCCCAGGAGAGACGTGTGGCTCGGGCGGGCTGCAGGGCCTGCAGTAAGTGCCACCCCCTTGTTCAGAAGCATACAGCCTGACAGTGGAAGTACCTCCAACCTCTATATGTACACACATACATACACACATCCAAGGATTCCAGAAACTCATCCAGTCATGTGTCTGATGGAAGTTCAGACATGGCAGAGGCAGTAGAGTTTTAAGATATATGAGTGTTTTACACATATATGTAACCTTTAGTCTTCAATGGAGGGGTGCACAGCAACAGCACCCCAAGATGCAGTGCCGGCCTATCCTCATGGCAGCATCATCAACATCTTTTTTTTGCTCTGCAGCTTATCTTGGACTCCAGGGCACATATAAGCATACTTTATTCTCTGCTTCCTGGTAAAGGTAAAGGGACCCCTGACCATTAGGTCCAGTCGTGACCGACTCTGGGGTTGCGCGCTCATCTCGCATTATTGGCCGAGGGAGCCGGCGTATAGCTTCCAGGTCATGTGGCCAGCATGACAAAGCCGCTTCTGGCAAACCAGAGCAGCACAAGGAAACGCCGTTTACCTTCCCGCTGTAGCGGTTCCTATTTATCTACTTGCATTTTGACATGCTTTCGAACTGCTAGGTTGGCAGGAGCTGGGACCAAGCAACGGGAGCTCACCCCGTCACAGGGATTCGAACCGCCGACCTTCTGATCAGCAAGCCCTAGGCTCAGTGGTTTAACCCACAGCGCCACCTGGGTCCCTCTGCTGTCAGAGGTAGCATGCCTCAATACCTGTTGCTGGGAATCGCGAGTGGGAAAGATTCAGGTTCTGCTTTCAGGCTTCCCTTAATGGGCCTCTGGTTGGCCACTGTAAGAACAACATGTTGGACTTAATGGGCTTTGACCTTATCCAGCAAAGCTTTTCCTAATGTCCTTAAGGGCACCTCCAAAGTGTTTAGCTTGGGGAATGCCTTCTCATCACTTAAATGTAAACAAACCAAATCTGTATCTTGGGTGGTAAGGTTGACCCACCAGGATACTCTAGACAGAGCAAGTTCCCTCTGAGGCAACTGCAAACTGAGTGGGATGCAGGAACCATGACCCCGTTACTTAAAGGGTAGAAATGGGGCACATGCCAAAACACATCTAGCTTGAAAATGTTCCCAATTGTGTGACTGTACAGAGACCAAAGCTAATCAAAGTTGGAGGGGAGGGGGGGACTTCCAATGAACCAGCCTTTGAAAACTTGGGTGCTCTCCAGATTTTTTGGGACTACAACTTCTATCATCCCCAACTATCAGCAATGCTGCTTGCGGCTGATGGGAGTTGTAGTCCAAAACACACACACACACACAAACCAACCAACTGGGTCCCATACTTTATTCTCTGCTTCCTGGTACTATCTCCTAATTCTGCTGTTTCCAAAAGTATCCCCCTTTATTCATTTGTATTCTAATATTCAGTTCTTTTGATGCTTTGACCTCATCAACACTTGTTGATTGACTAGGATTAAGATAAAAGGACCCCTGGACGGTTACCATAAGTTCAGTCAAAGGTGACTATGGGGTTTCAGCGCTCATCATCTCACTTTCAGGCCGAGGGAGCCGGCGTTTGTCCACAGACCGCGTTCCAGGTCATGTGGCCAACATGACTAAACCGCTTCTGGCACAACGTGACACCTTGATGTAAACCAGAGCACACAAAACTCCATTTACCTTCCCGCCACAGCAGTACCTATTTATCTACTTGCACTGGTGTGCTTTCGAACTGCTAGGTTGGCAGGAGCTGGGACAGAGCAGCAGGAGCTCACTCTGTCGCAGGGATTCAAACTGCTGACCTTCTGGATCAGCAAGCCCAAGAGGCTCAGTGATTTAGACCACAGTGCCACCTGAGTCCCTATACTAGGATTAATGGCTAGTACACACTTAGGATGCTTACCTAGGTTAATTGAATTTTCACATGCTAATTGATGATGCTCATATGTAGGTCCACACACATATTCCAATACACATGGATCTTGATTACATTCTCAAGGCCTTATATTTATATGTTTACACATAAATGCTAATTAAACTCCTCAAACCAGTTACATTAACCCCTTCTAATACACACTGAGACCGTCTTATAACATATCCCAGTTATAACATACTGTAGAAGTTATAATTAAATCCTAATATTTACAAAATCTAATCATTTAGCACAATAGATCTATTATCATATACATAACAGAGGTGGGTATATCTTTCGTAGACATCTCCAATGTTGGAGGCAGCATGCTTCTGGATACCAGTTGGAGATACCTCTTATACCTCTTATATATATACTGTTGGTAGGTTTCTGAATATCAGTCACTGAAAACCGCATTCTGCGTGTATTTAATGTAACTATCTATCTCAAGAGCCAACTCTGAACACCTTCACAGTACGGTTAAAGGGGAAATTTACTTTCACACAGGAGATCATGTCGAGAAGAATACAGCCAAGAGACCAGATGTCAGATTTGTCACTGAAAGAAAATTTGAGTGCCTCTGGAGCCATCCAGGATTTGAATGGAGGATCTGTGGGAAGAAAAGCCAAGGGGTGTGGTTTATTTGTTTATTTTTATCCCTTGTAACTTTTCCTTTGTAACCAAGAGTAACATCTCTTTGGAGGTGTAACAATATTCCATCAGAAGGCAACAACTGAATACATATTTTTTGTTTTGTAAATGTTTTCTAGCTAGATGGGGAGGGGGTAGGTCTGTGCTTTATGTGTTAATGTTAATTTTGTTCAATTTTTAAACCTATCTTCAATCGCTGCTCTGTACCATTTTTGTGATATGTTTGTAAATCACCTTGAGATGTTTATAAAAGGCAATTCATACATTTAATAAACTGAAGAGCCAGCGTGGCATGGTGGTTAGAGTGCCAGACTAGAACCTGATAGATAAATCCCCACTTGGCCATAAAGCTTCCCAGCTGACCCTGGGCCAGTCACTGCCTCTCAGCCTAATCTATTTTCCAGGGTTGTTGTGGGGATTAAAGGAGGAGGGGGAGAACCATGTTGAGTTCCTTAGACAAAAAGGTGGTCTATAAATGCAATGAAATAAATAAAGATAGTGGTTTTCAAGCTTTCCATATTCAGAGAACCATTTCTACACCTTAACTGTAAAAGAACCCGCAAAACATTCTAAGGATAAGCTACCATTCAGTTTGCATGGGGCACTGCAGAGATCTGTCAGTTTGTTTCTGGGCCTTATTTAAGGTGTCTGTGGTAGTGTTTAAAGCCCTGAATAACAGGCCCCAAATATTTGGAAGACTGCCTCCTTCCCTATAGTCCCTCCTGGGAAGTGCTCCCCCCCCTAAAAATGTTTAGGGGTACTCTCATTTTCCTACTCTTATTTAAATACTGCCCCTCAATGAGGCCAAACTTAAATTCACAAAATGTTTTGGGGTATGTGTCCTCCTGTGTCCCCCCAGAAAGAAAGCACTGCTCCTGGGTACTAAGATCAGTAAAGTGGGGCCCCTCTTGGTAGTCCTCATAAATGTGGGGTGGTGTTGGTCTAGGAGAGCAGTCTCCGTTGTGTAACTCCCTCCCCACAGAGATTTATTTGCTGTGCTCAAGCTTTCAGGAAATGGTGAACACGAGCCTCTATACACTGACCTTTTGACACCTAACATGTGTATTTTCAGGACCCACCCCATTCCTGTGACTGCAGTTTGTTCTAATGGTCTTTAATGCTGAACTTTAAATCGTTAAAACCTTGCTTGTGAAGGGACAGGTAATAATAATAATGTCACTGTAACTTAGGGTTGCCATATTTTGAAGGGCAAAAAAGGGGACACATCTGCTGACTTTTAACTATGGATACCTATGGCAACTCTCATTTTACATACCCATGATAAAGAGAACGTGTCCTGGAAAAAGAGGACATATGGCAACCCAACGTGTTGCTTCACATGAGGTGACAGAACAGCTTCAAACAGGGATAGGGAGTGTGGCCCTCTATATATGTTGTTGGAACTTCCATCAAGTCTCAGAGTAGACCCTTTTAAAGTAATAAGTAGGTAATTTCAGTTAATTTCAATAACTCTCCTCTGAGACTCACCTCCTCCTCCTCCTCAGTTTTAATCTGGATACAACCCATTGTAACGTACTGGATGTGAATATGTTCTGACAATATGAGCACATGTCTATTGCACTGAGACTCACTAACCATCCACACCATACATTTAATGTACATTTAAAGCATGTGGCTTCCCCCCATTTTTTTTGGGGGGGGGGAATTCTAATTTAGGTGCTGGGAATTGCAGCTCTGCAAACTACTATTCCAAAGGTCCATTGGGGGAAGTATTGCACTTTACATGTATGGTGTGGAACACTCCACATATATGTCAAACTACCATTACTAAATTACATACTGTATACTTTAACGTTCTTCTAGATGCCAACAATGTCATGTCATAAGGAAATATTTTCTCCTTGACCATATATTTTCAAAAACCCCACAGTCTTTCTGAAGAACAGGGCTGCTGAAAAGATAACAACACATTGCTACCTTCTTCCACCCTAATCTTCCATTTCATCTCATCATTCATTAGGGTTTCCGTGCTGAAATCACCAAGCACGAAAGATGCCTTGTCGTCTAAAAGGATGTTGGATGGTTTGAGGTTTCTGAAACACATCAGAGTTGTTTTTACAGCATGTTGAAATAGAGTTGCAGCCATGTTAAGAGTTCATTTGTTAAAAGACCTTAGGTTTTGCACTACAAACTACTGCAGATAAATAACAAAACAATATTTTGAAAAACTGACACCTCACCTGTGAAAAATGGTTTGTTTGTGGATGTAAACTAAAGCATCCACCATCTGCCCTAGAAACATTTTAATCACCTATGGAAAGAAATATATGAAATAATGAGGACATAATATACAGGAGAAAAGTTTGCTGTCATGCCATGTTAAAGTCTTCAGAAATTCTCTCCTTCCTGTTGACCCTTGACAAAGAAAGGATGGGCAATGGGAATAATGCTCTTCCTTCCGTAGCAACATTTGCCCACCTGTTTTCTGATTATGCTATCATAACATAGATTTTTGTTGTGAAACATGCCAAGAGTAGGCTGAGCCTGCGAGTGACAACACCCAGAACCAGGTCCCAGAAGTAGACATTCTCTCAACAGTTCCTGTGGTTAATGCCCACAAGGAGTTTGTGTACTTAGCTACCCAGGCAGGAATAATCAGTAGCTGTAAAAAAACTATGCAGACAAACTATATATTCAGTATAACCAGTCTTAGGCATGTGCCTGGGACTGGAGCAAACAAAGGAAATGCCTGCCCTCATGGCTGGTCCAAGGAAGAGAGATAGGAACAGATGTACTACAGTATATGCTCCTTCCTCTTCAGGAGGAGAAAATGACACCACGCAGAACCTTCTCTACCAATTGCTTTTCTATGGCCTGAGTATCTGCCTATCGGCTACAAAGCTCTGTGGACCTAGCCCCTTCTAATGCTAACCAGCAAGAATATGCACTTGTTAAGTTTGGCTGCTAACCTTCCACAATTATTACTATTTGTATTATACATATTTATTAAATAAAAACATTCTTTTCTACCTTCTTTTTAATTTTCTCAGGTTTTTGCCTCTTGGCCTTGATCAGAGATGAAAGGTCCCCTTGATCTGAATAATGCATCACCACACAAAGAAAGAGGGAGGAAATCTGCATGGAACAGGATGAAGATGAAAATCACCATGCCAATTTAGTCAAGGGGTTTCAAAGTTTGTCACAGTAAGGCTTCCTACACCAGTTCCAGCCCAGTGTGGGGAAGGGGGATGCTAATAACACTGTACAGGCTTTTCCAAGTGAAACCACCACCCAATCTTTGCATATAGGGTCAGGCAATAAATCCCAGGACTTGCAATCTGCCTAAGTGCATGTGGTCCGGCCTCTTCATATGATAATTTGGCAGAGCTTCTCCCTAACATGATACTTTTTGTAAGTACAAGTAATTTGACAAAATAAATAAATGGGGATGCATTAAAATATTTGTCTGCCCCCCATCCTACCTTCCCCAACCTAAGGTGGTACGATCCAGTTACAGGGAAATCACAGATCTAACAACTATGGGGAATATGAACATGGGTCTCCATGGTATGGATCATTGTTATTTAAAGGCATCCACTGGACTACACTGATATGGATTCAGAAGCGACACATCCCTGGATCACCAGTTTAGAGCTGCTGCAATTTACTTGGGAGCAAGTCTCATTGAATTCAGGAAACTTAATCTTTTCAGTAAGCGTACATACTGTACGATGTTTTGGCCTACAACTCCCATGATCCCTAGCTAACAGGACCAGTGGTCTGGGAAGATGGGAATTGTAGTCCAAAACATCTGGAGGGCCGAAGTTTGGGGATGCCTGGTATATACCATAGTAAGGTAAAGGTAAAGGGACCCCTGACCATTAGGTCCAGTCGTGACCGACTCTGGGGTTGCGCGCTCATCTCGCATTATTGGCCGAGGGAGCCAGTGTATAGCTTCCAGGTCATGTGGCCAGCATGACAAAGCCGCTTCTGGCAAACCAGAGCAGCACATGGAAACGCCGTTTACCTTCCCGCTGTAGCGGTTCCTATTTATCTACTTGCATTTTGACGTGCTTTCGAACTGCTAGGTTGGCAGGAGCTGGGACCAAGCAACGGGAGCTCACCCCGTCACAGGGATTCGAACCGCCGACCTTCTGATCAGCAAGCCCTAGGCTCAGTGGTTTAACCACAGCGCCACCTGGGTCCCGTATATACCATAGTAGCCTTAGGAAATTGTCACCTTGTTGTCCCAGATGATGAAAAGTTCTTTGTAGCTGCAGATGTTCTGATGATTCAGCTTCAGCAGTTCCATGGCCTTTCAGAAAAATGATGAGAAAGGTTCTATAGTAAACTAAAACAATTTAAGCTAAAGTGGTGCAGTCCCTTGTTTGCCAAATTTCTCCTCCTGATTCAGTCATGCTGCTGGATGCTATACAACTGATTTCAGCAGACCATGCTCCCATGAAACTGTGCTTAGGATCACACCTTAACTTCTTTTTTAGGGGAGGGAGGGATTGGGAGTCCAACCACCTTCCAAGCCAAGATAGATCTACGGTTTGTAACAATCCTCACCTAGGTTTAGAGAGGGATCCTAGCTTTGCAAGAGATTTCCAGTTACTCTGCCATGGGACTCCACCCTTTCCACATCTGGATAATGTAATTCTAAAATTACAGGAGAGTAACTAATCATATAGGCAGAACCGGGCAGGGAGGAAAGCACCATCTAACAAGGAACTTGCTCCCCAACTTGCCCCCCATTTCTAAACTATCGTTAACATATGCTGCAATTTTTCTTTCTTGCCAGCCTAGAAATATCCTTAGTCCCTTCTGTGCCATCCCCATAATTTTTTGTATGTGTGTCGCCATTGACTAATCGGGGATGTAATTATAAGTTTAAGCCTGCAGTTGGGGTTGGTGCAGGGGCTTGCTGTTTCTAATTTTTGTCAAGTGGTTAGATGCTTTAGGCACTTAATAATAAAAACTAATAATATCAGAGGCAGCTTTGAGAAACCTGAGTCCATGAGTAAGTTAAATAAGCCAGTTCCATAGTTCTATGGTCTGAAGTTGGCTTGTTTTAAAATCAACCCCTGTTCCTGATTCACAGGTAATAGCCCAGCTTCTTTGAAAGTAGAGGCATAAGAAGAAAAGCTGTTTCCATTCCAACCTATATTTCTCACAATCAGCACTACTTCCATTTCGCTTCCACCAAATATGACATTATTCATCACACTGTCCCCTCCTTAATGCAACTTACATTCATTTCAGTAAAATAAAAAAATTCCTTCAGCAGCACCTTAAAGACCAACTAAGTTTATATTTTGGTATGAGCTTTCGTGTGCATGCACACTTCTTCAGATACACAGATTACGTGTACTTCTTCAGATACACAGATTTTCGTGCATGCACACGAAAGCTCATACCAAAATATAAACTTAGTTGGTCTTTAAGGTGCTGCTGAAGGATTTTTTTTATTTTGCTTCGACTCAGACCAACACGGCTACCTATTCATTTCAGTGTAAAGGACATATCAGAAGAATGGTAAGACAGCATTTATTAATTGTATATTGTTAGTAAACTTTAAAAAACCCCAACAACTATGATGTGTACAAGTACCAGTCATTAATTTGCTTAACTGGTTTCCATTCTTGACCACAGACAACACACAAACTGCAGCAATTTAGTCATGTCTATCAATTTCAATGGGTCTACTCTGAGTAGGACTAACCATTGGTAAATCCCTTGTGGTTTCCTGCATGAAGTCCAGAAGGGAAGCTTAGTGTGTTGTAGTAATGTGCTGCTCTAAAGACAAATAAATGTATTGTGCCATATGCTTTCATAGTTTAGGAATGGGGCATAGATCAGTGGTAGAGCATCACCCTGGAGAATCACTGCCATTCAGCATAGACAATGCTGAGCCAGATAGTTGGTTGGTCTGATACTATACCACAAATAGGCAATATCCTACTTCCAGTGCCATAGGAAGGGGGTGCGGTGGGTGCAGGCCGCCTTGGGTGTCATCATTGAGGGGGGTGACAAAAAAGCAAAAATATGTGTTTTTTGAAAAAACAACTCCCACACCCACCGCACGCCCCTTCCTACGCCACTGCAGAAACACTCTCTCCTTGAGTTATTTCCAGAAACCAGAACCATTGCTGCCTCCAACTTTGCAGGCAGAGCACAGCCTTTATGGCTAGTAGCCTTCAACAGCCCCTCTCCTCCATGAATCTGTCTAATCCAGAGGCTAGGTAATGCAGGGGGCAGTGGGCGTCACACTGCGGGGCCTGCAGTGTGTCAGAGCCACGCATCTATCCTGAGGAGGCGGCGGTGGGTGGACATACCAGTGCCTGCAAACTCCATGTTTTTTTGAGCAGCGTGGGGCTTGTGTCTGCCTACTGCCTCAGCCACCCTACAGCTGCCTCCCCCCCCCATTGGCAGCTTGCTCCACCCCTGGTTGCAGGGTGCACGCGCCACCCCGGGCACCCAAGCGGCTAGCTACTCCTCTGCCTCCTTCACTCGATGTGTGAAATAAAAAAGAAAGATTAACAGAAAGCTACCTCTTGGAGAGCATCATTTGCTTGCTTTTCATCAATACATTCAACCTGCACAAAACAACAAACAACAAATAAGTTGGTAAAAGTAGAACAACTTATTATCCACTCCAAACACTTAAGGCACATTCAATACACTTAAACATTTAACACACATTTAAAGCACATGGCTTCCCCTAAGGAATCTTGTGGGGTGTAGTTTCACTCTCACAGAGCTGTAATACCCAGCAGTCTCAACAAACTACAATATAAAACAGTTTTCTACCTTGCATTCCTATCTCCAGACGCAGGTGGTGATGTGGTCTAAACCACTGAGCCTCATGGGCTTGCTGATTGGAAGGTTGGCAGTTCAAATCCACACAAAGGGGTGAGCTCCCGTTGCTCTGTCCCGGCTTCTGCCAACCTAGCAGTTTGAAGGCATACCAGTGCAAACAGATAAATAGGTATCACTGAGGTGGGAAGGTAAACAGTGTTTCCGAGTGCTCTGGCTTCCTTCACGGTGTTCCATTGTGCCAGAAGCGGTTTAGTCCTGCTTGTCACATGACCCGGAAAGCTGTCTGTGAACAAACACCAGTTCCCTCAGCCTGAAGTAAGATGAGCACCGTACCCCATAGTCGCCTTTGACTGAACTTAAACGTCCAGGGGTCCTTTACCTTTACCTTATTTTCAGAATTACAACTCAGAAGTCCTTCTAATTCTGAATGTCTCTAGAGAATTATTGTGGCCAATGCCGGATTCACGTACAGTATAAGCTAAACAAGCTATAGCTTAGGGCCCCACTCTCTTGGGGGCCCACCAAAAATTTAAAGGACAAAAACAACTGGATGTACATTTCAGAAGAATAGCAGCAATAAAGATGAATGTGTTACCGAATATGTTATTCTTATTTCAAACTATACCTGTAGTGAAAGGCACAAGACAATTTCAAGAATGGCAGAAGATTCTGTCAAGATTTGTCTGGCAGGGGAAAAAGCCTAGAATAAAACATAAAATTTTGATAGATCGAAAAGAAAGAGGTGGATTTTCCTTACCAGACTTGAGACTGTATTATGAAGCATCTTGTCTGTGCTGGATAAAAGAATGGATAGTTTTGAAGAATATAGACCTGCTAGACTTGGAAGGTTTTAACAACAGATTTGGATGGCATGCATATTTATGGTATGATAAAAAAAAGTCCCATCAAGGGTTTACAAACCATGTGATTAGAAGATCTCTGTACGAGGTGTGGGAAAGGAATAAAATGCTGTTAGAGACTAAGACACCATGGTGGATATCACCAGCAGAGGTACTAACAGTTAAGAAAGTAAATATGGAGGGGAGGAGGGCCACATATGAGGAAATTTTGACAAAAACTGAAAAAGGCTAGGGACTGAAACCATATGAGGAAATCAAAGAGGCCTTAACAGGATGGATACAATATCATCAAATAAATGATGTTCTTAGAGAAGATAGGAAAATAGGTTTTGAGGACAAAAGGTCCAGATTTCAAATGGAAGTGCTAGAAGGCAAAACAAAGCTTTTGTCAAAAATGTATGATTTGTTGTTAGAGTGGTACACAAAAGATGAGTTAACAAAAGAGGTGATGATTAAATGGGCAAAAGACTTTGGGCATAATATTGAATATGACGCGTGGTTGAAATTATGGAATCAAACTTTAAGATTCACAGCATGTACCGCCTTGAAGGAAAATGTATATAAGATGATGTATAGATGGTATTTAACACCAGTTAAATTAGCTAAAATGTATAGAATGAGTGAAAAAGCATGCTGGAAATGTAAAGAGAAAGATGGTGAATTTTATCATATGTGGTGGACATGCGATAAGGTAAAAAGATTTTGGGAGATGTTATATAATGAATTGAAAAAGATGTTTAAATATACTTTCCCAAAAAAACCGGAAGCATTTTTGTTGGGAATAATAGGAGAAGGGATTAGAAAAGAAGATCAAGTATTGTTTATGTATGCGACAACCGCGGCTAGGACATTGTTAGCCCAAAAATGGAAATTACAGGATGTACCTACAATTGATGAGTGGCAGATGAAAATGATGGACTATGCTGAATTAGCTAGACTGACTTGCAAGATCCGAGACCAAGGAGAGATGAAGTTTCAAAAGGACTGGAGTAAATATGTGGACTATATGGAGAAAAACTGTAGATCTTTGAAAACACTTGCAGGATTGAAATAAATCCTACGAATTGACTAAAAAAAGTTAAAAAGGAACTGCAAAAACTGGAGTTAACAAGATACCCGCATGAGGGGAGGGGGGGAAGTCACTGCTCGGCAGAGCAAGATGTAAGACGATAATATAAGATGTTTTGTAGAAAAGATTGTTTTTTTATTTTATTTTTATTTTAAATTTGTTAAATTGGAAAATTGAATAAAAATTTATTCTAAAAAAAATGGATGTACATTTCAAAAATATAAGATAAAAAACAAAAATAAAACCTACATACAGCAACAGTGTTTTGTGTTGTGTAGGCTCCTATGATTTAAGTAATGGGCCCCGCCTGCTAGCCTGCTCCCTAAACTGATTTGCGCATTTCTTTATCAATTACTTTGATAAAATACATATTTTGTTATGTGCAAATGGCTTTAGATACCTATTAGGTCCATAAACCAAGATCATGGCCACTGGTCACATCACCTCCTGGCAAATAGAAGGGGAAGAAATGGAGGCAGTGAGAGATTTTACTTTCTTGGGCTCCTTAATCACTGCAGATGGTGACAGCAGTCACGAAATTAAAAGACGCCTGCTTCTTGGGAGAAAAGCAATGACAAACCTAGACAGCATCTTAAAAAGCAGAGACATCACCTTGCCGACAAGTTAAAGTTAAACCATAGTTAAAGCTATGGTTTTCCCAGTAGTGATGTATGGAAGTGAGAGCTGGACCATAAAGAAGGCTGATCGTCGAAGAATTGATGCTTTTGAATTATGGTGCTGGAGGAGACTCTTGAGAGTCCCATGGACTGCAAGAAGATCAAACCTATCCATTCTTAAGGAAATCAGCCCTGAGTGCTCCCTGGAAGGACAGATCGTGAAGCTGAGGCTCCAATACTTTGGCCACCTCATGAGAAGAGAAGAATCCTTGGGAAAGACCCTGATGTTGGGAAAGATTGAGGGCACTAGGAGAAGGGGACGACAGAGGACAAGATGGTTGGACAGTGTTCTCGAAGCTACGAACATGAGTTTGACCAAACTGCGGGAGGCAGTGCAAGACAGGAGTGCCTGGCGTGCTATGGTCCATGGGGTCACGAAGAGTCGGACACGACTAAACGACTAAACAACAACAACAGGTCCATAAATTACCATATAGCATATATTCAACACAAAAAACAGCAACAATTTGTTGTTGACAAAGGGCAGCTGGACATGTAAGGGCTCCATTTCCTTCAGTAGCTTAGTGCCTCATTGAACCTAAATCCAGCCCTGATTGTGGCTATTCAGTGAAAAAAAGACTCTTTACATGTCCCAACAGCATTGAGCCCTGGCATTTCGTTTTGACATTATTGAGTGTTGTAAATATCTCTGTGTGGTTATATGAAGTACGGTAAAAAAAATTTTTTTTACTGCAAACCATATAGACCGAGAAGCAAACAGGTCATACATTTCTGAATAAATATCAAAAATAAATATTATATAGTACACACCCACATATAAGCAGGTTCCCAGGCTAAACCCTGTTGAATGCTTGTTTGTATTAAGTCCTGGCTATTACACAACAGATAAAATGGACTGGTGAGAATATGTAAGTCCTTTTCCTCTAGTAATGTTCTGATTGTTAATATAATAATACATTTTGTAACAGAAGCCAAAGGGCTCTTGATGAATATGTGGTTTTTCATACAGCCAATATGGTGCAATGGTTAGAGTGTCAGACTAGGACTTAGGAAACCAGAGTTCCCCCACTACCATGAAGCTCACTGGATATGACTTTGAGCCAGCCCTGCCTCTCAGCCTAACCTACCTCACAGGGTTGTTGTGTTAAATAAGGAGCAAGATAGAACCATGTATGCCACCATGAAGTCCTGGGAGAAATAGGTGGGATATAAATAATAGAATCATAGAGTTGGAAGAGACCTCTCTAAGGCTCATCTAGTCCAACCCTCTGCAATGTAGGATTCACAGCTAAAGAATCCCTGACAGATGACCATCTCTTTAAAAACCTCCAATGAAGGACAGCCCATCACCTTCTAAGGTAGTCCATTCCACTGTCAAACAGCTCTTACTGTTAGAAAATTCTTCCTAATATTTCGTCGCAATCTCCTTTCTTGTTCAGGGCCTGCTCTAGGTAGACCCCCAGTGGCGCGGTGTGCCAGGGCGCCGTGCGGCGAAGCTGCGCGGAAACCATGCTGCGCCCTGCGAGGGCAGGGGCGCCGGAGCGATCTCCGCCCCTCAGCGCCAGGGCAGCCGACCTGCTCGAGACTGCCCAGTTCTTGTCTATGAAGACAAAGGTTTGGGTTCTATCCTCCAGAGCAGCAGAAAACAAGTTTGGTCCGTCCATCCTTTAGATATTTGATGATGGCTATCTGTAAGGGGGACTCCCTACAGGGAGCCATCCCCCATCATCCTAACGTCCACCTCAAGTACAGAGAGCACCAGTGGTTCTGAAGCAGCCAGAGGGGGAGGAAGAGACTCGGAGGGGGAGAGAAATCAGAGTGAGGAACAATGGGAAAGCTCGGAGGCGGAGGGATGCAGGCAGATGTTTGGGGATACTGCAGAGCCAGGCAACTGACTGCTGAGGGAGGAAACTGAAAGGGCATAGCTCCTTCCGGCGCCAGAAATGAGGAGAGCACCGCAACACGGGTCAAGGTGGTGGCATTTTGGGGTACCCAGACTACTTTGCTGGCGTAGGAACAGATGTACGCCATTGCCGGATTCTGATTCAGGATGAGAGGTCATGTTTTAAGCTGTCTCTACACTGTAAATAGATAGCACAATAAACTTCTTTGAAGACAAACTGGACTCAGGCGGAGTTACTCTAGAGTAGCCACGACGACCCTCTGACACTATCCTTTCCACTTCCAGTCTTCTTTTATCCAGGCTAAACATGCCCAACTCTCTTCACTTTCCCCCCTAAGGCCTAGTTTCCAGACATTCAATCATCTTGGTGCCCCTTCTCTCCACACCTTCCAAGTTGTCAATATCCTCCTTAAACTGTGTTGCCCAGAACTGGCCACTGTACTCCAGGTGGGGGCTGACCAAGGAAGAATAGAGTGATGCTATAACTTCCCTTGATCTGGACACTCTACTGTACTTCAGTTGATGCAACCTAGGATTACATTAGCCATTTTTGCTGCTGCGTCACACAATTGACTCATGTTAAGCTTGTGGTCAACTAAGACCCTTAGATCCACATGTACTCCTTTCAAGCCACGTGTCCCCCATCCTTGCAATCAATCAAATCAGATATAATAAAATAAAATCACTGGAGACCCATCTTGTCCATAAAGGCCCTTGCTCCCCCCCCTTACCTTTTTCATAATATACTTCTTTCTGCTGCCATCTTTTTCTTTCTCCACTTTTGATTCCACTATTAGCATTGTCCCAAGGGCCCCATGAGGCAGCGTATTCAGAATCTGCAAGGAATAGTAGATGTACTGTATGTAAGTCAAGTGGTTTAAGGACAGTGGGAACACCTTAAAGGCACCATACTGTACTTCCTCAAGACAAGACAGATACATTTCAGCTACACACAGAATGCTTGGTACACAGATCACAATATACTGTGAAGAAATACAGTATATTGATTATTTTAATCAGATCCACACTGTAGACACAAAATGTTTTTAGCAGTTGTCACAAAGGGGACAGTAAAAGTGCCTGTCTGATGTCAATATGCACTGGCAGGGAGTTCCAAATTAATCCATCACAATATACTGGGAACAAAGAAAAGGAATTTTCAAGCAGATCCACACTGTACATCTAGAGCCCGTTCAACGCGCATTTAAAGCTGACAGTGTCCTTTGAAAAATATATGGGAACTTAGTTTAAGAACTTATAGCTCTGTGAGGAGGAAACAACAGTTCCTGGGATTCTTTGGGGGAAGTTATGAACTTCAGATGTGCATTAAATGTGCTTTTAATATATGCAGTTTACTCCTTCACAGAGCTACAATTCCCAGCACCTTTAACAAACTACAGTTCCAATTATTCTTTGGAGAACATTTAAAATTCAGAATTAAAAACAGTTGAAACATTCCCTGTTTGCAGCTCTCACTGATTCTCTTTCCTCCGGGACTCACGACCCACATGGAGGCAACACCCACACCTTTAAAACCATTCTAGTGGGAATAGTAAAATAAAAAGACAACGAATGACAACGATGATAGCAGCATAGTTCCATCTATCCCCTCCTTGAAAACCTGGCTTACCTCCAGACGCCCCTCCCTAGGTCTGATATGCCTTCTCACACAAATTGCCCATATGTTAAACTCCCCCACCCCCAATTCCTACCACTCTCCTGCAATGAAATAAATGTACATAGAGGATGGGCAGCAGCCATTTTGGGCCTCCAGATGTGATTGTACTACAACTCCCAGATGTCAGCATGGTCCAGTAGTCGGGGGATAAAGGAAATTGTAGCCTTAACAGCATGCGGAGAGGTTACAGAAATGCTCTTTTCACCCTCCAGATGTTGTTGAACCACAACTCCCAGAAAGCCCCATGAGCCAGAATTGACAAACCATCAGGGGATGACGGGAATTGTAGTCTTAACAGCATCTGGGGGGGGAGATGTAGATATAGATCCCCTCCCCAATCCTGCCCCCTCCGTCACTTCAAATGCATGTGTGGGGAGGGGGAGGAGTTAAACCTCCGTTGCTTTCCCTCCTCCTCGCCTCAAATTGTCGTGTCCCCCCCCCCACCTCTCCTCAGGCCAACCCTTTGCCCCCCCCACCTCGTAGTTCTCCATGGCTGGCCGGGGAAGGGGGAGGGGCAACAGACACAAACGGCTCCCGCCTTCCTCCTCCTCTCCCCTCCCCCCACTCGTTCTTCACCTGCCAATTCTGTGGCGGGAAAAAAGTCTGCCTCGTCCTCAGACCTGTTTTACTTTCCCCCGCCCATTTTCAGCTTTCTTCAGCGCACCCCGCCAACTTTTTAGAATTTAGCTCATAACCTTACCATAGCTGCCAAGTTTTCCCTTTTCTCGCGAGGAAGCCTATTCAGCATAAGGGAATTTCCCTTAAAAAAAGGGATAACTTGGCAGCTATGAACCTTACCCCAAAACGGAACCTACTTCTTCCCACTGTCTTTCACACACACACACACACCCAACACTGTGATATTTTATTAGGGTTGCTGCACATCAATTCCTCAAGAGGGCGTGACGTGTTTTAGAGGAAAGGGCTCCAAAGCATGTGCAAAGTGGTTTCTTTGCCCCACAATGAAGTGTGTTTTTTTAAGGGTCAAAATTATCTGAGAACAGTGAAGGGAGCCTTTCCTTTGCGAATACAGCTGGTTTTAAAAATAAACCCAACAACCAGAAGTCTGCAAAGTTACATTTAGGCTTGAGCAAATATTTGCTAATCATAAGTCTAAGTGGAGGTTGCTGGGTAGCACTTTTGTGCTAACATAAAATCAGAGAATTTCTATTATTATTATTATTAAACAATTATTATGACCTTATTTACAGGCAAAAGGTCGCACAGACAGGTGGCCGCATTTCATTGTTATGAAAACTGACCGACAACAACAACAACAACAATAATATTTATTTATACCCCGCCCTCCCCAGGCAAAAACCGGGCTCAAGGCGGCTGACACCAACAGAATTACAATAAAACATAAAAACAATTAATTAAAATACAGATTAAAATACAGTATTAAAATTTAAAGTGCAGCCTCATTTCAAGTAGGCCATAAATCCAAGCCATGAGGGAGAAAAACACAGGGGTCAGGCTGAGTCTAACCCAAAGGCCAGGCGGAACAGCTCTGTCTTGCAGGCCCTGCGGAAAGATGACAAATCCTGCAGGGCCCTGGTCTCCTGGGAAAGAGCGTTCCACCAAGTTGGGGCCAGTACTGAAAAGGCCCTGGCTCTAGTAGAGGCCAATCTAGCCATCTTATGACTCGGGATCTCCAGAATATTGTTTGTGGACCTTAAGATCCTCCGCGGGGCATACCAGGAGAGGCGGTCCCGTAGGTACGAGGGTCCCAAGCCGCATAGGGCTTTAAAGGTCAAAACCAGCACCTTAAACCTGATCCTGTACTCCACCGGGAGCCAGTGCAGCTGGTAAAGCACTGGATGAATGTGATCCCGCGGCCGGGACCCTGTAAGGAGCCTCGCCGCGGCATTCTGCACCCGCTGGAGTTTCTGGGTCAGCTTTAAGGGCAGCCCCGCGTAGAGCGAGTTACAATAGTCAAGCCTGGAGGTGATCGTCGCATGGATCACTGTGGCCAGATCAGGGCGAGAGAGGTAAGGGGCCAACTGCTTGATGCGGTGGAGATGGAAAAATGCCAACTTTGCTGTGGATGCAACCTGCGCCTCCATGGAAATTATGATGATGTTATTAATTTATGTATCATTGTTGGTGTTAAGTCTCAAGGCAATTTACAATCATATAAGGAACTAAAGCAGATTTTGAAATAATACCAAAAACAACAAATGAAGATAGATTTAAAAGCAATACAGATAAATAGTCAAGGCAGAGACCTTTTTAAAAAGGTACTTTTCAACTAAGTTTACTCTGAGTAAATACAATGAAAGTTATGGACCTTAGTCATACTCATTAAGATCGTAACAGAAAAGCATGTTTAAAAATCAACATAAACCTAGCAGCTGAATGAAGCACCCTAAAAATCCAAACTGAATAAAGTCTTGACCTGGGTCAAATTTATAGATACACTAAGATCACATGCACACCATACATTTAAAGTACATGACTTTGCCCAAAGAATCATAGGAAGTGTAATTTACTCATTCACAGAGCTACAATTCTCACCACCCTTAAAAAAACACCCCTACAATTCCCATTATCCTTTGGAGGAAGTCATGCTTTAATTATGCTTTAAATATATAGTATGGATGTGATATACCCTGTTTCTCCGAAAATAAGACGTAGCCATAAAATAAGCCATAGCACGATTTTTAAGCATTCAAGGAATATAAGCCATACCCCGAAAATAAGCCATAGTGATAGGCTTATCACTATGTATGGTACAGTTTAACTACAAGGTTAAACTGTACCATACTTAATAATAATAAAAAGGCATCCCCTGAAAATAAGCCATAGTGGGTTTTTTTGAGGAAAAATAAATATAAGACGGTGTCTTATTTTTGGAGAAACACGGGTAAGACTGTGTCCTAGAGCAGTTGATTATGATGCTGACTACTGTATATGGGAAGCAAAACCTGGGACGTTATTATGTATTTTTCCATTTAATATCCCACCTTTCTCTCCCAGGTGCTCAAGGTGGCTTATTCACCAGTGACACTGAGGACCTGGTGTGTGATGGAAGCATTGCTGAATCTTTTGGAAGCAGTACTATATTGCTGTCAGATTCAGTGTTGTATGCAAAGGGAACTGGTGTGAAGGAAAGTACAGCACAATCACTTCAAAAGAGGAAACTACTCGAGTACATTGGTAAAAAGGAAATTGAAATTGAAAGCTAAGCCTAAGAGAGACAAATCTCTTTGAAGAACTTGTGTAACCAGGTAAAGTACCATCAAGTCCAAGAGGATGCCAGTATGACTGACATATGCGATGTTCCCTACAGCAGCCCTGTAATGTAGACACTGTTGTTTGCCATTCTCACATTGCAGGTGGGAGGCAAGGAGGTTAAGTAAGAATGGCTTTGTTTAATGCCACCAGGTGAGTTCATCACAGGAGAGGTGAGATTCAAACCAGAGATTTTGCGATTTTTAGTCTCTGTGCTGCACTGGACTTTAACAGATAGGCTGGGAATCCCACTACCTGGCTGCAGCACCTGACCTCATGTGGGCTACAATAGCAGTACTGCTACCATACAAATACGTATATACTGTTATGGTATGGTTACCAGATTTTTTTCAATGAATCAGGGGACACTTTTTTTTTTAAAGCTGAGTAGCAACAGGGAATCAGTAAAGTGGTACCTCTGAGGTCCGTTCTTAACCTGAAACTGTTCTTAACCTGAAGCACCACTTTAGCTAATGGGGCTTCTTGCTGCCGCCGTGCTGCTGGAGCAAAATTTCTGTTCTCATCCTGAAGCAAAGTTCTTAACCTGAGGTACTATTTCTGGGTTAGCGGAGTCTGTAACCTGAAGCCTTTGTAACCTGAAGCGTTTATAACCCGAGGTACCACTGTAGTGGGGATGGTGAAGCAAAAGACCCTGGGCCCAAGCACACATGCATATTGTATAAAGGTGCAAAACCCTTCTTTCACACCCTGTGAAACATAAATGTGCAGAGTTTTTTTTTTTTTAAAAAAAAAACTGGGCAATGGCACTCCGCCCACCTGTGACTCCCAAGCCTTCCCCATCTCCTGCCCCCTTCCCCCTTTGTTTTGACAGACCGTGGCAGGCCTGGGAGTCGCGGGCGGTGCGCTGGTGCCCAGAAGGGGCACAAGGCACACGGTTTCTCTGCCAGGCAAGGTGCAAAGCCCTTCTTTCACACACTGTGAAACATAAATGCAGTTTTTTTAAAAAAAACTGGGCAACAGTCGCCCACCCGCTACTCATGAGCCTCCCCCGATCAGTCAAAACAAAGGGGGAAGATGGCAGGAGATCTGTACTGCCGGATGTCCCCGGTTCCCCTTCGGCAGTGGCGGCAGCAGAGGCAGTCAGCAGCCCAGAGCCAGGCTGGTAGCGCAGTTGGCTCTGTCTGGCTTCAGGAGCTGCTCGCTGCCATGGCGCCCACCATTTTTCCTCTCCGGAAGTCGCCATATGATGTACGCAACACATCATATGGGGACTTCCGGAGAGGAAAAATGGTGGGTGCCACGGCAGCTCCTGAAGCCAGACAGAGCCAACTGCGCTACCAGGCTGGCTTTGGGCTGCTGAGGCTGCCGCTACCATGTTTCCCGGGGACAGATTTGCAAATCTGGGGACATTATGGGGATGGAATTTGTCCAGGGACAGATTTGCAAATCCGGAGACTGTCCCCAGGAACCGGGGACATCTGGTAACCCTATGTTATGGGTTTCCCTGTAATTTTCTATGTGCATAGGCTTCCTTGGGGCATTACCTTGGTCAGCTTTGACAAAAAAGTTGGGAAGTGATCTAGTGTTAGGCATAATTGATATAGGAGGCACTCTTGTATTTATTTGGGTCTATACATAAGTGCTTTGAATTTGGCCCAGTGGCAAATCGGCAATCAGCATAGTTTATTAACTGACATTGTTGCTTTTAGTTTTGCATTTATATACCATCTTTCCTCAAAGGAGCTCAGAGTGGTGTACACAGTTTTGCTTCTTCCCATTTTATCCCCACAAAAACCCTGTGAAGAATGTTAGGCTAAGAGTGACTGACCCTTCTCCGGGTTCCCTGCAAGGGAGGCTCAAAAGATGGTGACAAGGGAAAGGGCCTTTTCAGTGGTGGCTCCTCACCTGTGGATTGCTCTCCCAGGTGAAGTTCACCTTCCGCCTTCACTGCCATTTTTTTGGTGCTGGACTGACCTTTCCCTTCAGGCTTTTGATGGACCAAACTGATTTTATTCTGCTGTTAGCATTCTGCCAGTGCTTCCTGTTACTGTTATAGTGTGTACTGTATATACATCCATGAATTGTTTGTATAATGTTAAATGTTTCATTTGAATTTGTAATGGTATGTTTATATATTGGGGAATGGCTGTAGCTCAATGGTAGATCATCTGCCTTGCATGCAGAAGGTCCACAGTTCAATCCTGAGTATCCTCCAGATAGGTCTGGGAAAGATTCCCTGTACCAAACCCGAAGAAGCTGCTGCTAGTCAGTGTAGACAATACTGAACCAGACTCAGCAAATGACAGCTTTTTATTTAATTCAGCCTTTAATTCAGAACCGTAAGGACTAGATTAGAATCTTACTTTATATTTAGAGGAAAGGGTGTAGTTCAGTGGTACAGCATCTGCTTTGCATGCAGGAGGTCCCAGGTTCAGTCCCAGTGGCATCTACAGGTATGGCCTGGGTGGGAAGGAATCCTTGCCTGAAACCCCAGGAACTGCTGCAAGATAGTGAAGACAATACTGAGCTAGTTGGACTCAGTATAAGGTAGCTTCCTATGTTTGTTGTTTTTAAATGGAGGGTGCTTAGAGACCTTGGCCATAACAAGTGAACAAATAAATTAATAATAATTAAGAACACATGGAGATCCCAATACCTGCCAGATGCCTTAGAAACGGACTGCAAAACTGCAACCCTAATACACCAAATGCAGGTTTTGCTCAGAGGCTAAGGGTTCACTGGGGTTTTATTCCCAGCCCTCTTGCATTGCACACGGGATTGCGCCCTTGGCCTCGGGAAGGGTGGCGGGGCCTTCTGTGGGGCGACTCCACGTGCACCGGCTCCGATTCCACGAGCGAGGCCTCCCGGGTCAGCTTGTGGTGCTTCTCCGCCCCAAGCCTAAGGGAGATTCCTCCCTGTTCTGCCTGGCAGAGGCTCCGCCGCCCCGTCCCCCGCGCGGTTCCTTTAAGAGTTGGCCTACGTGGCAGTGCTTCTCGAAGCGAGTGCAACACAGCCCAGCCACTTCCTGTGCAGCCTCGTTGCAATAGGAGCAGCAGCAGCAAGCTGCCAGCAGCCACCACAGGAGGGGTTGTCGGGGGTGTGTGTGAGTGAGCGGCTAGTCCGGTCTCCCAGGCGCTGAGCAGCACCCAACACATCCTGGAGCGAAACCCACTCCTCCCTTCGCCACTCCCGCAGAACTCACTTAGCCATGGGGCAGAACGATCTGATGAGCACCGCAGAGGATTTTGCAGACCAGGTGGGTGTGGATTCATTCCTCTTTCCTCCCCCCACTTTCTCTTGAAGGAGAGGAGGCCTTCCTGCACACATGGGGTTTTGCAGATATTTCTGGAGAGTCCAGTCCCTTTCCTTCACGCGTCTTCTTTGTATTATATAGGAGAGAGGAAGATTTGCGGAGTGGGGGGTGTTGATATTTTGTGGCTTTTTGTGTGTGCTGGGGGGAGGGGGGTTGGTCGTTGAGGATGCGATCTCGTTCCCAACATCATAGGATCCACCTCAGAGGGAATCGGGAGATCAGCCTTCCCAGATCCCGAGTGCTTTGCACCCGCACAAATTTGAGGGGCGCGGCCCCATCTTTCACTGATCTAATCTAAAATGACGGGAGAAGATTGCTTAAAGGAGTGCTCGCAGAATGAGAAACCAAAGCAATGTCAAGAGGGCCAGGGTTTTAACACTCGCCTCCTCAACCTCCTAAATTTTTGCGTCTTGCGATAATTGGGGCTCAGGTCATCTGTGAATAGCCAGCCCTATCGATCCTGCTAATCAAGCAGATGACTAGTGTGAAATCCACCACTCCCCTCAAAGAGATCGTAACTCAGGATTATTATGGGACAGAAGACCAGTTTCAGACATCATAGATTTTCCTCCCCACTGGCAATAATTTGCCTCTGAGATTAGAGGGATTCGCTTTAACGTTATGGGGTTGCATTGCACGTTAGCGAAATGAAGGTGTGTCTTGTGCGTTCCTTTGCTATACCTATCCTATCCTTGAGGGAGGTAAGAGATTTGGCGATTTCCAGAAAATGGTGAAGTAGGGTGCTTATTTAACGTGGTCTATAAATTTGAGGGTGGGGTGGGGAGAAAGGGAAAGAAAATGTGAAAATAATGAGAAGTTTCTCTACCCAAGAGCTTCTGCAATCTGGGAGTGCTATGGTGTCTAGTCACCACCAGTATAATCTCTCCCTGTTCCTCTGTAGAATGTGTACTGTATGTATGAGTCATTTAATGTACCCTACCTTTGGAGTGGGGCACAAAGAACTACCCCCCCCCCCGGTACTTTAATGAAATCATTTAAAACACTTTCCACATTTGGGGATATGGAGATTTCCAAAGTAATGTAAAGTCAGAAAAGTGGTTTTTCTCAGAGACCATGATCCTATCAAAATGCTGGACAAAGCATGAGGAAATTGATCGGTGTATTGGTAATATGCTGATCATTTGTCTGTGTTTTATATCTACCTTTACCTATTATATTTGAGTAGTATTCAAGTTTACAAAAACCCCAAGTCTTTTTTTCTTTTTTACTGATTTTTTTTACTGGAGGCATCAGTATCTCTGTTTGGCACTCCAGATTAAATAGAGTGCTATCACAAACCAATCTTTTCCTGGGGGTTGTTTATCAGCCAGAAGAGCCAAATCTTCACCTTTCTCTGGATCAAAAGCGGAGAGGCTAAAAACTTTCCTCCCTATCCCCTGTGTTCCTGAATGAATGGAATTCAAGCTTCCTTTCGTTTCCTCAGCTCATGTGACATCTGGTTCCTTACTGCCCTTGTGTATATTTCCTTTTAGCTTATGAGAAGGTAGAAAACTGCCGCTCGGGTTTCCCTTTTTAAGAAGAAAATGGCCAGGAGGTGTTGAAAGTTGTTTTAATTCTTTTGGTGTTAGGGGAAGAACAATTACCGGTAAAGGCAGCTGGTGACAGATTCTGTTGTTCAGGTGTGTGGAAGGTAAAATACACTTCTGTGCTTCCTACCTTTTGGACAAGACAATCCGGTATTATCTCATAAGCCAGTGTCAACTGTCCCTGTCTTGGTACAGGTTTATCTAACCACAGTCTGGCACTGTGATGGAAAACATGTGTGAGACAGGCAACAGCTTAAGCTGTTTCATGTGTCTGGTGCCTCTTAAGTGAACCAGCAAATGATGGTTGGGGTGGGGGTGTTGCCTTTACAAAAAAGGTACATACATCATGTGGTACTCCAGGGTATTTCCTCCCTCTTAAATATAAAGCAGTATAGAAATGAAATGAATAATTATAATAATTCCTTTCATTTCTATACTGCTTTATATTTAAGAAAATAAACAAATCTCAAAGCAGTTTACACCCTACGTTATTATCTGCTTTCCTTGGTTTGGAAAAAAGAATATTATCCCTTGGTAAAAATATCCCTTGGTAGCAAATACATTTAACTGCATGACCTTAATTTACCCTGGGTTAAAAAAAAAAAAGCCACCTGAGACGGCAAGCATGGTAGCAGTGACTTCTGTCACTTCTGCTGTAAGAGTTTTTATAGTTTGATAATCGAGGGCCCTGGAGCTTAGCAGCTTAACTGAACTTCTACATTACCCCAACAGACAAATTATGGGATGCTGTTGTGGTGCAGTAGTTAGACTGCCATACCCAGGAGACAAGGGTTCCGATCCTCACTCAGCTATAAAGTGCACTGGGTGACCTTGGGCTTGTCACTTACTCTCAATCTAACCTACCTCCCAGGGTTGTTGTGAGGATAAAATGGAGAGGGGGAGAACAGTGTACACAACTGTGAACTCCTTGGAGAAAAACTGGGACAAATAACTAGACATAGCATAGTGGCTGAGATTGTGCCATAGGAACACAGGAAGCTGCTTTATCCTGAGTCAGACCTTCTTCATCTAGCTCAGAATAGTCTATACTGACTGGCAGCAGCTCTCCAGGGTTTCAGGCAGGGAATACCCCAACCCTACCTGGAGATACCTGGGATTGTGTCTGTGACCTTCTGGGTACAAAGATGTCAGAATAATAGAATCATGGGGTTGTGAGGGACCCCGAGGGTCACCTAGTCCAACCCTGTGCACTGCAACCTCTGTGGTTGGAGGCGTTAATGCTTCTAAATACAAGTTGCTGTAAACCTCTGGAAGGAAGAGTGCTCTTGTGCTCGGAGCCTCCTTTCCAATTTCTATCAGGCCGTAGTTAGCTGCTGCGAGAACACGATGCTGGACTAGATAGGCCATTGACCTGATTCAGCAAGCTTTGCTTATGATCTTGTGTCTTTAGGCAAGCATATAAAAATGCTGAGTTAGCGGTAATAATGATCCCATTTTCCTCAGCCCCCCCCCCCCAATCCCCACACAGCTTCATTCCCCTTTAGCTAGCCCAGACAATTGCAGTGTCCTTCAGTTGCTGCTAGACTACAACTCACATCATCTCTGACTTCCGACTGAACTGGCTGGGGTTGATGGGATTTGGAATCCAGCAACATCTAGAGGGCACCACAATGGCTACATCCCTGTTTAAGCCTTCTACAGCCCAGTTTTGTTCTATCCCTAAGCTTTGATTCATGATAAATTCCCTTCACATGAGTTGCATCCTCCTAGCTTTGCTCAACAATTCTGCACCCGTCCTCACCCCTGACAACTCCCCACCTGCTCACATTTATTCTTTGTCTCAACTCCTTGCCTCTCCACCTTGATTATGCTCCAGGTGCCAATAATCTTTTTGTATACTGTTACTCTGCAAATTGCTGTGCACGTTAGTATTTTAAAAAAACAGTAAACATTCTTGCCTAGAAACCATTCTTCTATCTAGCTCAGAATTTCCTTCACTGGCTGGCAGCAGCTCTCCAGGGTTTCAGGCAGGAGACATTCCTACCCCTGCCTGGGGATGCAGGGAAGTGAACCATTGTGCTTACATTGTGCTTGCAAAGCAGATGCACTACCTCTTAGCCATGCCCTTTGCCAATAAAAACCTCAACTTAATATCGTCCTAGGAGCAGAGGTTGCTAGGTGAAACAATATTTTTTAAAGCATCATCTAGGACCATAGGAAGCTGCCTTTATGCCATCTAGTTTAGTATTATCTACACAAGTGTTTCCCAACCTTGTGCCTCCAGATGTTTTGGGACTACAACTCCCATCATCCCTAGCTAGCAAGACCAGTGGTCAGGAATGATGGGAATTGTAGTCCGAAAACAGCTGGAGGCACAAGGTTGGGAAACACTGATCTACACTAACTAGCAAAGGATTCTCAGGGTTTCAGACAGGGCTCTCCCAGCCTTACCTGGGGATGCCTGGGATTGAACCTTGGACCTTCTGCATGGAAAGCAGATGCTCTACCCTGAGTTGTGTCTCTTCCATGCTGCTGGCAGGCCCATCAGCTGGATAGAAGAAGTAAAATGCAGGGCGACAACAGATGTTTTGGATCTGCCCACTTTTACAAGACTACATTCTCAGATGCTTCTGTCCTTTTAAAAAAGGAAACTGTGCATTTATATGTATATTTGCATGTTTATTTCTATGAGTTTGTTTACACTAGTTGCGAAATGAGGTTTCTTAAACACAACATTCTGAAAGCCCAGTTGTCCAGGAGAAGATATTTCTTGCCCTTCCCAAAATGCCTTCCACTAAAAATAACTTTTTTTTTTGCACTGATTTTTAAAAAAATACTCACATCTTCGTAGCCACATACTCTGTTGATCCATTTTTCAAATGGTGTGTCGGCAGAGGTGTGAAATAAGGATGTGTCTGTCTTAGTTCAAATATGAATGAGGCTTCTTACTTGGTCTTCAACAGTCTGCTCTTCCCATCTCATGGGGACAAATTGAGGTATGGCAGGGCTGCTTTTGGGTGAGAAGACAAGAGCAGGTGTGTGGAAACCTTAGCTATCCAGATGTTGCTGGACTACCACTCCCATGAGCCCTAACAAGCATGGCCAGGAATGATGGGAGTTGTAGTTCAGCCATATCGGGAGGACCAAAAGTTCCTCACACCTGAGACAGACTGACGTAGGCAACAGAGTTTGCATTTCTGCCAGTGGAATTCTCATTGCCACATGGGTCCATAACCACAAGGGGTTCACCTCCCCCAATGGGTCCCTTTAGGAATCTTCCAGACTCCTTTCCTAAATTGTTGGCTTTCATTTCAAAAGAAAGATGCTTTTAGTTTTCTTCAATTTGAGGATTTTTTTTAAAGCACGAAGGCAGTATTTTTTGAATTGTTTAGTAAAATGTAAATCTGTTCCTGCCTTCAGTTGATCAAGCCAAAGAGTGCAAAACTGGCAAAATTATCTGGTGTGTGTGAGGGCGTGCATCAGGCATCCCCAAACTGCGGCCCTCCAGATGTTTTGGCCTACAACTCCCATGATCCCTAGCTAACAGGACCAGTGGTCGGGGAAGATGGGAATTGTAGTCCAAAACATCTGGAGGGCCGAAGTTTGGGGATGCCTGGCGTGCATGGATCCTCTTGAAATTGCAAGGTGGGTATTCCCCCTTTAAATATATGTAAACCATAACCTCTAGGAGCACTGATGCACTTCTGCCATGGTTGCAAAAGGCAGCCTCAGGTGTTTTGCAAGTACTTGGCAATTTAATTGCAAAGCAGCTGTTGAGGTTTTTGCAGCTAAATTGATTTCTCTGCCAACTTCTCAAGATAATTTCCTCTTCATGTCACTTGCCCCAACAGACAGGCCAATTACCACCTGTGCAACTACAAAGCAGAACCATTCAACTTTGGGGGAGTGCAGCAATGTACCGCAAGTTATATGTCTGTATGTGGAGAGAGATACTTGCACAGTTGGCATTTGTGTAACAAGCAACTCCTGAAAACATCTAATCTGGGATTTAATTGAAGCTTCTTTAGATAAGGAAGGGGAGGAATGGAAAATTCAACTCTGCAAGCTATCATTTTTTTTATTGGCTGGCATTTCTGCTCTAATTAGTGTGATGCCAGCACAGCTGAAACACCCAGAAGGGGAAACATGTTGTTAACGATTGCACCGGTAGGATTGTGATATGGGATTGTCTAATTTTTGCTGGCCATGGTTGCTAGCCATTTGTGGTTGCCAGCAAAACTTGAGAGACCACATTATCCCACATATACACAGCAGGTCCCTGCAGTCTACAGGAGAGCTTAGTCAAGTTCCAAAGACCTCAGAAGCCTACTTCATAGTAATTCACAGCAGATCTTTCAGTATGGATGTGTGGAACAGCATTCCCATCAAGGCAACAACAGGTGCCCGCTCTCTGCACTTTTCTGGAAACAGTGGAAACTTCTTGTTGTTCTGATAGGCTTCCCAGCTTAATGCATAGGTTCTGCAATGGGTGTCTACTTCATATTCTTTTAAAATTTATCTGTTGCTATTTTATGAGGTGCTTAAAACTGTTTTTAGCTGTGTTTACTGCACCGTGTACATTGCCTTGAGGCAATGTAGATAGCTAGATGATTGCTAGACAGATAGCTGTAGCTCAGTAATACAGCACCTGCTTTTCATGCAGAAGGTTCGAAGTTCAACCCCTGGCATTTCCATATAGAGCTAGGAGAGACCCCTGCCTGAAACCCTGGAGAGCTGCTGCCAGTCAGTGTAGACAGTACTGCACTAGAGAGATGAACAGTCTCACTCCTTATAAGATGGTGACCTTTGCTACTAGCAATTGCCCTTTCTCTTCCCAAGCAAGCCTCCTCTCCAGAGCTCAGCCCTGAAGAGAACTAGACCCAGTAGAAGATCTGAATTGAATGCAGCCAGGTGCTCTCTAATTATTGTTTATTTTACCCTCTTTTCCATTACAAGGCTTGGCAGGCTATTCATATAACTAAGCTGTCTGCATAAAAGTCCTTCCCACTAATGGTTTGTGTCACAGTGGCCGGAGTGGACTACTTCAGAGTAACGACGCTACGCAGCTCTGCATTTTATTCTTTTATTGGTGCTGCGTATTTACAGTGCTCAAGTCATTGCTATTTACACGGAGCGATGTTGTCAGTCGGTTTCAGAACCTCCTAATGGCTTTTGGCGCGTCTTTCTCCAACACAAAAGCTTTGGCAGACCCATCCTCTTGCCCCTCCTCTTCCTGCGTAATTCTGGAGTTGGGGGGATGGGTCTTCCCCCCTTACTTGCCCCTTCCTGTCCCACCTGGGACCCTGGCTCCTCTACCTTGCCTGAGCCTCGGACACGACTTCCTGCTTCCCCACTGGAATCGGAACTCTCCCTGCTTTCCCCTTTGCTCGGGGACGGGCTTGAACTCAGGAGGGGAGGGACTTCGCGATATCCCCTGTCCCTCACATCCACCCCCCTCCCAAGCTCTCCTTCACCCCTCCCCAGGCCCCCCCCATGTGTCGGTGACGACTGGAAGCCTAAAAACTCGGTGCTCTCCGAGCCCGTTGGTGTGAACACCTCCCCCCAGTCCTGCGAGCCCCCCCCTTCCGCCTGGGAGGACGGGAATCCCAAAAAGTCCGTGGCGTCAGAGTTGGTGGGGGTAAAAATGTTTTGCCAATCTGCTCCTTCCTCTGACTGGGTGGATCTTGGCGACACCCATACCTCATCCTCTGGTTCCTCAAACTCCGCTTCCCAGCGCCATGGTGAGCTGTTCTCCCGTGCCTCCTCCTCCTCCCCCTCCCTTTCCATGTGCCAGGGCTTGGGTCTGTGGGGAAAGAGGGCGTGAAATTCTTCCACCAAGAATTCCTCCTGTATCTGAGTGGCGGGAACCCATTCATTCTGGGACGGTGGAGCATCCTCCCATGCCATGAGGTACTCCAGGCCCCCCACCCCCCACCTTGAATCCAGGATGGCCGTGGCCTCATTGAGTTGCTCCCTGCTTTCCCTCTCCCCCCCTCCCTCGGGGGTTTGTTCGCTGTCTCTGAGCCTGCTGCTTTCCCTGTACGGCGACAGCAGCGATCTATGAAACACTGGATGCACCCTCATGTCCTCTGGCAGTGCCAGCCTGTATGCCACCGGGTTGACCTGTTGCGTGACCGTGAAGGGGCCCAGCCATTTGGGTGCCAGCTTTTTGCACCTCCCTCTGGTGGGAAGGCCCTCCGAGGACAACCACACCTTGTCCCCCACCCTGATGACCTCCCCTTGTCGCCTGTGGCGATCTGCCCCCTTTTTGTACGCTTCCTTGGCCCTCTCCAAGTGTTCTCTGAGCTGCTGGTGCACCGTCTCCAGTTCCTCTGCCCAATCCTCAGCCTGTGGGCCCTCCTCCTCCTCCTCCCTCTCCCTCTCTGGGAAAGATCTGAGGTCGCGCCCGTAATTGGCCTTAAAGGGCGACACCCCTGTGGAGACGTGCACTGCATTGTTGTAGGCAAATTCTGCTAGTGGCAAGCGATCCACCCAGTCCGTTTGCCGCTGGCTGACGTAGCATCTCAGGTACTGCTGCAGAATGGCGTTGACCCTCTCCGCTTGTCCGTTGGTCTGCGGGTGTCTAGCCGTCGACAAGCTGACCTCCACCTGCAGGAGGTTCATGAGCCGCCGCCAGAACCTGGAAACAAATTGGCGGCCACGATCCGAAATAACCCTTAAAGGTAATCCATGCAGTCTGAAAATGTGATCAACAAACAGTTTGGCTGTCTCTTCTGCCGAGACTGCCCTGGCACACGGTATAAAGTGACACATTTTGGACATGAGGTCCACCACCACCAACACTGCAGTCTTACCCCTGGACGAAGGCAGATCTGTGATGAAGTCCATGGACACCACTTCCCACGGCCTGTGTGGTGTGGCCAAGGGCTCCAGCAACCCTGGTGGCGCTGCTCTGACCACCTTCGCCCGCTGGCAGGTGGTACAGCCCCTTACATAGTCTCGAACATCTTCCCTCACCCCTGGCCACCAGAAGTGTCTCATGACTAGGTGAGTGGTCTTGTCCCTTCCAAAATGCCCCGCTGTAGGGTTGTCGTGCATCTGCTTGAGGACCGTACGTCGAAGCTGGGTGGTGGGTAGGTACAGCGCACCCTTGTAGAAAAGCAGCCCTCTGCGTTCTGCAAAGTCTTTTGCCTGCTCCCTCCCCCCTCTCAGTTCTCTGAAGATGCGGTTGGCAAATTCATCCGCTGCCGTCAGTGCTGTGAGTTCTGCCTCGCTCACCACTGCTGCTCCGCAGGACCATGCCGACGGGGGGAAAATGTGCCTTGGGGCTGGTGGCGCCTCCTCCTCCATGTACTCTGGCTTGCGGGAGAGGGCATCCGCCCTGACATTCTGCTCTCCTGGGATGTAGTGTATGGAGAAGTTGAAGTTCGAGAAGAACTCCGCCCACCGTATCTGCCGCTGGTTGAGCACCCTGGCAGTTCTCCAGAACTCCAGGTTCTTGTGGTCTGTGCACACCTGGATGGGGTGCTTGGCGCCCACCAGGAAGTGTCTCCAGTGCTGGAACGCCGCGTGGATCGCAAGAAGTTCCCGATCAAAAACTGTGTAGTTTCGCTCGGGCTGGGTCAACTTCCTGGAGAAGAAGGCACAGGGTCTCCACTCTCTGTTGGCGTCCAGTTGCAACAAAATGGCGCCCACAGCCTTATCAGAAGCATCTGTTTCAATGCGTAGGGGCGCGTCCTGAACCACGTGGAACAGGTTCTGGTCTGAGGCGAACACCCTCTTGAGGCTTTCGAACGCTGCTTGCGCCTCTGGTGTCCACCTGAACTTCTGCTTGCCTCTCAGGCAGTCAGTGATGGGAGCCGTAACTCGAGAGAAGTTCTTGATGAACTTCCTGTAGAAGTTGGCAAAGCCTAGTAGGCGTTGGGCATCTTTGCGCGTCCTGGGGCTGTGCCAGTCCAGGATGGTCTGCACCTTGTCCTTGTCCATTGCCAGCCCCTTGTCTGACAGCTTGTAGCCCAGGAAGTCCACCTCCTTGGTGTGAAACTTGCACTTCTCCAGCTTCACATACAGGTGGTTCTCCTTCAGGCGCTGTAACACCTCCCTGACGTCCTTCACGTGCTGCACTGGGTCGTTGGAGTAAATAAGGATGTCATCCAGAAAGACCAAGCATTTCCTGAAGAGTAGGGACCCCAGGACGTGGTGCATGAAGGCCTGGAAGCATGCTGAGCCCCCTTGCAACCCGAAGGGCATCACCAGATATTCAAAAGAGCCCAGAGGCGTGAACATCGTGGTTTTCCACTCATCGCCTTCCCGGATCCTGATCAAGTTGTACGCCCCCCTCAGGTCTAGCTTGGTGAAAATCTTGCCTCTGCGTGCCGCTGTCAGGAGATCATCCACTCTGGGCATGGGGAAAGCCACTGGCTCTGTCACCGAATTCAGCCGTCTAAAATCCACCACAAGACGGCGCTGTTGCGTGTCTTTCTTGTCCACCCAGAAGACCGGGCTGCCCCCTGCTGCCTTGCTTTCTCTGATGAACCCCCGCTGGAGGTTCTTGTCGATAAAAGCGCGCAGATCCTCCAGTTCCTGGTCTGACATGGCGTACAGCTTGGCTGGGGGTATAGTTGCCCCAGGCACCAGGTTGATCTGGCAGTCAAAAGGCCTGTGTGGGGGCAGGTGGTCGGACTCCGCTTCACTGAAGACCTCCTGCAGGTCCCAGTATGGTTTGGGTATCGCCTCACCCCCTTTGACGTGCATGGTGGCCACCGTGGCTATCGGAGGCCCCTCCCCTGGTTGGTGCTGCATGCAATGTTCCAGGCAAAAGTCCGATCCAAAAGTGATGCATCTCTGATGCCAACTTATGGAGGGGTCGTGGCGCGCCAGCCAGCTCATGCCCAAAACGATTGGGGGGTCTGAGATGGTGGTGACGTTGAATGCCAGTGTCTCTGAGTGCCTTCCAACCGTCATTCTCATGGGGGGGGTTTGATGAGTGATGGCCCCTCCCAGCAGCTCTCTGCCGTCAATGGTTGCCACGTGCAGAGGAAAATCCAGCTGCAGAAGCTGGATCTGGTGCTCTTCTGCAAAGTTTCTCGAGAAGAAGTTGGCTGAGGCACCACTGTCAATTAGGGCGAGGACCGTCAATGGATAGCCATTTGGGAGCGTGAGCGTCACTTCTAGAACCACTCCTGCTCTGGGAGGGGTGGGCTGGCTCTGCTCCTCTCTGTGCGGGTGGGTGGGCTGGGGCTGTTGTCTGCTGACTGTGCCTGGCTGCCGCCCCTTGTCTCCTGCAGCCAGGCTTTCCCGTTTCCCTGCTGTGGTGCTGCGTCAGTGGGGGAGGGCACAACCGTTCCCGCCTTTCCTTGCCACTCCCTGCGATGTGGGCAGTCTCTGACGAGATGCTGGGGGGAGTTGCAGAGAAAGCAATTCCCACCCCTTCCCTCCTTGCGTCTTGGCGCCGCTGGGGTTTGAAAAGCCCGCGCGCGCGCGCTATCAATCTGCATGGGTTCCTGGTCCTGACTGGCCCCAGGCGTGGCTTGAAAGGGTTGTTGAGGGAGTGGCTTCTCCTGCGACCGTGGGAACCAAGCCCGCTTTGCGCGCGTTGCTTGCTTGTCGCTCCATCTGGATTCCTGCCTCACCCCCACCGCCAGAGCCGCTTTGCTCAGTTGATCCATATTACTGGGCTTTGGACCTCTCGAGAGCTCATCCTTCACCTCCTCATGCAACCCCAAGTAAAACGCCGCTTGCATTGGGGCAGACTCCAGATCCCACCCCAATCTGTGCACCAGCATGGTGAATTTCGCCCAATACGCGCGAACTGTCATATTTCCTTGGCGTAAATTATGAAGTTCCTCCTTAGTCTGGTCCATATGACTATCGGACGAATACATCGTTTTCAAACCTTCTAGAAATAGTTTGACATTCTTCATGCAAGGATTCCTTGTTGCAATTAACGGTCTTAGCCACTCCCTGGCCGCCCCTGTAAGGTGCTCCACAATAAACGCTACTCTGTGCTCATCATCAGGGAACTCATCGTGGTGCAGCTCAAGAGCATACACAATCTCAGTCTCAAAGCCCTGAAACTCCTTCGGGTCTCCATTGAACTTGCTTACTAGGGTCCCGGCTCTCCTTCCTGGCAGCACTTGGACTTGGGGTGCCCCTCCCGCCTTGTTTTTCTCTGCATCCAGCTTGTTTTGGAGGTCTACCGCCACCGCCCTTAAATGCTGCTCTTTTTCCTGGAGCTCTCTCACCTGTTCCGCAAGTTGTAGCCGGTCGTCCTGGACCTTCTTAGTCTCCTCTTTAGCTGCCTTCAATTCTCCCTGCGCCTGCAGCGACAGCTGTTGCAGTTCTAGCTGGGCTTGCTCAGCGATCTGCCGCCACTTCTCCGCCTCTGACACGCTCATCCCTGCAACTCCAAAGTAGCCCAAAAATGATTAGGAGGTTGCTGTCACAGTGGCCGGAGTGGACTACTTCAGAGTAACGACGCTACGCAGCTCTGCATTTTATTCTTTTATTGGTGCTGCGTATTTACAGTGCTCAAGTCATTGCTATTTACACGGAGCGATGTTGTCAGTCGGTTTCAGAACCTCCTAATGGCTTTTGGCGCGTCTTTCTCCAACACAAAAGCTTTGGCAGACCCATCCTCTTGCCCCTCCTCTTCCTGCGTAATTCTGGAGTTGGGGGGATGGGTCTTCCCCCCTTACTTGCCCCTTCCTGTCCCACCTGGGACCCTGGCTCCTCTACCTTGCCTGAGCCTCGGACACGACTTCCTGCTTCCCCACTGGAATCGGAACTCTCCCTGCTTTCCCCTTTGCTCGGGGACGGGCTTGAACTCAGGAGGGGAGGGACTTCGCGATATCCCCTGTCCCTCACAGTTTGGCTTGAGAGAGAATAAGCTGCTGGTCTCCTGTGCAACATCTTTATATTCTTACTCTAGGTACTCTGTTCAGAAGCTCGGTAGTTCCATTAGCATAGAAACTACAGGAGAAAAACATACTGCTTTTTATTATGTACAGTGCAGGATAATCTGCCTCCTCTCAGGGTTTTCCAAAACAAAATCATCCGCTTCACACGCCTGTAGGAAGCTCTATAACTCTTCTATTTGGGTTATTTCCTTAGATCAGATAATCTTTATACCATTTTCTGACATTTAACCAGTTGCAACTATGTGAGCGTGAGGCAGGGGGAGGATCTACAGGTTTTAAGCAACTGGGAAACAAGAAAGTCAAAAGCAACTACAGTGGTACCTCGGTTTAAGTACACAATTGGTTCCGGAAGTCTGTACTTAACCTGAGGCATACTTAACCTGAAGCGAGCTTTCCCATTGAAAGTAATGGAAAATGGATTAATCCGTTCTAGACGGTACGTGGTGTACTGAAACTGAAATTACTCAAACCGAAGCGTACTTAAACCGAGGTATGACTGTACTATGTAAATCAAGGAAAGTGCGGTCCTCCGTATGCTGTTGGACTACAGCTCTCATCAGCCCTAGCCAGGATAATGGGGGCTGTAGTCCAACAATGTCCAGAGGGTCAGAGATTTCTCAATCCCTGATGTAAATGATCGACATTAACAAGTGTGACCTGAATCAGTACAGTGGTACCTTGGTTTTCGACCGCCTCGGGGAGCGACCTCTTCGGTTTCCGACCATTGCGGACCCGGAAGTGTTTACATCCAGGTTCCGAGGTGCTCAGATGCGCAGAAGTGCTCTATCGGTGCTTCACGCACGCGCAGAAGCGTGCCGCAGGGAGCGACGAACTCGGGGAGCGACCGGCTCCCCGGAACCAATTGTGGTCGCAAACGGAGGTACCACTGTAATTGCATGTCTCACTGTGTCTTCCTCCAGAGGGCTAGGACCATGTTGTGGTTGTAAATATTGAATTTAAGATGTTTAGGGTTCCAGGATAGTTTGCCAAACTTCTGTCCCAGTTTCAAATTTTGTTTATTTGCATCTAGTCACTGGGCCACCACAAGTGCAAGGGTTCAAAAAAAAAACAACCAAGGGAAAATATGTATCCACATAGTAACATGAGTTAACAAATAATTTCTTCATGAAAGGTGCCAGATTTCGTGTAAAATTCTTATCAGGGAGGGATTGTGAAACTATGAACAAGGCTATTCAACTTGAGTAAATATGTGCCATGCTTTTCTCCTTGTTTCTTCTTCCAGATTTCCTCGGTTAGTTTCACCCAAAAGTACAATTCTCTGTGTTAGTCACGTATGGTCTGTGAGCATGCCTGAATTTTTACTTACTGCTTTTGCATCTTGCTCTCTCTGTGTGTATAAGCGATCTCAACACTTGCATTTTAACCTGGAGAGCTGCATAAATTCCTGCCTTGTTGCATGGTGGACATCAGGAGTTGGGGACATCTGGTGATCACAGAATCATAGCATCGTAGAGATGGAAGGGACTCCCAAGGGTCATCTAATCCAACCCCCTGTAATGCAGGAAACTCAACTAAAGCATCCATGGCAGATGGCCATCCAAACTCTGCTTAAAAGCATCCAATGAAGGAGAGTTGACAACTGCTTGAAGGATTCTGTTCCACTATTGAACTGTTCTTACTGTCAAATCTCCTTTCTTGTAACATGTTCAAATCTCCTTTCTTGAAACATGAAGCCATTGGTTCGAGTCCTACCCTTCAGAGCAGAAGAAAACAAGCTTGCTTCACCTTCCATGTCTCGGTCTCCTTTTCCCCAGGCTAAACATATCTAGTTCCTTCAACCATTCCTCATAAGGCTTGGTTTCTAGATCCTTAATCATTTTGGTTGCTCTCCTCTGCACACATTCCTGCTTGTCAATATCCTTCCTAAATTGTGGCTCCCAGAATTGGACACAGTATTCCAGGTACAATAGTGTGGTACTATTACTTCTCTTGATCTGGACACAATACTTCTGTTGATACAGCCTAGAATAGTATTAGCCTTTTTTGCTGCTGCATCACACTGTTGACTCATGTTAAGCTTGTGGTCTACTAAGACCCATAGATCTTTTTCACACGTACTGTTGGTAAGCCAGGGGTCTTATATTTGTGCTGCTGGTTATTCATGCCCAAGTGTAGAATCTTGCAATTCTCCCTATTCAAATTCATTTTATTAGCTTGGGCCCAGTTTTCCAATCTGTTAAGGTAATTTTGAATCCCAATTCTGTCCTCTTTGGCATTAGCTACCCCTCCCAATTTGGTATCACCTGCGAACTTTATGAGCATCCCATCAATTTTTCATCCAAGCAACGTTGAACAGGACCCTGCGGCACCCCACTTGTAACTTTTTTCCTGGATGACAAGGAACCATTAATGCACAGCTTTCCAAATTGTGTGATGTGACACATTAGTGTGTTGGCTGCAGTGTTTAGGTGTGTCAAATGAACTCTTCCCATGCTGTTCCTGGGGCTGGAAATGAGTTAGTTCCCCTGATCCACCAAGTTTTTTTTTTTACCCCATCAGAAAAAGAAATGAGATTAGTCTGCATGACTTGTTTTTGAGAAACCTGTGCTGGGTCTTAGTGCAGTGGTGCCTCGCAAGACGAATTTAATTCGTTCCGCGAGTCAATTCGTTTTGCGAAAAATTCGTCTTGAGAATCGCGGTTTCCCATAGGAATGCATTGAAATTTCTTTTTTTTTGCCCATAGGAACACATTAATTAAATTTCAATGCATTCCTATGGGAAACTGCGATTCGCAAAACAAATCCGTCTTGCGAGTCACCATCAGATCGCAAGACGCATTCGTCTTGTGAAAAATTCGTCTTGCGGGGCATTCGTCTTGTGAAGTACCATTGTATTCATAACATCCTTTTCTAAGTGCTCGCAGATCAACTGCTGAGTGATTTGTTCTAGGACCTTTCCTGGTATCAATGTCAAGTTCACCAGTTACCTGGATCTTATTTTCTCCCCTTTTTGGAAGACAGGGACAATATTTGTCCGCCTCCAGTCTGCTGGGACCTCACATGCTTTCCAAGAGATTATAGGCAGAGGTTCTGAGATTACACCGCAAGCTCCTTTAGTACCCTTGGGTGCAGCTCATCAGGCCCTGGAGGTTTTAAATCAACTAAAGTAGCTAGGTATTCCCTTATCATCTCTTCCTATCTTGCTCTCCAGCTCCCTCCTTACATCATTTAATCTGTTATCATTGCTTTCCTTTTGTGCAAAGACAGAGGCAAAGAAGATTTTGAGCAGTTCCACCTTCTCTCTGTCACCCAATAGCATTTTTCTGTCTTCTCTACACAGAGGACCTACCACTTGCTTGTTGTTCCTCTTGCTTCAAACACAGCCGAAGAAACATGTCCATCTTAAATCTCAGTTCATCTGTAAGCTCCTTATGCAGCCGCGCTGGTTTGTTTAAATACCTCCCACTTTCTTGTTGGAACTGTCTGCATTTGTGGTCCTTCAGTATTTTGCCCTTAAGAAACTCCCATCCACCTTGGGCTTTTCTTCAGAGGTTTCTGACCATGGGATCTCACCCAGTAGTACTTTAAGCTTTTTGAAATTGGCATTCTTAAAGTCCAGGGTGCCTGTCCGAACTACGCTCACATTTCCCTTGCCTCTGTATCATGAACCCTAAGAGGGAGAGGACATGATCACTTCCTCCCAAGTTTTCAAGTAAAGTACTTCCACTTTTCAGACAGTTCCTCTTGTAGGTGAGGACCAGGCCTGCAAACAATCAAATCTCCAAACAGCACAAGACAAACTACCAGATTTAATCCGAAAGAAACAAGCTCACTCTCTTCAGTCTCCTCCACCAATCCTTGCAAACACCCCTGTTTACGAGTCCTGTTCATGAGCTCCCAGAAGTTACTTGCCTGGCATTATTCACACTGTAGTTTTCATCTTCCCCAACTTGCTGGTTGGTTGTCCCGTAACCATGCTCAACAAACAGCATGAAGACTTATTTTCATCTGCTTACTTCCTGTGAAGGGTGCATTTACCCAGTCATCAGAAATGAGTGTGGCAAGCCTTTCCTGGTATTTATCACTTCAAAATGTGTGAGTGTGTGTGTGTGTGTGTGTGCATGTACTTGTATCGGTGCCTGAATCCAAAAAGCTAGCCTGTTGGGGAAAATGCTAGGCTGAAGCTTTTTTTCTGACTTGCTTTTTTCCTATGTGCCAGGAAGGGTGGGGTGTTTTTTTTTTGGGGGGGGGGAAGCTGGAAAACCTCTTTTTTGTAACCATTTTTTAAATTGCTTTGTCCAATATAAAGAGAAACAAGTTAATGCACAAAACCATAACAAGAAAAAACAAATCCAAAAAAGGTAACGAAAGAACGTACAGTATTAGACTTTTGTCAGTTAGATAAGATGCAAGCTCTCAACCTCTAAAACAGGCATCCCCAAACTTCGGCCCTCCAGATGTTTTGGACTACAATTCCCATCATCCCTGACCACTGGTCCTCTTAGGTAGGGATCATGGGAGTTGTAGGCCAAAACATCTGGAGGGCCGCAGTTTGGGGATGCCTGCTCTAAAATAACACAGAGGAAGATATATAATGTTACTAGAGTGCTGCCCCTTTTTGTGTTGCTGGTCAAAACTACCTACCTGCCAGCATTTCCACCTGCTCCCTTAACACCTCACCCAACCCTTCCATCCTTTCAGAACCACTCAGGTATTTTGTGTTCCTCCCTCCCTGCTTTATTCAAGCCTCTGCTGTTGTTTAAAACCACCTGCTGTATTGCAAGAAACAAAAGGGAGGTGGTGAATGGGGCTTTCCAGACGCTGCCTAAAAGCAGTTGCATTCTGTGACTTCCAGTTTCCCCCCTGAGGAAGCACTGATGTACCAGTCAGCAGTTTTATACCAAAGCAATCCAGGTTCAGATGTGGGTGATTTTGAGTTAGCCAGCCTAACCTACCTAGCAGGGTTGTTGTGAGGATTAGAAAAAAAAGTTGGGCAAAGACCTCAAGCTCCTTGGAGGAACATAGGATAAAAATGGACTAATAAATAAAGAATGACTTTATAGGGTTTCTGGCACCCTGGTTACATGAATAAAAGGACAGCTAAAGAACACTATGGGACGTGGGTGGCGCTGTGGGTTAAACCACAGAGCCTAGGGCTTGCTGATCAGTAGATCCAGGATGAGCAAAAGGAAGTACTTTGCACTGTGTGTAAATTAAAATGATGGAGTACTGTACACTGGAGAGGGCCACTAGCTTAAAATAGCTTTAAAAATGAAATCATGCAGAATTATGTCTGTTAAAAGGCTCTGGCTAAATAGACTTATTGCTGAGCCTTTTGTCTCATAAATCATCAGTACTGGAGTAAATGAGGCATCCTTGGAGCATCTAGGGCTGACAGTTGAGAACCAGTGCGGTATAATGGTTAAGAGTGCTGGATGAGGACCTGGGAGATGGGTTCTGATCCCCACTTGGCCATGAAGCTCACTGTGTGAGCTGTGGGCCATTCACTGCCTCTCAGCCTCAGCTATCTCGCAGAGTTGTTATGAGATTGCGTATGCCATCTTGAGCTCCTTGGAAGGAGGGTTGGATATACCGGTAAATTTTATATATGCACTTTATGAGAAACAAGGTGGTGGATTAGCAAATCCTTTAATGTGATCTATTGCTATAGCTCTGGGATTAGACTGCCTACTGCGGCCTTCCCTAACCTGGTTGGTTTTTGTGTGTGTGTGTGTGTGTGTTTTGGACTACAACTCCCATCAGCCGCAAGCAGCATTGCTGATAGTTGGGGATGATAGAAGTTGTAGTCCCAAAAAATCTGGAGAGCACCCAAGTTTTCAAAGGCTGGTTCATTGGAAGTCCCCCCTCCCCTCCAACTTTGATTAGCTTTGGTCTCTGTACAGTCACACAATTGGGAACATTTTCAAGCTAGATGTGTTTTGGCATGTGCCCCATTTCTACCCTTTAAGTAACGGGGTCATGGCTCCTGCATCCCACTCAGTTTGCAGTTGCCTCAGAGGGAACTTGCTCTGTCTAGAGTATCCTGGTGGGTCAACCTTACCACCCAAGATACAGATTTGGTTTGTTTACATTTAAGTGATGAGAAGGCATTCCCCAAGCTAAACACTTTGGAGTTGCCCTTAAGGACATTAGGAAAAGCTTTGCTGGATAAGGTCAAAGCCCATTAAGTCCAACATGTTGTTCTTACAGTGGCCAACCAGAGGCCCATTAAGGGAAGCCTGAAAGCAGAACCTGAATCTTTCCCACTCGCGATTCCCAGCAACAGGTATTGAGGCATGCTACCTCTGACAGCAGAGGGAGAACACAACTGCACTTTGAGAGGCAAGCTATCCCTATCCTGCTAGGAAGCCAGGTGGCCCCTGCTTCCTGCCCATTCTTCTCACCTGTGTTTCTTTCCCCTGGCAGTTCTTGCGAGTGACAAAACAGTACCTCCCGCACGTGGCCCGCCTCTGCTTGATCAGCACGTTCCTTGAAGATGGCATCCGCATGTGGTTCCAGTGGAGCGAGCAGAGGGACTACATTGATGCCACATGGAACTGTGGGTACTTCCTGGCCTCCATCTTTGTCTTCATTAATCTTTTTGGACAGCTAAGTAAGTGGCACAATATTGAGATCCTGTACGCTTGTTGTTAAATGGAGATTCTGTTTTCTGGACCAAGGGACCCATAAATCCTCTGCTTGGACTACAGCTGCCCAGTCTATAATAGTGGTGTGTCCTCTACAAGATCACAACCCTTAAGAGCATTCTCAGATCCCTTCCCCACCCCACCCCTTTATGCCAGATGACAGGTTTTGAAGCCGCCCTTACTCCTCTTAAAACCAGGGGTGGGGAAGCGGATACATCCAGCAGGCAAAATCCTTATCACCCCTCCCCAAATTTGACAATTATGCCTAGTGGTGAGGTGCTTTGAAGCCCCATGAATCATCTGATCCGCGGGGCTTCAAAGCACCACTTGGGGCTCTTGGTAAGGGACTGGCAGCAAAGAGCTCTGCATTGTGCATTGAAGCCCCACAGATCAGCTGATCAGCAAGACTTAAGGAGACCCTTCTGGCCAATCCAATCCTGCAGCAGTACATCATGGCTTGATGCCCAATAGCTTATGTAAGTGAGCTTTGGAGTATTTCATCAGTTGTAAATTGCAGTGACAATTGCTTAATATACTCTTGGCTTAATATACTGTAGAAGAGCAGTGGGGAATCACCGTGGACCTGATTTCAGCCAGCCCATGCCCAACAGCCCTGCTGCACCTGACTGTATATGACGGCTGATCATCAGTGCATGCCAAGCCCTGGACCTTTGCCTATGCGCTTTGTTTTTGTCTCTCTTTTGGCTCCCATGTCTGTCAGCACTCCGCCCCCTGAGTTTGCTTTTAGTGGGGAAGGAAAACGGGTCAGCTGATGTTACGGCCATGTCACATGGTTGACAGGCAGGTGATCTGGTGGCTGCCGGACTAGTGCTTAAAAACAAGGATGCCTTTAAAGAGATTGATGTTGCTATGGTTCAAGAGACAAGCCAGCAGAAAGCTTTGCAGGCGAGTCAAGGATTTAAAAGATATGAGGGTCAACAGAACCTTAGCAAGGGGAACATGATTCACTAATGCTGTTGACTTGGCTATTTCTTCTCTTCCGCCTCCTTTCCTAGGTGGCTGCATCCTAGTGCTGAGTAGGAACTTTGTTCAGTATGCCTGCTTTGGATTATTTGGCATTATAGCACTACAGGTAAGGAAATCAATCCCAACTCTTAATTGCACAACACTGAAAAACCGTGCCTATTCACACTTGCTCCTCCTGGCTCTGAAGCTGGGGGTTCCATTGCCCCTCCTGTAGCAAACTAGGGTGTCTGAGTGCTGACGGGCTCGAAGTCAAAACAAGAGGCGTGGTCACATTAGCTCTGAGTTATGTAGAAGTGGAAAAACAACAACACCTCTTGTTTTCTAAAGAAAAACACAATGGGGGGGGGAACAGAAATTCAAAAACAGCCCCGTTTCCAGCAGTGTAATGTTCAGTACTTCAGGCGGAATCTGCACACTCACCTTGAGCCCTGAGTTATGATGGCTATGCTCTGCCTCACAGCCCAAAGCAACACTGCAGTTCCTGTGGAGAGAATGCTCTTGTGCTTGGGTCCTGCTCGTGTGGCATCTGGGGGGCCACTGTGAGAACAAGATGCTGAACTAAAGGAGCTGTTGACATGATCCAACAGACTCATCTTATGTTCTTATCTTATGAGATAGCTGCTGCATAGTTCTTGGGAGCAGGGAAGTAAAATAAATTAAAAATGGGTACCCCCTTCTTCTAAGTCGTGCACACGTTTGCAAAATATATTAGCAGTAAGGCTGTAAAAGCATTTGTTTTTCTTTAGCAAAAAAGCGCTACTCCATTTTCACTCTCATACCCCTTGCTTGTCCAAAGAACCCATCTTATTTACACAGTGACATTAATGTGCATAGATCTTTGCAGAGAAAGCATAAGTGAATGTCCCAAGGAGTTTCTGTGCTAAATAGGGGGCAGAAAAAGAGTGTGGGAGAGGGAAGGTAGAAGAAATGATGAAAGTGAGCATCAGCAGATAGATGCCAAGCTTCTTTTTGGAGTATTTAGCTGCTGCAACCTCAAGATCAAAAGGAAAAGGTGGTTTTAAGCAAAGGGTTCAATCGTGTCTGGTTGTTTCCTCCTAGACAATTGCGTACAGCATTTTATGGGATCTGAAGTTTTTGATGAGGTATGTCTCATTCTCTTTTATCTCGTTTTACTAGTTCTTGCTTATTTATTCTTAGTTTCATTTATCGTTCACTTCTAACCAGCCAGCATTGAAGAAAATGATTATAGTGTCCCTTGTGCATTTTGCTTGTCAAGGTTGCTTTTGAATGTTTCTTAACGTTTTATCATTATCGCTATCATCCGTTACCTACCTTTCACTCTTAAGGCCTCAGTTTGGCAACAACAATCAAATCGCAAGGTTAAAAACTGTTTGCAACTTACAATCAAAGAAATAAGGTGGATCCCAAAAGATATATACATCTCAGGTGTCAAAATGTAAGCCACTTTCACTCTTGGGACTTGTCACTCAAAAACTCCAGAGGCAACCAGCATATAACCTTTAAGCATCTTAAGACTTGTAACAGCATATTTGAACACCACTGTGTCACTTTAATTTTTGTTGGTGCGCAAGCCCTTTGTGAATCTTGTCACGCCTGGCGTAGGTATTCAGGTGTGTGTGTTTTGGACTACCGGTAACTATATTTCGCCATCTACAGGAACCTTGCTCTGGGGGGCGGTCTGCTGCTGCTGCTGGCTGAATCACGGTCAGAGGGGAAGAGCATGTTCGCTGGAGTCCCCACCATGCGGGAAAGTTCCCCTAAGCAGTACATGCAGCTGGGTGGACGAGTGCTGCTAGTCCTCATGTTTATGACGCTGCTGCATTTTGACGCTAGCTTCTTTTCGGTAAGTGGCCCAAACATTACAAATATTTTGTTTTCATTTAGGAGGAGAGGTATTTTTTGTATGGGACTTGCCTCTTCCTCCTCCTCCAGCTCCTCCTATTCCCAGCACTGGTAGGTAGCCTATTGATCCTGGTAGGGTGGAAAGCAGGGAGGCCAATGTCGATGGGCAAGTGATGGGCAGGCAGAGTCAACAGATTATAGCTTTCTCCTCACCCTCCTTCCTAATGAGATGCTATTGTTCTTTATTGTATGCATTGGCCATATTTTTTGCACTCAGCTGCCTCAAAGCAAGTCATACAGTAAAAAATAAAATAGCAAAGACATCAATATCATATTTTGAAACAGTTACAGGTAGGTAGCCATGTTGGTCTGACATAGTCAAAACAAAAATAAAAAAATTCCTTCCAGTAGCACCTTAGAGACCAACTAAGTTTGTCATAGGTATGAGCTTTCGTGTGCATGCACACTTCTTCAGATACACTGAAACAGAAGTCACCAGAACCTTATGAATAGTCAGAGGGTGGGGGTGGGGGGTATTACTCAGAAGGGTGGTGGGAGTGGGTGATAGGCTGATAGGAGTGGTAAACCTGTTGATGACAGTTAACAACTGTTAACGACTGCAATTGGTCTTGCAGGAAAAAGCAAGGAGTGAGATGCTAAAGAAAGCTTTATCATGTATAATGAGATAAGAATCCAGTGTCCTTATTCAGACCTGGTCTCTCCATGGTTTTAAGCTTGGTAATGAGTTGCAATTCAATAACTTCTCTTTCCAGTCTGTTTCTGAAATTTTTCTGTAATAAAACAGCTACTTTGAGATCTTGTATAGAATGTCCTGGGAGATTGAAGTGTTCTCCTACTGGTTTCTCTGTCTTGTCATTCCTGATGTCAGATTTATGTCCATTTATCCTTTGGCGTAGGGTTTGGCCTGTTTGTCCAATATAGAGAGCTGAAGGGCACTGTTGGCATTTGATGGCACATGAAAGCTCATACCTATGACAAACTTAGTTGGTCTCTAAGGTGCTACTGGAAGGATTTTTTTTAATTTTTTTTTTTACTACGTCAGACCAACACGGCTACCTACCTGTAACTAAAATAATGTATTTACAAAGAATGTGTCCTTACACTGCGTGTAAAGGATAAGCACAAGAAAGGCCAGATATAGATTTAACTACTCTCCCAGTTAAAAACCATAAGCCTGGATAAACATGACAGTGATAGGGCCAGGTCTGCTTCTTGGGTGTGTGTGAGCATTCCACTACTGAAAATGCCTGTTGTCAAAGACCAGGGGGGCTAAGGAGGAGGAGGGGGCTGACAGCCAGGGCTGCCTCCCCCTAGAATGGTGGCAAATCCTAAGGCCAGCAGGTGGGGCCTGGCTGAGGGGAGGCTGAATTAGGTGGGGTAAGATGCCCTCTTCTCCCTTACACCAGCCTCTGATGACTCCTACTTTTCTCTGTCTCACCTCCCTCCCCTAGATCCTCCAGAACATCGTGGGCACAGCCTTGATCATCCTTGTGGCTGTTGGCTTCAAGACAAAACTGGCCGCCTTGACCTTGGTCATCTGGCTCTTTGCCATCAACATCTACTTCAATGCCTTCTGGACCATCCCAGTCTACAAACCCATGCACGACTTCCTCAAGTACGACTTCTTCCAGACCATGTCCGTCATTGGAGGCCTCCTGCTGGTGGTGGCCCTTGGGCCTGGTGGCGTCTCTATGGATGAGAAGAAAAAAGAATGGTAGAAATAGGAGGGGCAGGGAAAACGCATCATCTCGGAGTCTGGGGACTGACTTTTTCAACATGGGTTCCGTGGGGGAATAAAACCAAACTGCCAGCATCTTATGTATGTGCCCAACAATCCCTTCTTAAAAGGCACACCTCTATTATTATTATTATTTTTCGAATTCATGACCGCACTGATAATCTGATAACTAGAGCATTCTTCATCAAGGAATGTTTTTGTTTGTTTGTTTTTTGCCTCGAAACACTGTTCTGCTTTCTTTTGTAATCTCCAAAAATTGAAACCTATAGAAGCTGGCTTTCCAAGCACCATGTGGGCACTGTATTTGCCGCCTTTTAGTTTCCTTAATGGTTTTTTAAGACACATTTTTTTAAAAAAACAAAACAAAAACTACTGTGATCCGATATCCCTGTTTGTATACTTTTGGTGTCAAGGTGTTCCCCACTTCTTCTTTTTTGCATTCTTGTTGTAATTAAAGAAGTCGCCTCCCAGATTGAGCCCTGACCATCTGAACGATAGATCTAGCACACCTTTTGTACTATGGGAAAGGGATTTTTCTGCTTTGAAACAAGCCAGCCCACCACAGTATTAAAACAGCTAGAGAGAGGACCATCCCTTGAAACAGAGGCAGGAGGAAATATGTGCAGCAGCTGGGTCCCTCCTAGCAAAAAGCTTATCCACTGCTATGTTGTAGCAAAAAGAAGTGGGGGGGGGCAGGTGTTTGGGTTTCATGAAAAATTCTTTCAGGCGGGTCAATCAGAACAAAGTCCCATGGCAATTCAGATTTCTCAAATCCATCTTCACCTTGTTACTTTGCTGGAAATTTGCATACATTATAAATTTTGGAGCAGTGCCAAAATTCACTGACCACTGTCCATGCTTGGCAGGGGGAGATGTGAGTTAGGTGTCTATTAAGATATGGAGAACAGTAGGTTCCCTATGACTATATTACGTCACAAACAGGGCAGATAGCTGTTGGTATCTAGTATCCAGAGGTAAAATGCTTCTGTCTGTGAAGGTTCTCTCACAGCAAATGGCAACAAATTGGAATCTAGATGTTCTTGCCTTATTTTGTGGAACTGATTTCCACCAAATTATTTATAGGTTTGGTGAAAAGCTTCCATTTTATGTAGCCCTCATCTACCCACAGCCTCCTTTGTGGGTGAGACGAACCGTCTATGTTTAGGGTTTTTCTGTGAAGGGCTATGGCAGTGCGAATGAAGATCCAGCTAGCTTCTCTGTGCTAAAACCTCAAAATCCTTTGAAGAAAGGTCCTTGTCAAATTTTTCATCTTTCCCAGTAGATTTCTTCCATACACCCACCAATAAATATATTTTGCAATACCCCAGAATTTGCACCTGGAATAATAATAATAATAATAATAATAATAATAATAATAATAATAATAATAAAGAGGTCAAGCTTTTTTTAAAAGGCAGAAGCTTAGCATTTGCCCATCTGTCCAAGGGGGAGTTAATGGACATGTGTTCCAGAGGAAACTCTCTAATGCACCACCATTATTTTGGCTGGTTGTGGAAGATACAAAATGAAAAGTAAGGGAACCTCCTGGTTTAAATCTGCAGAGTCTTCCTGCTTTCACCTTCACTTCTTCAGAAGAGGAACAGCAAAGCTCTCCCACATATGACAAGCCTCCTTGTTCAGGCCAATGGCCCATCTAGTCCAGCATCCTGTTCTCGGTGACCAACTGGAATCCATTTGGGGGTGGGAAATCTTGGTTGTACAAGTATCCATGGCTGAAACCAGGAGGAAATCTGTAGAGATCTAACTGATGAGGAACTTGTGGGCCTGGCTCTGGTCATTAAGACTACAAATTGGCCATGCAGGGTTGGTGTTGGAGTGCGGCAGCAACTGGAGGACCGCAGACTATCGCCATCCATGATAAAGACTAGAGCAGCCTATTCTTTATTAACAGACACTGCCCAGATCCCCCACAACCCTGGAGCCTGCCCCAGATACCTTGAGATTAACAAGAAAAGGGCAATTTCTGAGTGAAGGGAGTACTGTAAGCCAGCAACAATCTTCAAAGCAAGATTGAAAGGGATCTTGCAACAAGGACCATTCTGTATTCAGTGATGTCTAGTTCAGATGATGCATTCCTAGTCCAACAAACTGTCTGCTGGATCAGGGATGGATTGGGAGAGCGCCTTCCTCCTCTCACACACCTCGAAGGCTGAAATTCTAACTCCCACTAACCTGGTAATAAGCCCGGTGAATTCATTAGGACTTCCCGCTAAGTTAGCATTGTGCTGTAAGCCCTGATTCATATGTTAGAGCAGGCACCCCCAAACTTGGGCCCTCCAGATGTTTTGGACTACAATTCCCATCATCCCTGACCACTGGTCCTGTTAGCTAGGGATCATGGGAGTTGTGGGCCAAAACATCTGGAGGGCTGCAGTTTGGGGATGCCTGTCTTAGAGCCTGGAAGGTGCAGATTAGGTTAGAATCCCCAAAGATCAAATTCCGTTGTTTTTAAATGCAATAACGTGCAAATATCAAACTCTAATAATCAGGCCTGTAGCTGCTTCTTTGGCAATCACTCGCAGCCAAGTAAGATTGTATTCTATAAAAGAGTCTGTAAGTGACTGTGGAGGCGAATTCTGGATCCACCTGTCCGTCCACAGTGGGGACATAGGTTTCCGGGTGGGAGGTGATCATGTGTTTGCCAAGTGTGCCTTCCTCTTCGCACGTTTCTCCCTTGTGTCCTGAGTTCGAGTGTCTTCAAAGCCCATGACACCTTTGGTAAAGGCTGTTCTCCAACTGGAGCACTCACGGGCCAGTGTTTCCTCCCCCACAGGTGACCAGGTAGGGAACTGTTAGCAATTTTGGCACTTTAAAAAACAAACAGCAAATGCAGGCAAACATGTCAGGAAAAACATTGTGAACTAGAAACTTCGAAGGTTCGTACAAGCTTACATAAATCAAAGTACGATAGCATTGTTTCTTCCAACCCCCCCCCAAGATCAGAATTAGGCCTAAAGCAAAATACTGTACACATCCTTCCAGACAAAAACCCAGACTTCTTTTTCCAGCCTCCTTGCCACACTCAATCTGTGCTTATGGTATAAGAAACATCTACTTCCCACTGATGTCTCCCAAAGCTTTGAATGTTTCTGGAAGAGAAAAAACAATTCCATGTGTAGAAATTTGTCTTTAAACAAAACAAGAGCTGCTAGACCTCATGATGGTGAAACATCTTTAAAATGGACATGACTCCAGTTCAAGGGTGCTGGGAATTATAACTCTGTGAGAGGGAAACAACAGTTCCCAAGATCTGGGGAGTCTTAAATGTATGGTGACTTAAATGCATGGTGTGTTTGCAGCCTGGTTTTTAACCCATTTCTGTTTGGCGGTGGTAGGTTTTGATTCATTTTAATGCTCCCTTTTGCTTGATCGTGAAGCAATTTCCCTCCAAAGCAGCAAAAAAGCCTTTCATATAAATCAATAAGATGTCCAATGTTATAAGGAAAAAAACCTGCTCCTTTTCTCTTATTGGGGTTCCCAAGAGCCCGTATAGAGTCCTTAAGTGGGTTCTCCATTGGTAGAAAATAACAGAGGCCAACCAGAGTACATTAAGAAGCAAAGCGGCTAGTAAGCCTGATCTTTATTAAAGGAAATAAACTGTTGCAACAGGATCCCCGCTCACCACATGCAGGAGGAGGACTCTGAACAATGGTGCACAAGCCCTTATATGTAGACTCTTGAAATTGCCCACCCTGTCGCCCAAGACCACCCCCCTAAAACATACATACATCACAGAAGGAGGCGGTTTACAGCAGAAATCCTTCCAGTAGCACGGCTACCTACTTGTAGCAGAAATCCTGTCTGTCAGGATACTTGATAATGGCCACTGATTGCATTACTAGTGCAGTCTGGCCATTCTTTTGTGATGGCTAATACCTTAGTTCCTGAATCCAGGTCACAGGCTCACCCTATTCATACACAAATATGCCCTTTAAGACAGGCTTTGTAAGCAAAAAGAGAAAGGAAAGGCTTTCCCCATTTGCCTCCCTTACTGCAGAGGAATATTTGTGGGAGAATCAAAATGGCTTCAGGATTGTTCTCCCGTTCTGTTTCAGACACATGGTTCATATATTTATATATGTGTGCATTTAAGAATATTCTATATTTGAGGCCTTAAAATTCTTATAACAAGGTTGTGACTCCATTTGGGGGACTCCAGAGCTGGGGTTGCTAGTAAAATGTGACACGCACCCTCCACACACAACACTGCTGGTTCTAGTGAGAAGGGTTTGTAAAGTGACCGAAGTTGCATTTGCACTCACCCTAAAGCAGTGTTTCTCAACCAGTGTGCCTCCAGATGTTTTGGGACTACAACTCCCATCATTCCTGACCACTGGTCTTGCTAGCTAGGGATGATGGGAGTTGTAGTCCCAAAACATCTGGAGGCACACTGGTTGAGAAACACTGCCCTAAAGTGCTGGGAGCTGTAGTTTGTTATGGGTGCTGGGGATTGATTATATGTTTGTGAGGGGTAAATCACAGTTCCCAGGCTTCCTGGGTGAAGCTTTGTGCTTTAAATTATGGTCCTTAATATCATCATATCCATCTGTGATTTATTAATTGCTTTCTAAACAACTGTCTAAAGGTGATTTACACATGAGATGATTAAAAACAGCAGATACGTTTAAAACAGGTCTAAAAACCTAACAATGTAGACACTGGTGGTAAAGACCAATTTACCCAGCTGGGAAAACCTGCGGGAACCAAAAGGCTGCTTTGGAAAAGTACAGTGAGTACTTGCTATTTCTCAGAACAGGGAAAGCCATGCTGAAGGCCCTGTTCCAAGTTACTGGGGAGCAGGTTTCTCATATATTTGGAGTTTGCAGGAGAAACTTTCCAGGAGATGGCAGTGATCTACCGGGTATATAAAGGGTAAGGTGGTTTCTTAAGCAACTTGATGCTGTGCTATATAGGGACTTATAGGTTAGTACTGATATAAGAAAAAAACCTGCTCCTTTTCCTTTAAGAGGTACCCAAGAGCCCATATAGAGTCCTTTTGTAGGTTCTCTATCGGTAGGAGAAAATAACAGAGACCAGCCAGGGAATATTGAGAAGCAAAGCAGCTAGTAAGCCTGATCTTTATTAACTGTTGCAACAGGGTGCTCACTCCCCACACACAGGAGGGAGGAGGAGGAGGACCCCGAGCCATGCGTGCAAGCCCTTATATAGACATTTTAAATTGCCCGCCCTGGAGTCCAACACCACCCCCAGAAACATCATTGTTGCTGTTTAGTCGTTTAGCCGTGTCTGACTCTTTGTGACCCCATGGGCCAGAGCACGCCAGGCACTCCTGTCTTCCACTGCCTCCCGCAGTTTGGTCAGACTCATGTTGGTGGCTTCGAGAACACTGTCCTGCCATCTCATCCTCTGTTGTCCCTTTCTCCTTGTGCCATCAATCTTTCCCAACATCAGGGTCTTTTCCAGGGAGTCTTCTCTTCTCATGAGGTGGCCAAAGTATTGGAGCCTCAGCTTCAGGATCTGTCCTTCCAGTGAGCACTCGGCTGATTTCCTTAAGAATGGATAGCTTTGATCTTCTTGCAGTCCATGGGACTCTCAAGAGCAGGCATCCCCAAACTTCGGCCCTCCAGATGTTTTGGACTACAATTCCCATCTTCCCCAACTACTGGTCCTGTTAGCTAGGGATCATGGGAGTTGTAGGCCAAAACATCTGGAGGGCCACAGTTTGGGGATGCCTGCTCAAGAGTCTCCTCCAGCACCATAATTCAAAAGCATAAATTCTTCGGCGATCAGCCTTCTTTATCATACATCATACATACATCACAGAAAAGGTGGTCTACAACAGAAATCTGAGTGCATTGTTTTATCTCCTGTCTGGCAAGTTGTTGTTGTTGTTTAGTCACTTAGTTGTGTCTGACTCTTCGTGACCCCAGCTTCACGATCTGTCCTTCCAGTGAGCACTCAGGGCTGATTTCTTTCAGAATGGATAGGTTTGATCTTCTTGCAGTCCATGGGATTCTCAAGACAAGAGTCTCCTCCAGCACCATAATTCAAAAGCATAATTCTTTTGTTATTATAACTACTTAATTCCTGAATCTAGGTCACAGGCTCACACCCTGTTCTCATCTTGAATGTGCCCTTAAGACAGGATTTGTGAGGAAAGAGACAATGGGGAGGTTTTCCACTTTGACCTTGCAGAGAAATATTTGAGGTCAATTTGTTCAGGACCTTTTCTGTGGGGTTTCAGACATGTGATTTATATACCGGTATATAGTTATGAACATTTTTTAAAAATATATGACTTTAAATTCTTATAACAGTGCCAGCATCTTGAACTTGGCTCAGTAGCAGATTGGCAGCCAGTGCAAGTCTTGTTAGCCGGGGGTTTATGGGACGCGGGTGGCGCTGTGGGTTAAACCACAGAGCCTAGGGCTTGCCGATCAGAAGGTCGGTGGTTCGAATCCCCGTGACGGGGTGAGCTCCCGTTGCTCAGTCCCTGCTCCTGCCAACCTAGCAGTTCGAAAGCACGTCAAAGTGCAAGTAGATAAATAGGTACCACTACAGCGGGAAGGTAAACGGCGTTTCCGTGTGCTGCTCTGGTTCACTAGAAGTGGCTTTGTCATGCTGGCCACATGACCTGGAAGCTGTACACCGGCTCCCTCTGCCTATAGAGTGAGATGAGCACCACAACCCCAGAGTCGGTCACGACTGGACCTAATGGTCAGGTGTCCCTTTACCTTTACCTATATGCTAGCTGTAGTTTGCCCCCACAAGCAAGTCAGCCACTGCATTCTGCGCGAGCTGTAGCCTTCGGACCAATCCTGAAGGCAACCCCACAAAGAGTGCATTGCAGTAATGCAGCTACAAGTTTCCAATGTATGGACAACTGGGCTCAGGCTATCCCTATCCAGGAATATTTGCTTTAAATGCATGGTGTATATGCAGCCTTACTTCAGCGCCAGCAATGGGATATCATCAGAGCACCTGAAAGCACCAGGCTTGCTTAGGGTGCTCAGACCAGACTGCATGCCACTCACAGCTTTGTCCTACATAATAACATAATAAGAGCTCTGCTGGATGAGGCCAATGGCCCATCTAGGCCAGCATCCTGTTCTCACAGTGGCCAGCCAGATGCCTGTGGGAAAGATCTGAGCACAAGAGCCCTCCTGTCCTTTGCAATAACTGGTACAGTATTCAGTTATAATAACTGGTATCTGACAAAGTGTGCATGCACACGAAAGCTCATACCAAAATAAAAACTTAGTTGGTCTTTAAGGTGCTACTGAAGGAATTTGTTTAATTTGGTATTCAGCTTGCCATGCATAATTTTGTAAACTTCTATCATTGTTACCTCTTAACTCAACTTTTTGTATACTGAAATGCTATTTTTATTTTATTAATAATGAAGACACCACATGTCCTCCAAAATGCAAACGAGGAGACATGGTTCATGCCCTCTTTTGCCAGTGAACACACTTCCTCCACACACACCTCCAACTGGACTGAATTCTTGACCTTTTGGAAATCTAGGCCAGTGCAAGGCACTACAGGGAAAATTGCTCCCAGTTCTTCCAAAGGCTGCTGTCAGCCATGGAAGTCCCTTCAAAAATGGTTGTGTGCTGCAATGAATCTCTCCACTAGATGGCAGAAGTGGTGCATTGCTGAATGAAGTTGACTTACCTACATAACAGGATTTTATTATTATTATTATTAAACAAAATAAATTGTATTATTATTTTTCTTAAGAGAAAAGCTAGGTTATTAAAGAAGGAGCTCAGGGGAGTTTGTACAAACTAGGAGGACAGTAGTTGGGCATTTGCCTAGTTAAACCTCCTTTTGTACTACGTAGATGGGTTTATTACATGGGGGTGAGTGGCCTGAACCTAACGCCAGCCTAGAAGATTTTTGTAGGATATTTGTAGATTAGGATGGGTCTTATCTCTAAGAGCTAAGGCAGAACCAGAGGCTAGACACATGTGACGATGCAGACCTGCAAGTAACAATATGGTCTAATGCTACCAATGGCTATTATCTATGATGGCTATATTCTATATTTGCTACCAAAGCCATCATGCCTTTGAATTTTAGTTTCTGGGAATCTCAAGTGGGGAGAGTTGTGCTGTTGTGCTTGTGTCTTGCTTCTGGGCTTCCCACTGGGGCTTCTGGTTGGCCACTGTGAGAACAGGATGCTGGACTAGATGGGCCTTTGGCCTGATACAACAGGAGCATCTTATGCTCTCATGGGTCATCTTCAAATTTGTATGAAATGGGAGACAAGGGCCAAGGGGGAGAGAAAATCTGTGAGTGGGGAGGACAATTTTTTTTAAAGGAGGTAGGGATCTATCCTCACCACTTCTCCACTGCTGGGTTTTTTTAGCTTCGCCCTTGAACCAATCAGCCCACTTTTCCAGGGACGTAGCCCTCCCAGACTTTGGCTCTCAGCAGAGACAGCATCCCCTGCTGCAGCAAACAAGGATCCCTCAGAGCTCTCCAAGGTCCTGCATGTTCTCTGCTTAACTTGAGCATTCAGCTAGAGACTGCCTTTTGTTCATGTTTTGTTCAACTGAGAAGGAATTAGGTAGGCTTTCCTTTAAAAGTGCTCCGAATCAGATTTCTCCTCTGCAATAAACAAATAGAGTTTCTTAAGGCAGTTTCCTCCAGGAATCTGTACTTCTTGTCCACCTGTTTGTGCTCATACCTGGACTATTCCCACAAGCGTCCCTGTGCAGAGCGAGTTCGGTGAGATGGGCAATGGCTCTGACATGGCTTCCCTAAGGAGAGCAGGAAGAGCCTAGCAGTGTCTCTGTCTTTTTCTGGACTCATTGTAAGACTCACCTCTTCACCCAAGGCAGCAGGGTGGAAGGGAGCCTGCTTTGTGCACCCAGCGATGAAACAGAAGCCGACAGCAAAGTCAACTAGGCCTAGAGAGAATCAGCTCCTTTCTTCTGGCAAGTGTTTTGGTGTTTATAAAAAATAATAACACACTTTTGGGAAAGGCCGTTGTTGTTTAATGGATTTATATCCTGCCTTTCTTCTAAGCTGGGATTTAAAAACATCATTATACAATACAAAGCCATAAAAACAAACCCGTTGAAAAACTATAGTTAAAGTACATCACAACCCAGTCGTTAAAATCCACTTTGCCCTGACAGCAGCCCAGTGATCAGCATCATTTGCACCTTAGTTTTCAGAGGCTCATCTGAACAGGAAGGTCTTAGCCTGCTGGTGGAAGGAAAGCAAAGAGGGAGCCAGTCTGACCTCTCTTGGGAAGGAATCCCTCAATAGGGGAGCAGGTGCAGAAAAGGTCCTGTTTCCTCTTGTCACCGCTGATGCTGATGGGAGCAAGAGAAGGTGCTCATCTTAGGCATTCAAGCATAGGGAGATACAAACTTTCAGGTAGCCAGGATCCAAGTTTGGGAGACCCTTTGTTTGCTACAACACACTCCATGGCGTTCCTTTCCTCTGTGAGTCCAGGGGGTTCTCTGCTGCTTTGCATGCCCAACCATGCCAAGTCTTGATGCCTCTGACCCCACTCATGTGGCTCTTAAACAAAAAATATTAAGGTACACTCTAATAGGTAGTTCTCTCATGCTTCTGTTAGGAACTCAAGAAGCTGCCTTATCCTGAGCCAGACCATTGATCCATCTAGCTCAGTGCTGTCTTCAGGTGGCAGGTAGCAGCTCTCCAGGGTTTTTCCCAGCCCTGCACCTGGAGATGCAATGGGGGACTGAACCTGGGAGTTTCTCAATGCAAAGTAGATGATCCTCTTTACCGAGCTACAGCCGTTCCCTACTTTTAGGAATTTATTGCAGTTTTACTGATACATTGCATTTTATTTATTATTTATTCAGCAAGGTGTGCATGCTACTTAATCAGAAAGAAGAAGCAGCTCTGAGTGGTTTGCATAAAATATTCATTAAAAGTAGCAATAAAAGCAGACTTTAAAAACAGCAGGCACAATAAAATTCTAAAATTACACAAAATATTGATAACCTGGAGCTGCCACCCCCTGCTTGCTCTGCTCATTGACCCCACTTCCCTCTTTGCCCTTCCCCACACCGGAAACCCCTCCCTCGCCTGAAGACTCACCTGAAAACCCTCCCTCTTTACCCTAAGCCCCACCTCCTTTTAAAGGAGGAGGAGGGACCACGCAGGGCAGCTTGCTAAACCCCACTGTAGGTAGGCATGTTTAACGGAGGGTGGGGGTGGGGGGGAGAGATGCTTTAACAATGCTTCCTCGCTCTGTTATACAGCTTGCCTGGGCATGTCTGCTGTTCCTGTTGGTGGCTGCATGAACTGCAGAGTGTGGCGGCACCATGCATTTCCACATATATAGGAATAAATCACTATTACATATCTACGTAGGTTGTTGGATTGTTTCAGAGTTCACTTCACTAACTTGGGTTTCACCCTGAAAAGCAGTGTACATTTTTTTTAAAATGACAAAAGAAACAAGTAGTATTTTAAATAAGTAAATACATGGGCGTATACATGGGATTTTGTTGTGTGGGGCAGAGCCTCAGATTTGTATTCTTTTAATTGATTTAGGGAGAATGCAGCTTCCTCCTGCCCCTCTGGCTACGCCCCTGAGTATATTCTATTAGTAAATAAACCCCTTAACAGCTTGGGACTAGTTCACCCACAATATTGCCTTCTTCTTCTTTGGCGATCACTCATAGCTGAGTAAGATTGTCTTCCATAAACACGATTTTAACAATGGGTCCGGGACCGTAAGTGACTGTGGAGGCCAATTCTGCATCCACACGTCCTTCCACAGTGGGGACATTGGTTTCCAGGCGGGAGTTGATCACGGTGTGGATTTGCCAAGCGTGCCTTCCTCTTAGTACGAGATTCCCGATGGCTTCGCTCACAAGGGTCATAGGAACATGAAAGACTCAGGATAAGGCATCACCACAACAAGGTGATGATCCAGCAAGTGGGAATATTGCCTTACCTGATATGTGCCCACTGTTACAGTTGCAACAAAATACCCATTCTGCATTTGTAAGAACTCAATCTTTTAGTATGGCATTACCTACACTTTGGAACTCCCTGCCTAATGACATCAGGCAGGTGCTGCAACTATACTCTTTTCGGCGCTTGCTAAAACACTTGGTCTAAACCACTGAGCCTCTTGGGCTTCAAATCTCTGCGATGGAGTGAGCTCCTTGTGCTCTGTCCCAGGTCCTGCCAACCTAGCATTCAAAAGCATACCAGCATGAGTAGATAAATCGGTACCACTGCGGTGGGAAGGTAAATGCCATTTCCATCATGGTGTTCTGTTGCACCAGAAGTGATTTAGTCATGCTGGCTACATGACTTGGAAAGCTGTCTGTAGACAAACGCTGGCTCCCTCAGCCTGAAAGCAAGATGAGTGCCACAACCCCATAGTCGCCTTTGACTGGACTTAACCGTCCAGGGATCCTTTTACTTTAAAATACTGTTGCTTAGACAAGCCTGTCCAGATGCTTTGAAAGTGGATGCAAGTTTTCATCTGTTTTTAGTCTATTGTTATTTCAATTTTTTGAACGTTCTAAATTATTGTTGTCAGTTTTTCTTAGTGATAATTTTATTGCTTTATCTTTTTTTGCAAACCACTTTTTTATTTTAATCAAGCGGTGTATAAATTTTATGAAACAAATGTTGCAGCAATTCGGTTTCTTACTCCAAAACGAAGGCCTGTCTTTAATTTATACAGCGTTTCCCCCCTCCTTTTAAGAAAGTATTCATAACACCTTGAATACCTCATTTAGCAATCCTTTCAGTAACCATGGAAGGTCAGCCAACGTGATCATCTCTATGTTTTACTGATGGGATCGCTGTGTGCGCTTGTGGAGGGAGGTTGCAGACAGCGGCATCCTGAAGAGACCACCTCCTGATTACGCAGCAGAGGTGGCAGACCTCGAACTGGACTAGCCACCTTTGTAGTCTATGCACCCCACTCTCTCCACTTTTTTTTTTTAAGGGTAAAAATCTCCCCACGCTCCACTGGTATGCACCTGCTGTCTCCTTCGACGGCGCTTTCCGGCTCTGCTAATTTGTCTGTACAAACACTCTGCAAAAGGTTCTGGAAACTTAGCCCTCATTTATAATTTAAGCCCCTTTCGCTCTTTCTCTTGTTAAATATATTTTCCTCACTCCGTCTCTCCTCCTCCCCTCTGCCCACCCCGTTCTCTCTTAAAGCACCGGGGGGAAAGCGCAAGAGAATAACCGTGAATTATGAAGGTCTTAGGAAGTCTAAAAGTGACTCCCTCTGCTCAGGACTTTCAAAGCCTCATTAACATATATTGACCTGGGTTTTGACAGCTGGAGCTGAATCCGTGAGCCAGGAGTGGATTCCCAGGACTAGAGAAACTTTGCTTTGGCTGCTTGTTGGAAGCGGCGGGCAAGCGAGGGGTGGGGGGTGGGGCGGGGCGCGGAGATGGCTGGTAGCTAAGCCTCTAGCCTTCCCTCCTCCCTTTCTCCTTTCTTGTTTAAATAGATCTGTGTGTTTTCCCTTAAGCATGCATGAATGAAAGAAAGTAAGTATTGGGATTATGGCTGGATCTGGGTTCCGCATTTATAAAGGACTCCAGATTTGGGGGATGGTGGTGGTGGAATAACAACCTACCAGACCATTGCTTTTTAAAATTTTATTTGAAAGATGATAATATAAGTCGGTGCTGATTTGAGATGGGGGGTTGGCAACAGCTCCTGACCAGTCACCCTGGAGCTGCAGCAGCTGCTGTTTGCAATACCCCTTGCTGGTTGTCTATGTTCTGATAACTGCCTATGCAAAAAAGCACCTTCAGGGTGGCCAGCCGAGTGCCCACCCCCACCCCACCCCCACTCACCTTACATAACATTCCTCTTGTTTTGCAGTTTTATTTTCTTGGCTATTTGTTTGTTTGTTTACTAGGGGATCTACCACTGAGCTGTGGACCATTCCAGAAACATAAGAAGCTGCCTTACACAAAGTTAGACCATTGGGCCCATCTAGCTCAATACTGTCTACACTTATTGGCAGCAGCGGCTGTCCAGGGTTTCAGAGTCTCTCCCAGCCCTTACTGGAGATGCCATTAGGAATTGAACCACTGAGCTCTACCACTGAACTTTAGCCCTAGGAAGGATCAACTGGTAAAAAAAAAAAAGACCTATACTGTATACCCCTTCTTGTTCAGAAAGAGTCATTGGTGTGCCTCAGTGGGTGGAGTTACCATAGTTCAAAAGGCAACCAAAATCACCACGTAGTTGGAGCAACACAACTATGAGGAAAGTGGTTAGGGAGATGATTCTCTCCATAACACTAGAACTCATGGAGATCCAATGAAGCTTAATGTTGGAAGATTCAGGACAAAGTCCTTATTCATTCAGCATGTATATGGCCAGCCCAAAACATTTTGCCGTTTGAGGTAAAATAGAAAATTGCACCCCAGGTGCTCCCTCCACCCCCACCTGAGGTGATTAGAGACAGCTGGGGTGTGTGTGTGGGGAAGCCCCAGCACTCTGAACGTGGTAGTGGTGGGGAGAAAAAAGTAGGCTGAGTGGCAGTGGTGGAAGATGAGGCAGCAAGTGACAAGTGCAGGAGTTGGTGAGTGGGCTGCTCCATGGCCAGAATTGCTGCCCTTCCCAGCTATCCCTAACCTGCTGTCTGAGGTGGCTGCCACACTGAGCTTTATAGGTGGGCCGGCCCTGAGTGCATAGCTAGACTATGGAATCTGCACCCACATGATTTAGTGATGGCTGCAGGAATATATGCTTTAAACTAGTTTTAGACACATTTGTGGAGGATAAGGCTAATCAACAGCTACTAGGCATGATGGCTATGTTCTGCCTCCCCTGGATGTTCTGTTCCCAGGTTTATCTGAAGACAGGGCAAGTTGGTATGCAGCCTGGCCTCCGCCAGCCAATTCATGCACGGCAAAACTGGCTCTTCTGCAGTGAAATTGGAAGGGCGGTAAAGCTTGGGGTGCTGGCTGAGCTGTTTATTCAGCCATGCTTTGGAGCAGCACATGACTGGGAAGCCAAAGAGCAGGAAGAGTGTGCTGGAGCGAATTCCTCTGACACTTTCAGCCCACCCACCAGCCACTATCAGGAACCACACCGGACAGGGGCGAAATTGGCATTTGATATGGAAACGTGGGAGCTGGAGGCTATTGAGGGGGAAACAGTGGGAAGTGAAGGTGACAAGCAAGGCCCAGGGGCTTCAGATAGGTTGCTTTCAGCAACCCCTGAGGCAGAAAAAATGCAGATCAATAGGGAGAGAGAATATGCTTGTTCTGGCTTGCACCTTATCTAGAGAAGGCCGGCCTTGCCTTAGTGACGTGTCCATTGGCTCCATCCTGACTAGATTACCGCAATGCTTTTTTTTTTTTGGTGGGGCTGCTCTTAAATAATGTTTAGAGATTTCAATTGGTGTAGAAGGGAGCAACTAGACACTGAGAAAGGTTGTTTCTATTGTTGTGTTTCATGCCGTGTATATTGACACATGCACTGGTTCTGTCTAGGCTATATTACTGAAATGCGTATTTTGTGGGATTTCCATGAAAGACAGAGAACTTCAGTGAGTGCAGAATGTAGAACTGTAACTAGAAAACCAGAAAGGAGATGGTTATTTTCATTGGTTCTATCCAGGCTAGATTACGGCAATGGGTTCTTTGGGGAGCTGCCCCCAAAGAGAGTATGGGAAGATACCAATGTATAAAAATCATAGAATCGTAGAGTTGTTTTTTTTAAAAAAAAGTTTTTATTGTTTTTTCTGTACATACATCAACAAGAATGGGAAAGGAATGTACGATACAAAGAGAACGAATAAAAGATATACAAATTTCAAAGTGTACCATATCGTTCTTGAATAAACTCAAAGTTATTACAGTTTGTCAACCTAGTTTTGTGACTTATTTGTTTCAGTTCCCCTTCCCATTCAATAATCCGTTCTTGTTCTAATTCTCTTGAACTCGACTTCCACCTCTCTCTCTCTTGGTTTTATTCTTCCATCTATTCCGGTTTGGCGCTCTGTGAAGTTTTACCCGTCACAGATTGTCTTTCAAATCAAACATAAATTTATGACTTAGGTTAAGTTAAATCCTGTTGCATTTTGTAATGTTAACCTACTGGTGTTTCATATCTTACAATACTCCTTCAAGTAATCTGTAAATTTCTCCCATTCCTTTTGAAACTTTTGCTCCTTTTGCTCCCTTATTCTTCCCGTTAGCCTAGCCAACTCCAGATATTCTAGCATTTTCTCTCTCCAGTCCTCTATAGTTGGTATTTCGTTCGTTTTCCACCTTTGGGCCAAAATAACTCTCGCAGCAGTGGTGGCATATATGAAAAGTTTATGATCCTCTTTTTTATGTTCCTACTCAATATTCCTAATAACATTTCCTCAGGTTTTTTTGGGAAGGTATATAGAATCGTAGAGTTGGAAGGGGCCCAAGGAGTCACCTAGTCCAGTCCCCTGCAATGCAGGAATCTCAACTAAAACATTAATGACAGATGGCCATCCAACCTCCAGTGAAGGAGAGTCCCAGGGAGACCATTCCACTGTTGAATGGCTTTTACCACCAGAAAGTTCTTCCTGATTTTCAAGACAAGCCTAGCAAATCACAAGCCTAGCAAATCTGGAACTAGAGTTGATAATCTGATAATGATGGTAGTCTTTACTTGGACTGTGTTGTTTTAATTCAAGTGCAACTGGACTCATTCTATGCGCCTGTTTTGTGGTTTTGTTGTTCATCTTTTAATTTTCACCTGTTGTTAAAATTACTATTCTCTGTTTTATATAAATTATCACATTTTTTTTTAAAAAAAACTTTACAAGAGAAAGAGAGTATGGTGCAGAAGGCGGCATTTAGATATTGAGAGAAGAGAGGAGAGAGGTTTTTTTTCCCAACTGCTCTGTTTTGTTCTTATCTAGAGAACCATAGGATTGCAGAGTTGGAAGGGACCCTGCTTTGCAGCTAGGATGTGTCCTTGAATTCTTGCTCTCCTGGATAGAAGATGGTGAGAGGGTGTGTGTGTGTGTGTGTGTGTGTGTGTGTGTGTGTGAGAGAGAGAGAGAGAGAGAGAGAGAGAGAGAGAGAGAGAGAGAGAGAGAGAGATTACAGTACTCAAAAACTACACTACTGTAACATTCATATTTGTTGCTCTGGCCACTTTTGCCTCTGGGCCCACCCACTACTGGCATGTGGCTCCCAAAAGTTTGCCCAGAAGGGAATGAAAACAGTTTCCCCTCCCTAAGCAGACTGAACTGAAGGGAGAGAGAGGCGATGCAGATTATAAACGTAATAAAATTAATTAATTTCTTAATGCAGAACTTATATCTTTGATTCAGGAGTTCCCGTTCCTCATGTACATGGCCTGTGTTTGTCTTTTAAAATTAGACAATTTTCCAGAGATAATGCAATCATACTCAGGAGAAAAAGTCAAATTAAACCAAACAGACATTACTTTTCTAGGAAACAAGCGCCTGGGAGCGATGCATGAATCAGCTTGGTGGAGCAATTAGAGGAGGTGTGCGGAGTCTTTGGGCTTGCAGAAGCTGCTCAACTACAATTGCCATCGTCCCTGACCACTGGCCATTCTTGCTGTGCTGATGGGAGCTGGAGTCTAACAACAGATGGAGGGTTGCAGGTTGCCCACACTGAGCCAGAGGCTTAAAAAAACAAACAAAAATTATCGATTTTTCATACACATACAGAAACAGCAATAAAAAACAAACCCAAACTAATATGGAGTACATTTGGAGTATTCATTTGCATAGAATAAGTGCAATATTACACAACAGTAAAAGTCATTTATGAAATTGTATCTCTCCATAAGGATATATGCATCACTGGACGTTTGACCAGAGAAGTAAGAAACATAAAACACGTTGCCCCAAACTTGCATTTTTTTGCTTGGCCTCAGACCACTCTACCGTGTTGAGCCAACATACTATTTCCCAAATCATTGCAAGCAAGTTTGGGGCAGATAGACCTGAGCCCAACTTCCATCTGGCTGCTATTTCCATCCTAGTCACTGCTAGCAAGAATGCTGTCAGGCATTTATACATTTATTTATTTTTTAAAAAAATCTTATTTAAGCAAATCTTAGACATGCTGTTGTGAATTTTAATTGGTTTTAGCATTTTAACTTTTTGTTCGTTTTAAAGTTATTGTATCTTTTTCTTGATTCTGTTGTTTTATCTTTTTGTAAACCTATTTGAGGTTTTCTTTCTTTAATTTTTTTTACAATGCAGCAGTGTATAGATTTTATTAAATAAAAATTAAAAAAGCACATGGCTTGCTATCACTCCCTAGTGAAAGTAGAGTTAGCACAGGATCATATATGATCTGTTGACGTACAGTATTAGATTCTTCTTTAAATACCATTACCCTGAAAGTCTGAATTGGTGTGCCTCCCCAGTCCATCATGTAGGGATCTGAGTTAAGAGTTTTACGTCAGGACTGGGAAGAAAAGAGCTTCAAATCTCCCTCTGGCCATCAAGCTCTTGGAACAGTCTCTTTGCCTAACCCGCATCTCCCTCTTTCACACCTGCAGGAGAATGCTAACTCCATCCGGGTTGCTACCAGGAAATGGATTATTAATGGCTAAGACCAGTGGTACCCAAGGTGAGCAGTAGGAACCCCTGGGGGCAGGGACGTAGCCAGGATCAAAATTAGGGGGGGCAAGGGGCAAGGGGCGGGACCAAGGCAGGGGGAGGGGCCACAGTGGGGCAAGGAAAGCCATGGTCGTTCAGGGGCGAGGGGGTGCCAGGATCAGCCTGAAATCGGGCTGCTCCGACCCCCTCCTCTCCCTCCGCAACCGGCAGGGGCGAGGGGGCACCAGGATCAGCCCAAAATCGGGCTGCTCTGACCCCCTCCGCGATTGGCAGGGGCGGGTGGAGGGAAAGCTGGCTTTCCCTCCACCCGCCCCACAGCCAGCAAGGGAGAAGGGAGACGTCCCTTCTAGCCGGCTGGCTGTGGGGCGGGTGGAGGGAAAGCCCCAGAGCCGCGCAAAGCGTTTGGCTGGCTTTCCCTCCACCTGCCCCTCAGCCAGCTGGCTGGAAGGGCCGTCTCCCTTCTCCCTGGCTGGCTGTGGGGCGGGCGGAGGGAAAGCCAGCCAAACGCTTTGCACGGCTCTGGGGCTTTCCCTCCACCCCCCCCCAGCCAGCCAGGGAGAAGGGAGACGGCACCGGGCGGCGGCGGGCAGCGGGGCAGGCTGGCCACCAGCGGCCCTGCTTCTAAGGGGGGGGCAACTGCCCCCTCCTGCCCCCCTGCCTATGCCCATGTTTCCCAGCCACTCTGGGCGGCTTCCAACAGAAGTATTAAAATACAATAATTTATTAAACATTAAAAGCTTCCCTAAACAGGGCTGCCTTCAGATGTCCTCTAAAAGTCTGGTAGTTGTTTTTCTCTTTGACATCTGGTGGGAGGGTGTTCTACAGGGCGAGTGCCACTACCAAGAAGGCCCTTTGCCTGGTTCCCTGTAGCTTTGCTTCTCGCAGCGAGGGAACTGCCAGAAGGCCCTCGGCACTGGACCTCAGTGTCCGGGCAGAACGATGGAGGTGGAGACGCTCCTTCAGGTATACAGGACCGAGAACGTTTAGGGCTTTAAAGGTCAGCACCAACACTTTGAATTGTGCTCGGAAACGTACTGGGAGCCAATGTAGGTCTTTCAAGTGGTCTCGGCGGCCGCTCCCAGTCACCAGTCTAGCTGCCGCATTCTGGATTAGTTGTAGTTTCCGGGTCACCTTCAAGGGTAGCCCCACACAGAGCGCATTGCAGTAGTCCAAGCTAGAGAGAACTAGAGCATGCACCATTCTGGTGAGACAGTCCGTGGGCAGGTAGGGTCTCAGCCTGCGTACCAGATGGAGCTGATAAACAGCTCCCTGGATACAGAATTAACCTGTGCCTCCATGGACAGCTGTGAGTCCAAAATGACTCCCAGGCTGCGCACCTGGTCTTTCAGGGGCACAGTTACCCCATTCAGGACCAGGGAGTCCTCCACACCTGCCCACCTTCTGTCCCCCACAAACAGTACTCAACCCGTTAGCCGCCATCCAACCTCCAACCGCCTCCAGACACTCACACAGGACCTTCACTGCCTTCACTGGTTCTGATTTGAAAGAGAGGTAGAGCTGGGTATCATCCGCATACTGATGAACACCCAGCCCAAACCCCCTGATGATCTCTCCCAGCGGCTGCATTGTTGTTGTTGTTTAGTCGTTTAGTCATGTCCAACTCTTCGTGACCCCATGGACCATAGCACGCCAGGCACTCCTGTCTTCCACTGCCTCCCGCAGTTTGGTCATACTCATGTTCGTAGCTTCGAGAACACTGTCCAACCATCTCGTCCTCTGTCGTCACCTTCTCCTAGTGCCCTCCATCTTTCCCAACATCAAGGTATTTTCCAAGGATTCTTCTCTCCTCATGAGGTGGCCAAAGTATTGGAGCCTCAGCTTCAGGATCTGTCCTTCCAGTGAGCATTCAGGGCTGATCTCCTTAAGAATGGATAGGTTTGATCTTCTTGCAGTCCATGGGACTCTCAAGAGTCTCCTCCAGCACCATAATTCAAAAGCATCAATTCTTCGGCGATCAGCCTTCTTTATGGTCCAGCTCTCACTTCCATACATCACTACTGGGAAAACCATAGCTTTAACTATACGGACCTTTGTAGGCAAGGTGATGTCTCTGCTTTTTAAGATGCTGTCTAGGTTTGTCATTGCTTTTCTCCCAAGAAGCAGGCGTCTTTTAATTTCGTGACTGCTGTCACCATCTGCAGTGATCAAGGAGCCCAAGAAAGTAAAATCTCTCACTGCCTCCATTTCTTCCCCTTCTATTTGCCAGGAGGTGATGGGACCAGTGGCCATGATCTTGGTTTTTTTGATGTTGAGCTTCAGACCATATTTTGCGCTCTCCTCTTTCATCCTCATTAAAAGGTTCTTTAATTCCTCCTCACTTTCTGCCATCAAGGTTGTGTCATCTGCATATCTGAGGTTGTTGATATTTCTTCCGGCAATCTTAATTCCGGCTTGGGATTCATCTAGTCCAGCCTTTCGCATGTAGATGTTAAAGCGGCTGCATGTAGATGTTAAAAAGCATGGGGGAGAGGACAGAACCCTGAGGCACCCCAGAAGTGAGAGCCCAGGGGTCTGAACACTCATCCCCCCCCACTTTCTGAACACGGCCCAGGAGGAAGGAGCGGAACCACTGTATAACAGTGCCCCCCAGCTCCCAACCCCCCTAGACGGTCCAGAAGGATGTTATGGTCGATTGTGTCAAAAGCCGCTGAGAGATCTAGTAGAACTAGGAAACAGCTCTCACCTTTGTCCCTAGCTCGCTAGAGATCATCAACCAGTGCGACCAAGGCAGTTTCAATCCCATGATGAGGCCTGAATCCCGACTGAAAGGGATCCAAATGGTCCGCTTCTTCCAGGCATCCTGGAAGTGTTCTTCCTGGCATGCAGTAATTGTTACTGTTTTATATTTTATTGTGTTATTATCTTCCTGAGTCATGCAAACCACTATTCTGACTGCTTTTTATAGGGTAGTTGGCACTGGGGATGAAATTATGGAACCAAGGGGGTGTCCCCCCAAATAAAAGTTTGGGAACCACCGTTTTACATTAAATAATGACAGCAAGGCCACTGAATTTTGGGAGACCCAAAAACAGCACAGCTCAGGTTTTTAGGACTGGCTGTTGCTCAGCAGCAGAGTATCTGCTTTGCATGCAGAAGGTTCCAGGATCAAACCTCAATTGCATCTCCAGGTAGGGCTGGAACAGACTTCCTGCCTGAAACCCTGGAGAGGCACTGCCTGTCAGTGTTGACAATATAGCTGCAGGATGGGTCATTGGTCTGACTCAGTATTGAGCTGCTTCCTGCATTCCTGGTGTGAATTTGCTGGTTTTGCTGCTAATGGAATTGCTCTGCTGGTTTCTCAGCAACATTCCTGGCTCTGCAGCTCCTCCTGTGACCTGTCGCTGTAGCTGCCTTTTGGCTAGAGGCATCTTTCAGGTTCCTTGGAGCACCTGTCGGAGATTTGACAAACCACGGCGACACAGAGGCGATTCTGCCACTCGGTTGGGCTGCCAGTCAATCAATCAACTCAAGCAACGGAGGCCTGACATAGCTCATTTGGGGAATGCGCGAATGACCTTCTGCCAAGGTGCCAACTGCACCAGGCCTGACAAAACCATCATTACACATCACTCAGGACAGTTGCATGGGCTTCTGCCAGAGTGTCAGTCATGGAGTGGCATGATTGGCCGTGATGCACGCACATGTATGACCTAGGCAGATCTTTCCCAGCAGGCTGTGCAGTGAGGCTCCAGAGTCCACCACTGGTAGAATTTTTCAGTCAAATCTCATTACAGTCCAGCTGTCTGCGGTTTTGTCATTCAGGAAGGAGAATGAAGGGATTAGTTAAAGAATGCTGGCCTCTTTTCCTTCTGACTTCCTAAATAGTCGTACGAATATGCCATGATCTGCTCCAGAATGTGATAGTGACCACAAAATACAGCTTCCTGAAGATCTAAGTTTGTAACAAAAACAACGAAAGTGAGTTTCTAGTCCTTAAGACTGGGACACCCTGTTTGAAAAGGTGCAGACCCTGGGGTCTGATTCCTAGCAATAAGTTCTCGTTCCTCCTTGTGATTAGCAAAATAGAATAAATTATTCAATCTAAAAATGTGCAGATTGTGGGAAATTATGCAAAATCACTCTATTTGCATAATGTATGCAGTTGGCATTGCTCAGGGTTTTTAAAATTACTTCAAGAAGGAATTTGTTTCAATTGGTGTTGAAGGGTTTTGGGGTGGCAATGTATACTCAGAAGTAGGGATGGAGGAGAACTCTACTTTAGACAGATTTATAGGTGATGTTTGGCAATTCTGACTCGATCAGAATTTGTCAATATCAGACCACCTGCTTACTGTATATCTGAAGTTTAGTTTTAAGCAGTCTCACTAATTATTCAAAAATTACATGAAAAAATACATATATTACATATACATCTCTTTCATATAAGAGAGTTGGGTTAGGGTTAGGGCTGTACTCTATGTTGTACTACATTTCTGCAGCATAATACATAAGTGTTTTTATACATTGCTCTATCCATCTGTTGATTTGCTGGTTACTTTAGTAAACCTGAAGTGTAATAATAATGATTATGAATGCATTGCAATGATCAATGCAGATCTCCACGTGTTGCCTTTCAGCTAGACCTATTATTTTCTATGCACATTCATGAGCAAATGACCTGGAGTGCTCCAATATCTTCTTAGCTTTTGTTTCCCTTGAAGTTCCATTGTACCTAACAGAAGTTGTACCTCATTCCACGGAAACTGAAGGCCCGTGTGTCGTCACTGCTCCTAAATGTTTAGCTTTGGAGCAGTCAAAACAAGTTTTCCTCTGTGTCCTTCCCTCAGGCCTTCTTTAAAGGGATGGAATTGACATCTAAGGGATCCCCGAGTGGTTGACACATTTCTTTTCACTCTGATTGGCTCCAGTCAGTACAAAGGGTGAGAAGACATCTTCTCAGTGGACAAAAAGCTCCCCTTTCATGCTGAGTGGGTGGCCCAGGGATGCTGGAGATAGAGACCCCGCTGCAGAAATAGTATAGAATCATAGAATCGTAGAGTTTGAAAGGACCCAGAGGATCAACCAATCCCCTGCAATGTAGGAATATGCAGCTGTCTCATATGGGGATCAAACCTGCCTCCTTGGTGTTATTGGCATCATGCTCTAAAGCAGGCTTCCTCAACCTCGGCCCTCCAGATGTTTTTGACCTAAAACTCCCATGATCCCTAGCTAGCAGGACCAGTTGTCAGGGATGATGGGAATTGTAGTCTCAAAACATCTGGAGGGCCAAGGTTGAGGAAGCCTGGTCTAATGGGTCTTTGAGTCCATAAAACACTATACCACTACATCTCTACCACTAATGTGTCCTTCTATGCCAGGGACAGCCCAATGTGATATCTTCCAGCTCTTATCAACCCCAGCCATAGCCAGTGGTCAGGGGTATGGGAAGTTGGAATCCATCTGGCCAGGGGCACCGCATTGGCTAACCCTGCTCTATGCCACCAGACCATCGCCTGCCTTGCCTATTTTAGGGTTGCCATGTGTCCTCTTTTTCCAGGACACACCCTCCTTTTCATGGGTCTGTAAGATGTGACTTGTCTTAGAGATCCATAGTTAAAAGTAGAAGTTGACAGATGTGTCCTCTTTTTTGCTCTTCAGAATATGGCAACCCTAGATTTGCCCCAGGTCCTGGCCAGTTCATGGCCCCAATATTAAGCGCTAAATCCTGTTCATTCTTGAATGTATCAGACAGACACCATCTCCCTAATAAAGATTGATGAAGGTGATAGTAATAAAAGTAATAGTAAAAATTGTAGTCGTGGTCGTAGTAATAGTAAGTCAGATGATTGCCCCTTCGGTGCCTATTGAAGACATTCCTTTTTAAACCAAGACTTTTCAGTGGAGATGTATTTATTTTTCATCCTGGTCTGTATCTGTATTAGATTGAGGATTGTTTCATATATGAAACTGCTGCTGCCCTTCTTGTTGATGTTCTTATTGTTAAATTGCTTCGAGATATCTTTATTGGAAGCAATTCATAAATGGAAGTAAAAATAAAATAAAGCAGGATTGCAAAACCTACCATTTTACACACACACACACACACACACACACACACACACACACACACACAAACACACCAACCACACTCACTCACAGACCTGTGATAACTATTGCTATACTTGGGATGCTTATCCTCAATTATAAATATGCATATATGTTTTCTAAATTGCCTTTGGGAAACAAACATCGAGGATATTCATTGCATCTGTACTTACATTTTATTTTATTTTTAAAGTGAATTTGCAGTTGTATCAAAGAGGTTTGATGGCTGGCCTGGGGCCTTGTGGAGCTCAGCTTTGAAAAGATATAGTAAAAAAGTGCTCAGCGTTTCCAGCAGAGTTTGCCACTCAGCTGGACATGGTGTCGGAAGAGAAGAGGAATGGAGATTTTATTCATTTTATAAAAACAAAACAAAAAGTACAAACACAAACAACAAACAACACATAATTCTTAAAATTTCATAATTTTTCTTAACATCGTTTGGTAACTTCCCCTAGCCCCTCCTATCTGAATTTCAATTCTAATCCTCTTTAGCAATTTCCCTATTTAGAAATTTATAAATTCTCAATTTATCCCATTTTAGCATTTAATCAACATTTATATCACATCTATATCCTAAAATACTAAACATACCGGAACTCCAAATTCTACCCCAAAGCCTATTTCCACTTCCCTAAGGTTTCTAAAATTAAATATTATAATATTTCTTCAAATATATTTTAAATTTCTTCCAATCTTCTTCCACCATCTCTTCTTCCTGGTCGTGAAGTTTCCCAATCAGTTCAGTGAGTTCCATATAGTCCATCATCTTCATTTGTCATTCATCTATAGTTGGTATCTCTTGAGTCTTCCAGTTTTTGGCGAGTAATATTCTTGTAGCAGATGTGGCATACAGAAAGAATGTAACATCTTTTGGGGGGATTTCCTCCCCTACTGGCTTTTTAATGAAAGTGTTTTTCAACATCTTTTTCAAATCATTATAAATCTTTTCCCAGAAGTCTTTTACTTTGGGTCATGTCCACCACATGTGGTAAAAGGTTCCTTCTTTTTCATTACATTTCCAACACTTATTATCAGATGTACGATACATTTTAGCTAGTTTTACAAGGGTTAAATACCATCTATACATCATATTCATCATATTTTCTTTCAAAGCAGTACATGCAGTAAATTTATAACCTTTTTTCCACAGCCTCTCCCAATCAATCAACATAATATTGTGACCCAATCATAACCGATTTCACTTGCTCATCTTTCGTATGCCACTCCAGCAACAATTTGTACATCTTTGAAAGATTTTTTGTTTTAGTCTCCAACAATTCCATTTACAATCTGGATTTATCTGTTTGAAAACCCAAATTTTTATTATCCATTCTAAACATTTCATTATTCTGATGATACTGTAGCCAATCACTTAAGTTATCTTTAAGCTGGTTATATGACTTTAATTTAAATTTATTATCCACTTCCAACAACAAATCTTGATATTTCAACCACTTAGTTTCCATATTTAATCTTTTATGGGCCTTAGCCTCCAATGGTGAAATCTACCTAGGTGTTTTCCTTTCTAACAAATCTTTATATCTGCACCATATATTAAACAATGATTTCCTAATTATATGATTTTTAAATCCTCTATGAGCCTTTATCTTATCATACCATAAATATGCATACCATCCAAATACATTATCATAACCTTCCAAGTCTAACAAGTCTGCATTTTCCAACATAAACCATTCTTTCAACCAAGAAAAAGCTGCAGCTTCAAAGTAAATCTTTAAACCTGGCAGGGAAAAACCACCTCTTTCTTTCTCTTCCATTAATAATTTAAATTTAATTATCGGTTCCCCCCCCTGCCAGATGAATTTAGATAATACTTTTTGCCATTATTTAAAGCATCTCATATTATCAATAATAGGAATCACTTGGAATAGAGTCTTCTCTTCTCATGAATTGGCCAAAGTATTGGAGCCTCAGCGTCAGGATCTGTCCTTCCAGTGATCACTCAGGGCTGATTTCCTTAAGAATGGATAGGTCTGATCTTCTTGCAGTCCATGGGACTCTCAAGAGTCTCCTCCAGCACCATAATTCAAAAGCATCAATTCTTCAGCGACCAGCCTTCTTTATGGTCCAGCTTCCCACTACCAACTGCTGGTTAGCTGCAGTTGGTGCCTTTGAAGCCAGCAGTGAGTGATGTCACATAGGCTGGGCGGGGTGAGTCATGGTTGCCTTGACAACAGCCTCCCCACTAAAGCTGGACACTCTGGCTCCCCCTTTAGAATGGGGAAGCAATATCCTCCAAGTGTCCCTATTTTCCAGGGACAGTCCTGGATTTACAGAAGCCATCCTGGTTTGATCCCAAAATGTAGCATTTTTTCCTTGTTGTTGTTTAGTCATGGCTGACTCTTCATGACCCCATGGACCAGAGCATGCCAGGCACTCCTGTCTTCCACTGCCTCCCACAGTTTGGTCAGACTCATGTTCATAGCTTCGAGAACACCGTCCAACCATCTCATCCTCTGTCGTCCCCTTCTCCTTGTGCCCTCCATCTTTCCCAACATCAGGGTCTTTTCCAGGAAGTCTTCTCTTCTCATGAGGTGGCCAAAGTATTGGAGCCTCAGCTTCACGATCTGTCCTTCCAGTGAGCACTCAGGGCTGGTTTCCTTAAGAATGGATAGGTTTGATCTTCTTGCAGTCCATGGGACGCTCAAGAGTCTCCTCCAGCCAGCACCATAATTCAAAAGCATCAATTCTTCGGTGATCAGCCTTCTTTATGGTCCAACTCCCACACATCACTACTGGGGAAACCATAGCTTTAACTATATGGACCTTTGTTGGCAAGGTGATGTCTCTGCTTTTTAAGATGCTGTCTAGGTTTGTCATTGCTTTTCTCTCAAGAAGCAGGTGTCCTTTTATTTCGTGACTGCTGTTACCATCTGCAGTGATCATGGAGCCCAAGAATGTAAAATCTCTCACTGCCTCCATTTCTTCCCCTTCTATTTGCCAGGAGGTGATGGGACCAGTGGCCATGCCCCTATTTTCACCGGAGAAATGTTGGAGGGCATGTGATCTCCATGAGCGTGCTCCCTCATCTTTATTATACCTCTTTATCAAGTGGATCACTTCCCCGCAATCTTTTTGAGGTAGCTTTTCCCTCGTGTCCTTTGCTGTTTGATGCTGGCACTAAATTTCTTTTTATTTATTTATTTACCATTTGCTGCGGTGTGGCATCCAGGCTCCAAGCTGATTTGAAACTCCCACAGCATAACAGGTAGTGAGTGAGTGGGGAGACAAGAGAGCTGGCCCCAAGGCTGGGGATGTGAAGACAATAGCCTGGTTGGCTTGTGGGAATGAAACAGAGCTCTCCCTCACTCATGATTTATTTAAGAACATTTTTTTTTAACCCTGCTATTTTTTTCTTGTGGATCCTTAAAACCGCTTGGAACGGCTAATGCAAGCGAAAATGTATGTTCTGTAAGTGAACATTCAGGATCTCCTGCTGGTGCTAAGAGTGTTTCTTCTACTTCATTCTTCCCTGAGTAATGCCTGCTTCTGGATGTTTTGAGATGCTCCCATCAGCAGTTCAGGAGTAGACGTACCTGCTAGTTATGATGGACATCCTATAGCTAGGTATGGTTCTCCTTTATCACATACACAGCCCAACAAGACAACAACAAGAATCCACCGACAGCATACAAATCATTCTGGCTTGCCTGACCCAACAAGCCCCCCCCCAACGCAAAAAAAAAACCCTACTGCAGACAACCAACCACACCCTAACCTCCAATACCTCTCACTACCAAGGAATTTCAATAACGTCCAGACATGTCCAACAGGTAGATCGTGATCTACTGATAGATCACTGCAGGGCAGTCTCCAGCAGGTCGCGCGCCCTGGCGCTGAGGGGCGGAGATCACTCCGGCGCCCCCGCTCTCGCAGGGCCCTGGCGCACCGCGCCACCGGGGGTCTACCTAAAGCCGGCCCTGGATCACTGGACATCAGAGAAAGATCACTGGTAGATCACTGGCTCAACATTTTTTGCCCTGCACCCCCCCAAAATGGGGCTTTCCTTCTCCCTAGAAAAAGCTCAACAACTTTGACCTGAACCCCCCCCCCCCAAAAAGGGGGGTGATCACTGCCAGTTTATAACTGAGTATATCACAGTCTCTTGGGAGTTGGCACCCCTGAACGAACAAACGAACAAACAAATAAACAAACAACCTACCCAGTTGACACTGACATAAAACCCCACACGTACACTATACAAAAGAATATAAGCCTCACCACCCCACCCCACCCCACCTCTCCACCCCATTCTTCCCCAACCTTATACTGTACGAATGTCTCACAACCCTAATAATAATAATAATAATAATAATAATAATAATAATAAGGCTTTGGGAAGGAGATGGGAAGGTGCCCTCTTGGCACAGAGTTCTGTGGGGGGGGGACCAGTTGTGCTGCCCTAAATCCACCTCTGCCAGAAGCAACTGTTGCTGGAATTATTAATAGCATTCTTAAGCTAGTACAAAGGGATGTCATGGGTGGCACTGTGGTCTAAACCACAGAGCCTAGGGCTTGCCGATTGGAAGGTCAGCAGTTCAAATCCCTGCGACAGGGTGAGCTCCCATTGTTCGGTCCCAGCTCTTGCCCACCTAGGAGTTCAAAAGCACATCAAGTGCAAGTAGATAAATAGGTAAAGTGCAAGTAGATAAATAGGTAACACTACAGCAGGAAGATAAACAGCATTTCTGTGTGCTGCTTTGGTTTCACCAGAAGCGGCTTAGTCATGCTGGCTACATGACACGGAAGCTGTCTGCAGACAAATGCTGGCTCCCTTGGCCTAGAGAGTGAGATGAGAGCACAACCCCAGAGTCGTCCATGACTGGACCTAATGGTCAGGGGTACCTTTAACCTTTTAAGCTAGCACAAATACTTGGAAACAGGTTACCAAGTCTGTTCAACAGTTCTATTGCATTTGCTTTAATTGTGCATTTACAAAATTTGTTTGTGTACTGAGAATAAATGTTGCATTTCTTTTCCAAAATCATCAACATTAAGGTCAGCAGGATATCGTTCTGATAAAGACAAAGCTTTCCCCCCTCCACATCACTTTCAGACATAGTGAGATATTTCCACAAGAAATCATTTTTTTTTCCTGCCAACTGTTTAACAGCATCACATTCTGCTAGAATATTGTTTTCCAAACGGTAAAACATACACTTTCTGAAGTAGGCCTCTTCTGGAGTAAAATCTGTGCCATTCATTTCTTCCAAGTTGGCATCAGGTGTGCTGTCATCATATGGCCTAGCCCTCTTAACCCAACTCCATTACCTCTACTGGAAGAGTTTTATTTCTAAATTTAGGTTTGACACAACCAATCTGGCTTCATTCCACATGCATTTCTAGTTGCTTCCAAATTTTGTCAGCTCTGTGAGGAGAGTTTCTACATTTGCTACTTCAACATCCAGTGTGGCATCTCTAGTTTGAATGACCTTGTTGCAAATATCTGTGCCAGCTAATATTTGATACCACGCAGCTGACATCAACATACAGACAAAACATGTCACATATAATAAAATTCCATGGACTTCATGGCTTGTTTTGGCTGTCAAATTTGGTTCTAGGAAGTCTTCCAGCAAGTGAGCTGCAAAAGGTTTTACACATCCAGTACAATCTGGCCATCTTGTTTCGGACTTTTGGAGTTTTATTATACCATGAAGAGAACAACCAATACCGTTTTGTAGTAATTCCCACTGCTTAGGAGTGGAAGTGGTGTTGCACGGTTTGAATTGTTTTGAAAAAGGTGATTGTCTCAGGTGTGCATTCAGCACTATCATTTCAACATGTATTGAGTGTGTGACTCCCACAAGGTGAAAAAATGGCTGTTGAGAGCTTTTTTCTTTCCCATTTTTGCATGTGTGCTGTTGTGTTTTCTGGCCCTATTTGCCCCATTATCATAATCTTGAGCAATATGGTCACTGAGAGGAATGTCATGTTCTTTCAATGTATCAGTTATCAACTTTTTGGGATATTTAAAATGCAGTCAAACCAACGATTCATGTTTGCTAGATAGGTGCATGTTGGAAACTGAAGCTCTCATAGTTATTTATCCTGTAAGTTTCTTAGAGAAAACCCCGTGAGAGAACTTCCCACTGTGCCCAAGACACATATATTGTCCCACCTGCCTGGGCACATCTTCTTTCTTCTCTTACTCTTCATCTTCATTATCAAGCCAGAAATGTGAGAATGTCCGCTCAGACACCATCTTAAGACATCTTAAGGCATACTAAAGCATGTCTTTGTAACTGAATTACAATTTTAAGCCTGCCTGAACAAAGTCGCTGTATTTGTCATTCTGCAACAGAAACTCTGAGTGAGTAAATGTTATTTTTACTTTTTACAAGACTGTTTCTGTGATTGTTGTTTTACAGGGGGAAATACATGGAGAATCCAATCTGCCTTAAAGCATCTTGGATTAACTTGAGTTGTGCTCAGTAGTAAATAGACTTTGCAATTCCTTGTTCCTCATATCTGAGCAATGCTGTTTCTCAGGTTAACCAGGAATTCCAAATTGACAACACCTTTTGTCAGAAAACCTCCAAACTGAAATGCACAGATGAATGATTACCCAGTCTTCTATTCACAGAATTAACAAAGCAGAGCACTATGAAATATCTGTTGTTTGTTTGTTTGTTTTTTGCTTTTATTATACTTTTACAAATATAATTTGAATCAATGCAAATATTAACCACCTCCTGATTCTTAGGAGAGTTGTTTGGAAAAGATGATTTTACCAGACGTAGTCAGCTCTTCATCTGTTCATGATGATAATGGTGACTGTGAGCTGCTTTGCCCTCTTCAGCTTGAAGGCAGGCTGCTGTCAGGACCAACACCCACTGCCCTCAACCTGCAGATGGCAGTCCCTTCAGGAGGCGGAGCCTGTCTCCCACGGGGGGGGGGGGGAGGCAAAGCAAGCTCGCCTTCTCGCCTTGCCTTCTCATACTATCTTTCACTGGGATTTCAGTGCTGCCTCTCTGGATTGCCTGGGAGAAGTAGACAGGGGCATGCTGGCAGGACAGGAAGTGGGTGTGGGAAGAAATGCCATAGTGTTTCATATAGGCTTACACAAAATGTAAAAGCTAGTCTTCACATAATATCTGCAAACGTCCCAGGAAATTTATGGCTTCCCTCTTTTGGCTCACAGCCCCCATTTAGATCCCTGGCAGGGGTATGATGCTCACCCATCTCCTGTGCCCTGGCCTCTGGTTGGCCACTGTGAGAACAGCATGCTAACCATGACATACATTTGTCTTGATCCAGCAGGGCTTGTCTTACCTTCTCACACAGGTCATGGTGGGCACCCATATTGTTCTTAGTGACCCTTGTTATGACCTATATAGCTTAGGCCCAGGCTATCTGAAGGACCACATTCTCCTATACTAACCTGCCCAGGCTCTGAGATCTAATCTGATCTCATTTTTTGACAGAATTACAAGCCTGGTAGATGAAGGGAATGCTGTGGATGTAGCCTATCTTGATTTCAGCAAGGCCTTTGACAAGGTGCCCCATGATATTCTTGTAAAGAAGCTGGTAAAATGCGGGCTAGACAATGCTACCATTCAGTGGATTTGTAACTGGCTTACTGACATAACCCAAAGGGTGCTCATCAATGGCTTCTCTTCATCCTGGAGAGAAGTGACTAGTGGGGTGCCACAGGGCTCTGTCTTGGGCCCAGTCTTATTCAACATCTTTGGATGATGGGCTTGAGGGCATCCTGATCAAGTTTGCAGATGACACCAAATTGGGAGGGGTGGCTAATATCCCAGAGGATAGGATCACTCTTCAAAATGACCTTAACAGATTAGACAACTGGGCCAAAGCAAACAAGATGAATTTTAACAGGGAGAAATGTAAAGTACTACACTTGGGCAAAAAAAAATAAATGAAAGGCACAAATACAGGATGGGTGACACCTGGCTTGAGAGCAGTACATGTGAAAAGGATCTAGGAGTCTTGGTAGACCACAAACTTGACATGAGTCAACAGTGTGATGCAGCAGCTAAAAAAACCAATGCAATTCTGGGCTGCATCAATAGGATCTAGATCAAGGGAAGTAATAGTACCACTGTATTCCGCTCTGGTCAAACCTCATCTGGAATACTGTGTCCAGTTCTGGGCACCACAGTTCCAAGAAGGATACTGACAAGCTGGAACGTGTCCAGAGGAGGGCAACCAAAATGGTCAAAGGCCTGGAAATGATGCCTTATGAGGAACGGCTTAGGGAGCTGGGTAGGTTTAGCCTGGAGAAGAGAAGGTTAAGGGGTGATATGATAGCCATGTTCAAATATATAAAAGGATGTCATATAGAAGAAGGTGAAAGGTTGTTTTCTGCTGTTCCAGAGAAGCGGACATGGAGCAATGGATTCAAACTTCAAGAAAGAAGATTCCACCTAAACATTAGGAAGAACTTCCTGACAGTAAGAGCTGTTCGGCAGTGGAATTTGCTGCCAAGGAGTGTGGTGGAGTCTCCTTCTTTGGAGGATGGCTTGACAGCCATCTGCCAGGAATGCTTTGATGATGTTTCCTGCTTGGCAGGGGGTTGGACTGGATGGCCCTTATGGTCTCTTCCAACTCTATGATTCTATGATTCAAGGGAGGCGCTTCTCTCAGTCCTGCCACCCCCACAGGCAGGCTTGATGGGGATGCAGGAGAGGGCCTTCTCGGTGGCTGCCCCCAGACTGGCTGCCCCCTTCCTAGTGAGGCCAGACTGGCTCCCTCCTTTGTTGTCCTTCTACCAGCAGGTGAAGACTGTCTTGTTCCAACAGGCCTATGGGAACTGGTTGACTTTTGAAGGAAAGGGCTTTTAGTAGTTATGTGTTGTCTTTATTTGTATTTCAATAGGTTTGTTTTTGATATTGCTTTAATTATATTATAGCTTAATTACTTCTTCATGGTTATCTTTTATTTGTTTTTAGTTCTTTGTATTTTATCTGTGTTTTGTATTTTTATCTGCAAGCCACATTAGTCCCATTATCTTTAATAATAATAATAGTTAACAGGGCTTCAGCAGCTGAGACAAAGGAACAGATTCAGGTTCTGCATAGGGTCTCCCATTTTGCGCCCCCTCTCATGACCTCACTGTGCCGTCTCCCTTTAGGGGTGGGGGGGCATGCAAACATGGTGCTTGGCAAGCGGTCTAAGAACCTTCCAGGCTGTGAGGAGAAAACGTTCTTCTGATTTGCTTAATGAACGTTAATTAAGGAGACAGAAGATAGCAGATTCCTTCAGGGTAGAGATGAAAGGACCGTTAATTAAATCTGGAGAGAGAGGAAGAGTCGGGACGACTGATCCTCCTTCTGATCAGACTTGACAATGCAAGTGACGGAGGCACGAGGAGGCGAGGGGTGTGGAAGAGCACAAAATCCCTCCTTTCTCTCATCTCAGCTCGTCTCCCCCCCACCCCAGTTCAAAGCCAGCGAAGAGCGTAAGCCTGGCTTTTGAAGGAGCAAGCTTGGGGGGGGGGGCGCGGAATCCTTCAGCATGAAGAAATGACTCCTTTTGGGAGGTGGCAAAGATTCCCCCCTCAAGCTACCTAGCCAATCGCTCGGGATTCCTCAGTTTTAACACCTCATCCAGCCCTTATTGGGACCCACAGATATTTGGTTCCCAATATTTCGCTCATAGAAACATAGGGGCGCACACCCCTATTCATCTTTTAGTGCCTGCCTTTGCTGTCTGCTATAAATATTTTTTTGTTCAGGCAAACCTATCCAAACCCACAGAATGCTGGCATGTGTTTTAATGTGGTTTTCACTTATTTAATTTTTTAAAAAAATAGCTTCCCCCCAACTGATAATTTTATTGTTTTACTGTATTCTTCTTTTTTTGTCAACTGCTTTGAGGTTTCTTTTTTTATTACAATCAGGTGGTATATCAATTTTATGAAATAAAAATAAAATAAAACTAGACTGAGTCAGACTGATGGTCCATGTAGCTCAGTACTGTTGACACTGACTGGCAGCAGCTCTCCAGGGTTTTCAGGCAGAGCTCTGTCTCTGCCTGAGCTGGAGATGCCACTGGGGACTATGCACTGCAGATGCTCTACCAGTGAGTTGCAGCCCCTTCATGGGAAGTTAGGAAGCTGCCTTGTATTGAGTCAGAACACTACTACATCTAGCTCAGCGTTGTGCACACCTACTGGCAGCAGCTTTTCAAGGTTTGCCACAGGGGTTTTTAAACAGAGCATCTGTCATCTGTTTAAGGGGCCTGTTTAAGGCCATCTGTCAGGGATTCTTTAGTTGTGATTCCTGCACTGCTGAGGGGGTTGGGCTGGATGACCCTTGGGGATCCCTTCAAACTCTACAGTTCTATAAGCCAGTGACTAGCTTGTTAAAATGGGGCGTGTGTTCCTTGAGACCCAGAGAGACTGACAGCCACTGACAGGATCCTCACTCACAGGCTCTCCCTCCCTCTGTCCCACCAGGTATTCATCTGCTCTAAGTTGCTTTTCTTCTGTAATTTAATTTTAAAACCACAGCTGCAGGGCACAATCCTTGTTCTTCCATCAACAGCATATTGGGCAGGATAAGCCTCGTCTCCCCACCCACCCTGCTCCATATACTATCAATCTTCCTTCTCCCCTCCCCTCAATATTAGTACAGCACCTGAGGGCACAAGCTGATCCCTGGGGGATGTTCAGCTTTCTTCCCTACTTTAATTCTCCCTTCCCAAAGAGCACATCCTTTGCAATTCCGAGTGCATCCTTTGAACATCCTCCTGGTGGCATCCGAGATGGGATTAGGGAAGGGAACAAACAGCGGCAGGCTCTCTGTGCATTTAAATAAGCATCCAACAACAAAAAGAAGACTACTTTTTCTGTTCAAACATAACAATCCTTAACACACACACACACACACACACACACACACACACACACACCTGGAGAATTCCCATCCTGCCATGCTGTACGACTGGAGAAAGTTCAGAAAAGGGTGACCAAAGTGATCTAGGAGCTGGAGCAACTGTTTTTATCATCATTGTGCCATGGGCCAAACAATGATTTTCAATCTAAACAACTTTTATTGTTTCTATTGACTGTGGCCTGGCAGTCTATAGTTGAAATGTGGAAGATTTTGGAATGCTTGACTTCCTCTGGAAGGTGACCAAGATGCTCAAGGGTCTGGAAACCAAGCCTTATGAGGAACAATTGAGAGAGTTGGGCATGTTTAGCCTTGACAAGAGGAAACTGAAAGGTCTTATGATAGTCTTCTTCAAATACCTAAAGGGATGGTTGTCACATGGAAGATAGAACAAGTTTGCTTTCTGTTGTTCCAGAGGGCAGAACCCTAAACAGTGGATTCAAGTGACAAGGAAGGAGATTCTGGCTAAACATCAGGAAGAACTTTACGAGAGTAACAATTGTTTGACAGTGGAATGGACTTCCTCAGAAGGTGGTAGACTCTCCTTCCTTGGGCAATTTTAACCAGAGGTTGGATTCCTGTACTGCAGGGGTTGGACTATATGACCCTTTAGGATCCCTTCCAACTCTACAATTGTGTGATTCTATGAATTCCTTTCCCACCCAATAAGGAAAAATTACTGAACCGTCTACATGCATTGCACATTCTTTGCCGGTGAGATGCAGCCCTTCATGAGAAGATAGATTCAAAAAACTGGGAAATGTTTCCTAAATTGTACTGCCTTTTCCCCCTTCCTGCTGTATGGAAAAGCACATGAACCTGAGCTTTGAAATATTTGTAAGTAAACCATTTTAAACTTACAAACATATGATCTCTTACCAAACTTACCAAACATATGCTAAGGGGAAGTGAGGAACTTTGGAAGAAACTTAAGAAGGGGATATTTAAAGGTCTAACAGCCTAGATTGCCATGCTTTACTTTGCTGCATGTTTTGTGATTTTAAATTTCTCACCAAAGAGTACTTGCCCCACACCTGGATCTAGGCATCCAGGGAATTCTCATTTTATTATTTAAGTAAATCACTAAAAGAATCCCAACACTGCCAGCATCTAACAACTGGTTGCCCATTTGCTACCTGACCAAATTCAAGGTGTTACTATTAACTTATATAGTCCTTAACAACTTGAGACCAGCTTACCGTACTTACGAAATCTCCTTACCCAACATGGGCCCACTCAACTGCTTCAGTTGGTAGAATTGGCACCACCGAATTGGCCACATACACCCACTCCACATTTGTAAGAACATGATCATTTAGTGTAGTGCTGCCTGCACTTTGGAACTCCCTGCCTATTGAGATCAAGCAGGTGCTGTCACTGCCCTCTTTTTGGTGCCTGCTAAAAGCATTCTTGCTTAGACAAGCCTACCCAGATGCTCAGGAAATTGAGGTAATTTTAATCTGTTTTAGTATTTTAACTTTTCTATGTTTTAAAGTATGGCTGTAATTTTTTCTTGCTTTATCTTTTTGTAAATTGCTTTAAGGTTTTGGATATTTTTTTTACACAATCAAGTGGTATATAAATTTTATTAAATCAATAAATATGCTTCACTGAGCATTAAGACTCAGAATCCATGATGCAGTGCAATAGCCGGCAATTTTATGGCTGTAAACAAGTGTCGAGCGCAAATGACCTCTTAGCATTCCACATTTGTCAGCAGACAAAATTGGCCATGCATTAGGGCTGGTATCTTTTCCCTGAGCTTCTCCAGGGGAAGGAGAAATTCTTCAGCATTTTCTGAAGTATGGGCTTACCATGAAGCAGCTGCTTCTTTTTCCCCCTCTAAGGGTTTTTGTTTTTGTTTTTTTCTTGGTGGTGGAAAATATTGCCATCTTTTTCTAGGAAGGCAAAAGAAGAAGAAGATAATCAAATTTTCACACACACACCAGACAAAAATGTCTGATAAATTTCAACCCAGATCTACTGTAAGAATGTGTTTTGCCACATTGCTTGTGGATTTAGTTAATTCTGCAGCCTTACAACAGCCAAATAAACAACTTTAGGATTGCCCTGCATCACTACAAAACCCACAGTGCAGCACAACTCTGAATGAACTGTGCACACATGGAAATGTCTATAGGGTTGTCTCTGGAACTGGTCAAGCTTAGAGGAAATCATGGGTCTAATCTAAGCTTGACAAAGTCTGAAGTCTTAAGAATTGAATGACTATAAATATTTGTAGTCAAAGTACAAACTCACTTGTTTTATCTCCTGCTCTGTGGAAGGGGGGAAACAAAAAAACAAAACAAAATATGGCCTCAAGGGGCCTATGCTATACAGTCCCTACTCTCCTAAATCATATTCTGTGCCTTTAAGTGCTGCACAAGATGCAGAAACTCAACAGGGACATTTTCCCCACAGCATAGAGAGGCAATGAGGGGAGAAAATAGCTTTAAAGTTGATTCAAAGCCTACAGATTTTAAAGGCTCAAGTCAATTCCCAATTGTGGGGTGGGGGTGGGAGGAGAACGGAAACCAGCTACTTTCTTTCTCTAGAACCTGCCTTTAGTCCTTAAGGAAACTCATTTCCCCTTGGAGAGTTGCTAGGGAGGCAACGGCTAGGGTTGCCAACTTCTTGTAGCAGCTCTGCTCCTGTACCTTTAACTGGAGCCTGAAAATGCTGAAAACGCGGGTGGCGCTGTGGGTTAAACCACAGAGCCTAGGGCTTGCCAATCAGAAGGGCGGCAGTTCGAATCCCTGCAATGGGGTGAGCTCCCAGCTCCTGCCAACCTAGCAGTTTGAAAGCACGCCAAAGTGCAAGTAGATAAATAGGTACCACTACAGCGGGAAGGTAAACGGCGTTTCTGTGCGCTGCTCTGCTTCACTAGAAGCGGTGATAAAATAAGCCAATAAAGCGAGATGAGCGCCGCAACTCCAGAGTCGGTCACGACTGGACCTAATGGTCAGGGGTCCCTTTACCTTTTTAGCCAGGTTTTGTTTGTCAAAGCACTTAGATAAAGTAATGGGGGTGGGACTAATTGAGGTGGATTTCTGTGCATCACAGGTTGCTACTTTAAGGCACAGCAAGAGGGCCAGAGGTTAAATCTAGCAGATTTCCAGGGCTGGTGGGGAACATTTTTCTAGCCTGAGGGTTTTATTCCCTTTTGGACAATCTTCTAAGCACCCTGTGCCAGTGGTGGGAGCGGCCAGAGGTAAAATTGGGTGCAGCAACGCACACACATTTTACCTTTGTACAATAGGCACCCTGATATCCCTTTACCGAGGAAACCGAACAAAAACAGTGTATAATTTGAGGAGAAAGGAACAGGGGGATTTTGTGTTTCTTACAAGTGGGTCTTGTGGAAAGCAAAGGTTACCCAAACAAATGCCATGGCAAATGCAAGGATCTATTTAACCTGCAGCCCTCCAGATGTTGCCGGACTGTGGCTCCCATTAGCCTCAGCTGGCATGGCCAGTGATCAGGGATAATGGGAGTCCAATATAATGGGAGTTCTTCAACACACCCTGTGGAGATTAGTCCATTAGGGCAAATGCAGCACTGCCCTCAGGAAATCCCTACCTGCATGCCTTCTTTTTAAAAAAACCAAGCAGTGGATAGCTCTGTCTGTCACTGGATCTGGCACTTCCCAGTTATGGCCCTCCCGTCTGCCACCCTACCAGTCCCATAGGGCGTGAGGTACCCCTGCCAACATGCCTTTCTCCTGCCACAAATACAACCACAGCCTACTGATGTTGTAGAAAATGTGTGGCTGTACAGAGTCCTCTGAATGCTCCCCTTTTCACAATGCCAAGTCCGATTAATTAATCTTGTGTGCCCATTAGCTCTGTCGTTGGCATTTGATCGTTCAATTGTTTTGTCGGCGAGTCAAATTAAAACTTACTTAGCTCCCTTCGTTTGCCTAATTAATCCTACAGCATCCCGTTTAGAAAACTGATCCGATTTAACAAAATTCAATTAATCTGACATCCAGGGCCTAGTTTTTGAGGCTGCTGCTGTCCTGGGGGTGTGAGGCAGGTTGAGGCTTCAGATAAACAACCCTGTAAAAATAGCAAATTCAGATATAAAGGGCCGCATCCTCTTGACAAATTAAAACCATCTTATGCTTCTTTAGTTTCTGCTGTTAAAACTCAGCTGAAATGGACAAGTCTTACAGCAGGGACGGGGGAGCCTGTGGCTGGCAACCCAGAAGAAGTTGGACCGCCATCAGTTCTAAGAAACATGATCAGGTATAAAATGCTTACAACCCTGGTCAGCAGCTGTGCTCGCCAGATTTCAGGGTTTGATTTGTTTTGATTGATTGCATTTTTATCCCACCTTTTTCTCCATGGCACTCAAGGTGGTGTTCACGATTCTCTTCACCATTTAACCCCTCACAACAACCCTGCGAGGTAGCTTAGCATGAGAGACAGTGACTGGTCTAAGGCCACATCCACTGAGCTTCATGTAACGTGGGATTCTGTTTCCTGCTGCACACTTAATCCTACTCTTAGCCTATCCCAATGTAATCTAGTTCACATAATCTCTCCCAGTGGTGGGAATGGTGGGGTAGAAGGCAGGAAGCCCAACAATAGGGGGTGTCAGAGACACCAACAGGCAGAGCCAATTACCGTAGTTTTATCCCCATCCTTCTCCCTGTTGAGTTCTGTAAGAGCAACACTCAGACTGAGGAGGGTCCCCATCTGGAGTGGCTGGTGGCTGGCTGAGTGCAGATGGACTGTTGCCCTGACTCAGTATGTCAGAGTATTTTGTTCCTGTTTAATTCAGTCCCTTATCCATAACCACGAGGTCTAGCATCCTCATGGCTGTAGCTCCATGGCAGAGTGCCTGCTTGGCATCCAGAAGACCTTAGGTTCTATCTCCAGGTAGAGCTGGGAATGTCCCCTGCATTGAAACTCTGGATAGCCTCTGCCAGTCAGTGTAGACAACAATGACCTAGATCAGGGGTGTCAAACTCAAATTCATCGGGGGCCGCACCAGCAGTTTGGTCACCCTCAAAGGGCCGGTTGTATCTGTAGGACTATGTGTCCACTCTTTATTATCATAAATTATTGTCACTGCATTCAATTATTACTGTTTTTTGTAATAATGTAAGTAATAACTAGCTCTGAAAGCAGAAACACAGTCAGAATAATGGCAAGTAGATATTTAAATGTACAATTATTGTACAATTTATTGAAAAATGATTTTTGGTAACTCTACTGGGTGGTGGAGGCTCGCTAGGGTTTCATGCAGGACCTTTGCAGAGCTACTAGTACCTGGAGATGCTGGGGTCCTTCTGCATGTAGGACAGATGTTCACCAAAGGGACTGGCTGAGGTTGACTCACTGGAGCTGCTCTCCTGGTTCCAGGGTTTAAAGGCCAGAAGTATAAAGCAGCATCCTATGTTTCTGAGGAGAGGGAGAGGGTGAGGAAGGAAGGAAGGAAGGAAGGAAAGAGGGAGTGGGAGGGAGAGAGGAAGGAAAGAAAGAGGGGAGAGAAAGAAGAGTAGGAAATAAGGAAGGGAATAAAGAAGGAAAGAAAAAGAAAGAGGGAGAGAAGACGGAAAGGGAGAAAGAAGGAAGGAAGTAGAGGGAAAGAAAGAATAAGAATGAGGGAGAGGAAGAAAGATGGGAAGGACGGAAGGAAGAAAGGAAGTAAGGAAGAAAGAAAGAAAGAAAGAAAGAAAAGAGGGAGCAGGAGGGAGAGAGGAAGGAAAGAGGTGAGAGAAAGAAGAGTAGGAAAGAAGGAATAAAGAAGGAAAGAAAAAGAAAGAGGGAGAGAAGACAGAGATAAAGAAGGAAGGAAGGAGAGGGAAAGAAAGAATAAGAATGAGAGAGAGGAAGAAAGAAAGGGAAGGGGGGGTCGCCGCCTTGATTCAGTGCCAGAAAAGAGCGCGAAGGGACCCAGGGGCAAAAAGCAATTCCCGTGCAGCGTGAGGCAGCGGGTGTCCGTTTTAGGAGAAGTGCGTAAAGCCTCAGAGTTGCACGTTCGTGAGGCTGAGCCGCTGCTGAGCTCACGTTCATGAGGCTGAGCCACGGCAGGAGGAGGAGGAGGTGAGGCAAGAGGAGGAGGAGGAGGCGGCTACCCGGGTCGGTGCCCGGCAGCGCCGTGCGGAGAGTCCCAAGCCTCTGGGACGCAGCAGTGCTCTGTAGCACTTTGAATCCTCCTCCTTCACGCGGCGCTGCTGGGTGCTTTGTCTGTGCTTCAGCAGCAGCAGGAGCAGGAGCAGCAGCAGCAGCAGCAGCAGCCGTTTCCAGGCGCCGAGCCATGGCAGGAGGAGGATTCAAAGTGCTACAGAGCACTGCTGCGTCGCAGAGGCTCGGGACTCTCTGTGCGGCGTTGCCGGGCGCTGACCCAGCAAGCTGCCTCCTCCTTCTCCTGCTGTGGCTCGGGGCGCTCCACGCAGTGCTGCTCCGGCCGCCTTTCTATCCCCCCCCCGGCCCCAGCTGTTTGTCAGCGCTTTGTCGGCGCGGCGCTTCAGCAGCAAGTTCCCGCTGCTGGGTCCTACTGGCTGGGGCGCTCGGCGGGCCACATGACAAGGTCTGGCGGGCCGGATTTGGCCCCCGGGCCTTGTGTTTGACACCCGTGACCTAGATGGACCAATGGTCTGACTCAGTATAAGGCATCTTCCTGTTTCCCTATTTGAGCAAGGTTCCCATGAAAGCAAAACGCTAAGGTCAAATGCAGTTGTTAGGAAAAAGGCACTTCTCATTTGAATGGCACCAGGAACCTTTGATCTGATTCCAGACTCGACAGCTGCCCTTTCTGGCTTCAAATGTGATTAAGCCTAGAAATCCCAGTGCTGGATTAATCAGACTTGGTTGCTGCTGTTGTTTTTATCTCCATCTTGATTGGTTGGGCTGTTCTCCCGTGTTAAAAACACCCTCAGCTGCAAAGCAGAGTTGCCAAGTTGAAAAACCACCAATGATATTCAGAGCCGACATACAAAGATCTTCTAGGAGATGTGAATGCCGAAGGTAGGAAATCGGGGAGGGCCAGAATATAATTTAAAGACCATCTTATCTCATTGCACTTTTCCAAAATGATCCTCAAACTGAAACATAACCCGTTTTGCAATGCAGTTTTGGCAAGGTGCAAAAATGGATACCCCGGGATATAGAATTCATAAAAATACATTGTGAAGATAACACACCAGAATACATTGCTTTAAGGAAATTTGCTTTGCATTTCTGGACTGGGGAAGCCTGGCCACAGTACTTAAGACTGGATTACTGCAACACACTCTATGTGGGGCTTCCCTCACACTTGATCTGGAAGCTGCAGTTAGTGCAGAATGTTGCAGCACAATTGCTGACAGGAGTCAGCATATGACACCTGTGCTCAGAGATCTGCACTGGCTGCCGATTTGCTATCCGGGCTGCTTGCCTCCTAGGACAGCAAGTTCCAAAGTTTAACTCTGTGCTGCGTGGAAAAGTACTTGGAATCATAGAATTGTAGAGTTGAAAGGTACCCCTGAGGGTCATCTAGTTCAACCCCCTGCAATGCAGGAATGTCAACAAAAGCATCCATGACAGATGGCTATCCTATCTCTGCTTAAAAACCTCCAAGGAAGGAGAGTCCACCACCTTCTGAGAGAGTCCTTTCCACTGTTGAACAGCTCTTACCAGCATAAAGTTCTTCCTCATGTTTAGTTGAAATCTCCTTTCTTGCAACTTGATGCCGTTGGTTTGGGTCCTCCCCTCCATGGCAGGAGAAAAAAAAAGTTTGCTTCACTGAATGTCACAACCTCTTTGAGTGCTTTTCCCTGGCTGGAATGTGTCCTTGAACTTGGATGATGCTTCTTCATTGTCTGGATGCTGAATAGACAGGTGTGTTTTAGAAACCTCTGACTTTGACTGGAATGTCTCCTACTGAACAAATTGAAGAGTCCCCAGGAGGTTACTCCTAAGTACGGTCCCTGGGTTGGGAAAGGCTGCACCTCTGGACTAGACAAAACTTGTGAACTGCATTTTTATCCCACCTTTTTCTCCAAGGAGTTCAAGGTGGACTACATGGTTCTTCCTCCTCCACATTTAATCCCTAAAACCACCCTGCGAGGTGGGCTAACCTGAGAGGCAGTAACTATGACCCAAGGTCACCCAGTGAGGTTCATAGCCAAGTGGGGATTCAAACCCTGGTCTCTCCCAGGTTCTGGACATAGTCCAACACAATAACCACTGCACCACACACGCTTGCCAAATAGTAAGTTAGATGGAGAAATTTCCTGACCTGGGTCACATCTACACTATACATTTAATGCACACTGAAAGCTTGTGTCCCCTCCCCTCCCCAAGAATCATGGGGAGTATAGTTGATGCCTCTCACCCAGCTACAATTCCCAGCACCCTTAATTGACTACATTTCCCAAGATTATTTGGGGGAAGCCAGATGCTTTCAATGTGTGTTAAATGGAAATCTGGCTGCTTCTAAAGAATCTTGGGAAGTGTAGTTAGTTAAGGGTGCTGGGCGTTGTAGCTCCTTGAGGGGTAAATTGCAGTTCCTAGGATTCTTTGTAGGGGGCAGTCATGTACTTTCCAGGTGGTTTAACTGGGCATTGCAGCTGAGTCCCTAGAGGCAGATCCCTACATCTTTGGTTGACAACAGATCTGCAAGAATGTTGGCTTTATTCTGCCGTTGTTTTAATATGCTTTATATTTTTATGATAGGGTTTATTGGGTATATTCTTGCATTCCATGGTTTTATTTTATTTTAACTCCATTTTATGAACTCGCCCAGAGGAGACTGGCTATTGGGCAGCACAGACATGCCACTAAATTAATTAAAGTCTCACCACCACTGAACTGTATCCCATCCTCATAAGCTATGCAGATGGAACTTTACACTCAGCCAAAACCACTGGTGCATGCAATTCAATATATCCCACTCTGACTGAGAGTCTCAAGCAGGAATTTTCCCTCACCTGCCATCAACTGAGATCCTAGAAGCCTTTTTCAGCCTGAGGACCACCTTCCCTCCTGGGTGACCTTCTGGGGGGCCACATGCCAATGGTGGGCAGGGCCAGAGGCTAAACTGGGCAAAGCAACATGTCAATTTTAACTTTATACAGAAAGCTAGCTTCTATATCATGCCTCTTCTTTCCATTCAGGAAAGCAAGAGGTGTGATCAGAGTTGATGGGCACATCGCACCTAGGCAAAAAAATGCCTGAGGAAGGTATGAAGCAGAGCCAGTAAGGAGTATGGCCTCTTAGAAGAGAAATGCTGGTAACACTTTACTGAGGAAACTGAACAAAAGCAGCGTATGACTTGTGGGGAGATAAAACAGAGGGGTTCTGTCTCAGTTCAGCCCTTGTACATAGCAGGGAGACATTCATCCAAGCATACAGAGGGCAGGAGAACTCCCTCAGAACGACACAGCCAATCAGGACATGTGCTACCTCAGCAAACAGCAGGCCACTCTGCCTGGCTGCTCAGAAAAATCTCCACTTGTCTTCCTTTGGGCTTCTTGCTTGTAACCCTAGTAGAATTAACCCTTCACTTCCACATGGCATGATCTCTGCTGTTGCATTTCTATCATGATCTGGGGAAAGGGTGTGTGGCTGGAGTGGGTGGCGGAATATAACCCAGGAAGATTCCCAAGGGCCAAACAGAGACACCTGAAAGGCTGCATTTGGCCTCTGGAACTGAGGTTGCCCACCTCTGCTAGACCCTCCAGGGGTGTCCCTGATTTAGAGAAGCTGTCCTAATTTGATCCTGGAATGCCCCACTTTCCTTAGGATGTCCCTATTTTCATTGGAGAAATGTTGGAGGGTATAGAGTTATCTGACCCCTGATCCGTCTGAAGGCAATCCTGTATAGGGAAGGTTTGTTTTGTTTTGTTTTTTTAAAAATGTTTTATTACTGTATGTTTTTTATATATGTTGGAAGCGGCCCAGAGTGGCTGGGGCCACTCAGTAAGATGTGAGGGGTATAAATAGTAAAACTATTGTTATGGAATGGGACGTCCCTATTTTCATCAGAGAAATGTTAGAGGGTATGTATACCTGCATAGTGACCCTGCATAGTGACAGAGAAAAGTTAGAGGATATGTACACCTGCATAGTGACCCTTGTGACTTAAAAGTTTTTGTTTGGCATTTTCCAGGGCCTTTTACAAAGGTGTTTGTGTGTACGGTAGTAGTAGTAGTGATGGTGGTGGTGGTTGTGGAAATAATGTTTTAATCCATTGTGCTATCTGGTTAAAAAGTCCAGAGGTCTAACCCCCCCCCCCCAAAAAGCTGTCCTGTATTTGCCCCTCACCCACCTTGTTTACTTCCCAGATCTGCACGGACCCCAGAACTCCAAGGAGACTGCCAAGAGTCTGAAGGAACCACAAATTATTCTGGCTCTGCGGAGAGCCAGGCCTTGCCTTGTTCAAAGCATCAGGAACCTCAGGGGGACAGCTGAGGCCCAAGGCTATTGTCTGCCGCAAAACCAGCCCAGCTTTTGCACGGCTCAGAGCATTGCAGCAAAGGCTAGAAAAGTTTTTTTCTAGCTACCCCTCTACCCTCTTTCCTTTCAAGCGCAAGGCTCTAAAGAGGGTGACAAAGAAGGGCACATTCGCAAAGAGCAAAAGGTTTTTAGGGACTGTACCTGGGGAGGGTGGGGAGGCTTTCCTGTGGTGTACAAAGTGCTTACAACCCTGGTCAGCAATTATGCTTGCCGTATCTCAGGGATGTGGTTTTGGGTTTTTTTAGTGTTTCCTGCTGAGCGCCTAGTCCTACCCTTAGCCTGTCCTGATCTAATTTGGTATCTCCCAATGGTGGTGGAAAATAGCCATGGGAACTGCTGGGGCTGAAGACAGGATGCCCAGTAGTAGGTGGCACCAGAGAGCTTTGGGCCAGGCTCTGCCTCTCAGGCTGACCTACCTCACAGGGTTGTTGTGAAGATTAAATGAGGAGGAAAAGGTGGCATACAGGTATAAAAGCAATAAATATAGAATAAATCTTTGATTTATGCATGCACGTATAAAAAGGAGCAGCAGACAGAATGAACAAGATTTCAGTACTTTGCATTGGGAGGAAGCCTCATTTAACTCAGTGGCTGTGGTGGCTGGTGCCAAATGGGAATGGTAGGATCAAAGGCAGGGAGTCCAACATCAGGTGGTGCCAGAGCCAGTGAAAGGCAGAGCCAATTCATTCTAGCTTTGTCCCCATTTGTCTAGTCCTCTTCTAATCCTCTTCCTGAATCTTCCATGTTTTTGAGCAAATTCTCAGGTGCCCATCCCAAACTCAGTGCCACTTCTTTGGAGAAGTCATAGCCATGGTTTCTGGTGTACAATTTCCTGGTATACAAGAGGTTCAAATCCCCACTCAGCTATGAAGCTCACTGGGTGACCTTGGGCCAGTCACAGACTCTCAACCTGACTTGCTTCAAAGGGTTGTTGTGAGGATAAAATGGGCAGGAGGAGATCTGTGTTTGTCACCTTGAACTCCTTGGAAGAAAAGTGAGATATAAATGCAATCAAGCAATCATTTTGGAGTAGGTGGTGTGAACCAGTTTTAAGTTGGGAGCCACATGAAAACTGCAGATAAATAAACAACAAATAATCATGCAAGGGACTAGTCTCTTGGCTCCACGTTAATCAATCCCTGAGTTGCACCAATTTCACCGTTTCCTTCCCCCCCCCTCACTGCATCATGTGGGATTGTGGCAGGTTTGTTTATGACAGAGCTAATTAAATACCTCTGCCGTTCAATGGTACCTGAGATCTCCTCTGCCTAAGCTAGGATTATCTGTAACATGCCGAGACCGAGATAGAATATGAAGGGATGTTATCGCAAGGAATTCTAATAGAGATTTAGTTATTCCCTGGCCTCGCATTTGCTTATTCCCTGACATTTGTAAAGTTCAGGTTTACAAAATAAACCCATATGAAAAAGAAAAAGAGAGAGCATCTCAAGGCGTTATTTACACACTGCTTGCCATTTTCTGCTCGGCTGGGCCGTCTTCCCAGCTCTTAAAGGGAAAGCGAGTGAGATCAAGGTTTTAAAGTGGTTTTTTAAGGCTTGGCAGGTGGGTTTTAGCCAAAGGGGAAAGTAGTGGGAAAGGGAAAAGGGGGGGGGCTGTTTTAGCGATTACACAATTTTTGTGGGGGATTGTAAGCTTCCTTAGTTGGTGGAATCTGGTCCATTAGAATGAATGGGGCACTGCTTCAATCTGTGCCCAGTCCAGGGGGTGGCCCTGCCTGCCAGGTCTCTCCATAGTCTCATTGTTGCTCCTTGTAGAACTCACCAGGGAAGAGAAGGAGGATGGGGACAAAACTAGAAATAGTCAGCTCTGCCTGAGGTTGGCTCTGGTACCACCTACAGTTGGGCTCCAGGCTTTCAACCCTACCAGTCCCAATGGGCACTAGGCATGATGGCTTGCTCTGTTCACCTGTATCATTTTATGTAAACCCAGCTTGATACGTGTATGTGTGTGTTAAAAAGAAATACTTGGCATGTTGTTTTCTGGAAAGTGGTTTGCAAACCAATGGACAACAAAACAATCCACTAGACAGGCAAGCTAAGCAATCCTGCTTCTCTCCAAAAGGATTGTAGGGAAGCTTTTCCTCTTACTGCAAGCAGAGAATGGCTTACTCTGTGGCCAGGCAGGCAGGCAGGAGGCTGGTGGGTGAGCTGATAAGCAGACCTAGGGAAGGTGGAAGAGAGAGGTGGCTGAGCAGGCATGCAGGTAAAGACCATCTGATGAAAACCTGGGCTGCATGCACACTATATATTTAAATCACAGGACTCCCCCCCGCCCAAGTATCCTGCAACAAAGCACTTCTTGCCTACCTTTATAAGGCAAGGTGGCTCCAGTTCTTTGCTGAGACAACACCTCCACATGTTGCCTAATGAGGGAGCCAGACATGGGAGCTGTCCATAGTGCTGATTCAGTACAGGATCCAGGTTGGAGGGCCCATTTTGGGAATGACAAGGGAGCAGGTCTGATTCCTGAATCTCTACTTTTACTGCTCTTGAAGGTCCTAGACTATGAATGTACCAGGTCCTAGTGCCCCTCACCACCATGAGTTGTTGTTGCTGCTGCTGCTGCTGCTGCTGTTTATTTTATTTGCACTCTGTGCTTCAGCCAAAAAGGCTCCTGGAGTAGCTTATGCACAACCATCTAAATCAAGAGAGTTCCCTGTCTGCTGGCTTACAATCTAAAAGACATTACACACAAGTGAAAAAGGGACATGGAGGGAGGAGAGCGAAAGGAAGCTCTAGGTGTAGTGGTTAGGTGTGGGACTCAGACTTGGATGACCAGGGTTCAAACCCACACCCTGGCCCAAGGTAACCTAGGGGGTCTTCTTTGATATAATAATAATAATAATAATAATAATAATAATAATAATAATAATAATAATATAATAATAATAATAATTCTACTGACCAGCTGGTATTGGAGCAGTTGTCCAAGATGACATACCTGGATGGTCATTTTCAGAGGGTGTTTCTTTGGGAGTATTGTTCAGCGCCATGGAGCCTTTAATGTGGGGTTCTTCAGGATTCAATTTTATCCCATATGCTGTTTAACATCCACATTCAACCACTGAGTTGGTTGAATGTAGTTATACGGAGTTATATGGAGTTATATGGAGTCAGCAATATGCTGATGACACACAGCCCTACTTTTCCTTTACACCTGGTGTGGCAGTGGATGTGCTGGTCTGTTGTCTGCCCTCCGTAAAGTCTAGATGAGAGTCAATAAACTGAAGCTTAGTCCAGATAAGACTGAGGCACTGTTAGTGGGCAGTTTCCCAAACCGAATGGATGGGAGGTTGCCTGTTTTTGATGGGGTTACACTCCCTCTGAAAGAGCAGGTAAACAGCCTGGGGGTCCTTCTGGATTCATTGTTGTCACTTGAGGCTCAGGTGGCCTCAGTGGCATGGAGTGCCTTCCATCAGCTTCGGCTGGTGGCCAAGCTGTGCCCCTATCTGGGCAGGGATAGCCTAATTTCTGTTTCTTATGCTCTGGTAACCTCTAGGTTAGATTACTGCGATGCATTGTGGTGGAGTCTCCTTCTTTGGAAGTCTTTAAGCAGAGGCTTGACAGCCATATGTCAAGAATGCTTTGATGGTGTTTCCTGCTCGGCAGGGGGTTGGACTGGATGGCCCTTGTGGTCTCTTCCAACTGTACGATTCTATTCTATTCATTATGCATTGTGCTGCCACTGAAGATGGTTCAACCAGATGGTTGTTAACCAGAGCAAGGTGATTTGAACATATAATTCCATTCCGGGTCCGACTGAAAATTAATCTCTGGGCCCAATTCAAAGTTTTGACCTATAAAGCCTTAAATGGCTCAGGACCGCAATACCTCAAGTCCATGTTTTCCCATATGAACATACCTGGATTTCAATCATCTTCTGAGGGCCTTCTTTGTGTGCCTTCTCTGCAAGAAGTCCAGAGGGTGGCAACACGGGAATGGGTCTTTTCTGCAGTGGCTCCCTGTTTGTGGAATGCTCTTCCCAAGGAGGCCTGCCCAGTACCTTCATAACATATCTTTAGGTGCCATGCAAAAACATTCCTCTTCTTCCAGGCCTTTGGCGAATTAAACAATCTATGACCTTTTCAACTGTGTATGGTATGTGTGTGTGTGCCTGTTCATTACTATGTTATGCATCTTTGTGTTTTTAGATTGTAAAATGCCCTGTGATCCTCAAAGAAAATTAGCAAACAAACAAACTAAAATTAAACAGTTCTGTAGGAGGAGGTGCCTGATGGAGCTGGGCGTTTGGCATAGCTGGTGGAACGAGGCTAGCTCCCCTTTTCTCCCATAGGGGCAGCCTGAAGGGATGGCTGCCTCCTGGTGGCAGTAGGGAGTGCCCTCTCAAAGCCTGTCCTAGGCCCATCTCCATTTAGTGCTGGGATCGACCCATGCTGGAAAACCCGGGGAGCAGCTGCCTGTCAGTGTGGTGTAGGGCTGGGTAGATTATTGATGCTGTTGTGCCACAACTCCTGTAATTGTTGAGTATTGGCAATGGTGCCTGGGGCTGATGGAAGCTGGAGTCCAACAACTTCAGGAAGAATCACCATTTCCTCTATCCTCAACCTCAGACAATCCTGAGCTAGCTGGACCAGCAGTCTGTCTCAGGATAAAACAGCTTCCTGGGCTAATCCCTTCCTTTTGTCACCCCTGAACTGAATATCTTCCAAAGGCAGATCTGAACTGCTGGTACCAGCAGGTTCAGGCAGAGCTTTAGAGCCTGCACAATCCCCCAGACCATTCTGGGATGAAGCGGATGAGGCTGACTCTACCTCAAGCAAACTTTTCTAAATACTGAGCCAGCTGGCTGCTCAACCTGACACTTCCTAAGTGATACAGCCAACAATGTCACCCTGCTATGGAGAAACTTCCCTTAAATTGTCCAGCTGGGGTCCCTCCATAAGACCCCTTAATGGGCTTGCTAATGTAATCCAAGGCAACCTCAGCTGCTAACAAGACTCATCCTGACTTCCTCCCATCTGATAGCTTAAGGGTGGAATTGGGACTGGCTGACCCCTAGGATGCAGCATGGAATTTTTTTATAATTGTGGAGTTTTAAAATTGTAGAATTTCATCATCATGGAAGGGACCTTAAGGGCCATCTAGTCCAACCCCCTGCAATGCCATGAGGGTAGGAAGGGAATTGTTGTGATGCTTGGCATATGGCCCAAGGACCTGCTTCCTGCCTTGATGAAGTTTCCTTTCTTTGATTTGCTATCAGTTTCTGCCTGTGTCTCAGTGTAAGGTGTGTATGTGGGTGGAGGCCACCCTGCTACAAATCACCCAAGAGTAGGACATGCTTTAGAATGTTGTTGTTGTTTAGTCGTTTAGTCGTGTCCGACTCTTCGTGACCCCATGAAGGAGATGGTTTAGAACAGGCACCCGCAAACTTCAGCCCTCCAGATGTTTTGGACTATAATTCCCATCTTCCCCAACCACTGGTCCTGTTAGCTAGGGATCATGGGAGTTGTAGGCCAAAACATCTGGAGGGCCACAGTTTGGGGATGCCTGGTTTAGAATAACATCTGCATATGTTAAGTTAGAGGAAAAGTCTTGAACATTACCTGAGATACCATCAGCAGTTGGGCAGGACACAGGCTGAGGTTACATTTGGACCATATATTTAAAGCACACGGCACCCCATCCTGAGAATCCTGGGAATTGTAGTTTGTTAAGGGTGTCAAGGACAGTGTTCTCGAAGCTACCAACATGAGTCTGACCAAACTGCAGGAGGCAGTGGATGACAGGAGTGCCTGGCGTGCTCTGGTCCATGGGGTCACGAAGAGTTGGACACGACTAAACGACTAAACAACAACAGGGGTGTCGAGAGTTGCTTGGAGACCCCGTTCCCCTCCCAGATGGATTCCTGCCACCCTCAACTTCTAAAATTAGGGACAATACACCTAGGAGTTATATTCTATGGCTCTCACTGAGAGTTCCTGTTCATTTCAATGGGAGCCTAACCTGTCCACCTGCCACTCTGCTGCCCTTGATGCCCCCAACCACCACCAGTGGAGGCAGCCATCTGAGCTTGTCCCCCAGCATCCTGTAGTAGAGCCACTTCTGATAGGAGCCCCACCCATGGCTGTTGACAGATCAATGAACACAGGCATCTACTTGAGCAGGCCTTCAGTGTAAACAGATGGCTCCCATCAGCCCAGGAAAGAGTCAAACCGATAAACTAAAGGTGAAAGGCTCTGTATCCCATTACAAGTCATTAGTTAAATTATCTCTCCTGTCACCATTCAATTACCCTCTGCTCCTCCCCATTAAGTATTTCAACATACACCTGTTGGATTGGCAGCTCAGTTTGAGCAAAGTGGAAGGAAAATCCAGTTGATTGGGGCTGCAAGGGTTAGGACAAAAAAAGAAGAAGGAAAAGAATGACTGCACTTTATATTCCCTCTGTCTCACTCACACACATCTGCCTGCAAGTTCCATCCTATTATTGGACTGCCAAGCTTCTCCCTAACTCCTTCCCAATATTGCTACAACCAACTTCAATTATTTCCATCACATTATTGCACCAACCAGCTCCCTCTAAATTTGATCACTTCATTGCTACCGTATTCTTATGGCGATCCTGTACCTATTCCCCACCCCACCCCCTTTCACAAAGTAATTTCCCTGGGAATTATACCGGTAGCAAGCAATGACATACTAGCCCATAACACCTGGGGGCCAGTTTACTTGCAAGATTGCCTTACCCCACACATGCCTATGCAACTGCTTCAATCTTCAGAACTGACCCTGTTGCAGGTGCCACATAATCCTTGTTTCCATGTTTGTAGGTAATCAATCTTTTAGCGTGGCAGCACCTGCACTTTGGAACTCCCTGCCTATTGACACCAGGCAGGCACAAGAAAGCATTAAAAACATCAGCAAAAACAGATTTAAAATAGTTAAAAAATTAAATCACACATCGACTTTCTACGTATTCTACAAAAATGTTCCTAGCAAGTGCTGAAAAGAGTACAGTGGAGGTGTCTACCTGATGTCAATAGGCAGGGAGTTCCAAAGGGTAGGTACTACCACACTAAAAAAAATTCTTAGCAATGCAGAATGGGTATTATGTGGCACATGTGGTGGTAAGTGCCAATTCCGCTGATGGAAGCGGGCACACATGGGGGTACGATGATCTCACAGGTAAGCTGGGCCCAAGCTGTTAAGGATTTTATATACTAATAGTAACACCTTGAACTTGGCCCAGTAGTAGATCGGCAACCAGTGCAGATCTCTGAGCATGGGGTGTGTGTGTGCATGCTGACAGGGCCACGCTCCTGTCAACAATTGCGGTGCAGCATTCTGCACTGACCGCAGCTTCCGGATCAAATGCAAGGTAATCTCCACACAGAGTGCATTGTGACATGCACAGTAGGACAATTCCACCCAAACGTTAAAAGAAACACCAACCTATTGAAATGTGCAAATAAGCCCACTGAAGCAGAAACCTGGCTGGCCACTGTGAGAACAGGATGTTGGGCTAGATGGGCCACTGGCCATGAGGCTCTTCTTATACTCTTTATGTTCATTAACAAGCAAAACAGCAGTTAAAACAGGAGGTTCAAGTCAGGAGATCCAGTGGAAAGCTTGTCTAAGCAGGTGTGTCCTCAACAGCTGGTGGAAGAAATGGGGCCACTCACATTGGTGCCGCCAGCGTAAAAACATATCTCTGTGTTCCCAAAATCTGATCATCATCAGGACGTGGCACAAACTAGCTGGGAGTTGTCTGGTGGCATAGTCAGTGACTATGCTGATTAGGGTTTGCAACTCTGCCATGCACTTTTTTTCTAAATCTTGCATGGAATAAAAGCTTGGTTTGGACCTGTGTTACCTGGCGGTGTGATAGCTTCTAGGGCCACATACTGCAAAGTTTCAGCATGGCTCCAGGCTGAAGCTGTGGACCTGACTTAATATTCCTCTGGAAAACACTGACCCTGATCCAATTAACCGCAGGGATTTCACCACAGTCAGCAGTTGGAGCAGTGCGATGGCGCGGAGTGGGAGGGGAGGGGGAAAGGATAAAATGAGGAAAAGTCTGAGCTGGAGAACAAGGATGCACTGAGGCAAGCCATGAAATGCCTCAGCTCCCCACAGAGGAACTTCTTCCTGGTTGGGTCAGAGCACAAGCGGCAAAAGGGGAAGGAATAATAATAAAAAAATATTCAGAAAAGATTTTCCCCACTGGTGTGTTCTTTAGATCAGGGGTGAACAGTTTTGACTCTCCTGTATTCTCTGACTGTCTCTTAAGTGTAGCGGCAGATAACCAGCCATTGCATCATTGAAAATCTGAAAATCAGGCTGCAGGAAGGTGGGGGGCGGCTGTGGAGAGAAGGAAGGTAAGGAGAAACCACAAAAAATCCCAGAACACAAGAGTTAAGGAAGAAGCAGCAGCTAGTTTTAACTTGTAGTTTTTCAAAGCAGGGAGAATTATTGATCAATACTGTACACCTTTATCAATAATGACTTAAACCCACCCTGCCTATCTGAATAACTGTATACCCCCCACCCCCCAACCTGCCCTGGCTCTGAGATCTTCAAGCGAGGCATTTCTCTCAGTCCTGTCACCCTCACAGGCAGGCTTGGTTGGGGACGCAGGAGAGGGCCTTATTTGTGGTAGCTCCCAGACTATGGGACTCCCTTCCTTCTGACAGTGGTGTGCAGTGGGTTGCCAGCACCTAGGGCCATGCAAAGGGGTGGATGGAAGAGAAACAGATGGAGCATGCATGCACGTTCATCTGCCTATTGGTGCCCACAACACCCAGGAGATTGCAGCTGCAGAGATAGGAAAAGAAGAGTTGTTTTGTTGTCTGGAGAGGTCACTTCCTGGTTCACATGGAGGAGCCATTTTCAACGGAGCCCAATAATGGAAGTACGCAGCTGTATTGAGGCAGCACCAGGTGTTGAAATTTTGTCCACCTAACAATTTTGCACCCGGAGCAATTACCCCTGTTGCGTGCCCCCCCCATACTACTCCACTGCCTAGAGAGGCCCGACTGGCTTCCCCCTTGTTGTCTTTCTGCTGGCAGGTAAAGACTGTTTTATTCCAGCAAGTCTTTTGGGAACTTCTTTTTTAAGGACATGGGTTTTAATGGTGCTTTGCTGCCTGTATTTTATATCACCCGTATTTTAATAGATCAATTTTGATATAATAATAAACCATGTGGCTTTCAGACACAGGTCTGCTGCCAGATGAAGTATCTGTTGCTTGAGGCCAATGACAAGGGGTTTATCTAATGCTAGTCCTACTCAGTGTAGAACCCATTAAAAATAATGTATGTGACTATTTTAGATACATTCATTTCCATGGGTGTACTCTGAGTAGAGCTTGAGATGTCCCGCTTCTGCCAGTCTGCATACAAAAGTAGACTAAATTTCTGGTTGAATTTTACTTCAGCACTGGTGATGGGTCAGCGATCTCATGAGGGCAGTACACTAGCTTAGGGGGCTCAGGGCAGGCTGCATGAGTCATGCAGTTATATCTGGGGGGAAGGTCTGTGGCTCAGTGGTAGAGCATCTGCTTTCCATTCATGGTATGTAATTCCATGCACAATAATATAATTAGACAAACTGGTAAAGTTAGACAATAACGATAATGCTATTGCACTAAAGTCTTGCTTGCTGGCTTTCCAGAGGCATATGGTGACCACTGTGAGAATAGGATGCTGGCTTAGATGGGCTGCTGGCCTGATCCAGTAGGGCTCTTAGGAACATAAGAGCCTCCTGGATCAGGCCAATGGCCCACCAAGTCATTTTCTTGTTCTCTCAGTGGCTAATTAGATGCCCACAAGCAGGATTCAAGCACACTCTCCCGTTCTGTGCTTTCCAGCACATTCAGAAGCATTGCTGCCACCAACTGTGGAGGCTGATCACAGCCATCATGGCTGGTAGCCACTGATAGCCACCATCCTCCATGAATATGTCTAGTTCTCTTTTAAAACCATCTAGGTTGGTGGCCACCACTGCCTCCTTTGGGAGTGAGTTCCACAGCTAACTATGCATCATGTGAAGAAGTCCTTTCTTTTAACTGTCCTGAATGTAGCCATTGATAGTCTTATCCTCCATCCTTCTTATGAGGTGCAGAGCAGGCTGGCTTAGGGGAGACCCTGGGGGAACGCATCTGCCGCTGAGGCAATTGCAACTTCCCTGCATGGGCGTACCCAGGATCAAAACTAGGGGGGGGCAAGGGGAGGGGCCAAGGCACGGAAGGGGAGGGGCCACAAAGTGGGCGGGAACGGCGAACTCGCGCTCCGCCGGGCTGTGCCCCTCCCTAGCAGCAGGGCTGGTAGGCGGAGGCGGAGCCCAGCCCAGCGGAGCGCGAGTTCAGCGTTCCCGCCCGCCGCGCCGCGCTCTCTGGTTCCCCGCTGCGCTTGGCCTTGCCTGAGGGCGCGCCGGGGAGCTGGAGGGAGGGTGCGGCGCGGTGCGGCGGGAATGGCGAACTCGCGCTCCGCCGGGCTGTGCTCCGCCTCTGCCCACCAGCCCTGCTTCTAGAGTAGGGCAGCTGCCCTAACTTGCCGCATGGTGGGTACGCCCTTGCTTCCCTGTCTAAACGGCTAGCTGGCCCAGAGTGGGGAAGTGTGAAGACACATCGAGCTTTCCCCTCCCACGTGTGCTCATTGAAAGTCAGAGTCAGGGCCCGCTTTCCAGAATCAAATCCTCCAAGTGAAAGTCTGATTCTTCGATTAAAGCGTCAAGGTGATAACCCAGCCTGACAGCTCCAAGACAGGCGTCTCTCCCTCCCCCGGTGGAGCTGGGTTTGCTTTCTGCCACCACAGAAGTCGCAAATGAAGCGCTGTGTGGGCTGGAGGCAGGGGAGGGGAGCAACGGGGAAGGATGTCTGGAGCGGGAGAGAGAAAGTTATGGTGCCAACCTTTCTTTTACCCTTCACATTTTCACTTTCTCCTGTGCTTGCCAAAAAATAAATAAATATGGAAATAAAAGAGCTTGGATTTCCCTCCCTCCCTCTTCATCTGAGGAGTGAAGAGCTGCCTTCTCTCAAGGGGAGCTTTCTAGGAGCTGCTCAGACAACTCTCCTATGATGAAAGGCTGCCGTGTTTGGGGCTTCCTAGATGGACAAATCTGTGGAGAAAGCTGTCAATGGCTATGAGCCACTGTAACTATGGTCTGCCTCCATAGTTGGAGGCAGTAATGCTTCTGAACACAGAAGTCAGTAATGATTCATTGGGCGAAATATTTTGGACATAATATTATGTTAGAAGATTGGGAGAAATTATGGAAAGAAGTAATAAAATTTACAGCATGTACTGCATTAAAAGAAAATGTTTTTTAAATGATGTATAGATGGTACATTACATGGGTTAAATTAGCCAAAATGTATAAAGTGGACAACAAATGCTGGAAATGTAAGGATAAAGAAGGTACCTTTATGTGGTGGGAGTGTAAGAAAGTGAAAGGCTTTTGGGACATGATATATAATGAACTTAAGAAAAGATAAGTTATCTTTATTGTCATTAGGTATCTTTATTGTCATTGTCCCCTTGTGGGAACAATGAATCCAAAATTACTACAACAAAACCTAATTAAAACCAGTAAATACAATACAAAATAACAAGTAAAATAAGATGACTTCAAAGTCCAGACTTTCCATTTAAGGCCAAAATTGTTCTAGAGAAGAAACTGTTCCTGAGACGGCTTGTTCTTGCCTGCATAGTTCTATATCTCCATCCCGATGGCAGGAGCTCAAAGAAATGGTGACCAGGATGCGTTGGATCTCTTGATATGTCTAGTGCTTTTCTATGGCACCTGGTAGTGTAGATTTGTTCTAAGGTGGAGAGTGAGCAGCCAATAATGCTCTCTGCTGTTTTAATAATTATGCACAGCCCTGCTCTATCTTGAGAAGTACAGCTTCCATACCGCACACATAAACAAATGTTGAAATATACTTTTGTTAAAAAAAACCAGAAACTTTCTTACTAGGAGTTACAGGTACTGGAATTAAAAAGCAAGATATAAACCTTTTCCAATATGCAGTAACTGCAGTAAGAATACTAATCACACAAAAATGGAAACAAGAAGAATTACCGACCAAAGAAGAATGGACAGCGAAATTGATGGAGTATGCGGAACCAGACAAGATGATGGGAAGAATCCGAGAACAGTGGGACCAGAATTTCATCAAAGATTGGACTAAATTTACAGACTATTTGAAAGGCAGTTGCATTCAATTGACTACATTGGTAGGATTGCAAGAAGCTTTGTAAGTTATAAAAGAGAAAAGTCATTGTAATTTGGATTTTAGTGATAAGTTTCTGTAATAATTTAAATCAATGATTGATAAGTGAGGTATAGATGTTAGAAACAAATGTTAGAAAATCATTAGAAGGGTTTGACGGAAGTCAAGGCATTAAAAAGCCAAAGAGAAAAACATGGAAAATAATGATTATTGTATTGTTAAAAACCTAATAAAATATTATATGGCAAAAAGTAATGCTTCTGAACACAGGCACACCTCAGAGATATTGCAGGTTCAGTTCCAGACCACTGCAATAAAGTTTCACAATAAAGTCACACAATTTTTTGTTTGTTTCCCAATGCATATAAAAGTTACGTTTACAACATACTGCAGTCTACTAAGTAAGGCACCACCCTGGCTGCAGGGGCGGGAAAGGGAAAACCTAGCTCCAGCCCTGGCCAGCTCAGGGGTGGGAGGGGGGTGTTCTTTCCCCTGGAAGTGGTTGGGCTGCTTGGAGATGCACCCATGTCCCTGTAAGAAAGGGTCAAAGCACAACAAGACTAGGCATGCCTGTGCCAGAATGCAGGGCCTGCCTGCTCATGAGACAAGATGAGGTGACTGCCTCAGGCAGCAGGATTCACAGAGGCAGCAGATCCAGTCTTCAAGGAATGCTTTGTCTGCTGCTGCTGCTGCTGCTGCTGCTGCTGGTGGTGGTGGTGGTGCAGTGATAGCAACAGGTATGGCACACTCCTTGGAGGCCAGATTTGCCACCTCCTTGGCAACCCCCGCAATTCTGCTTCTGCAGTGGCCACTTGGTGAATACTTGGTCTCTTCCCACTCCTAGGGAGGAAATGGCAGAGGCTGCCCTCGGGGGGGGGGGGGCTCTGCACCTACCAGGAATGATTCATTGTGGGCCCCTTCCCCCCATAATGACCTTTGATTCCCACTTTAACCCCTGGGTAAGGTTGATTTGATGTCCGCCCTTGTTCCTGATATAGACCTTTATTCCTCCCTTGTACTTCTTCACTCAACCCTTCCTCCTTGGTGCCAAAGTGTCTTGGGCCGGCCCTGCCAGCAAAGGTGATTGCTCTTGTGCTCAGGTCCTACTTGCAGTTTGCAACTCCCCTATGGGGAAAAAGTGCAGCAACTGTGGCTTCTTAGTTAATAATAATAATAATAATAATTAATAATTAATAATTAATAATAAATTTTTTATTTATACCCCGCCCTCCCCAGTCAAAAACCGGGCTCAGGGCGGCTCACACCAACAAAACCACAATAAAACATAAAAATATAGGGTGGCAATGACCAGGGCCAGAATAATCCTGGTCAGGCCACGCAGGAGAGCAAGAAGAACTCCATTTTGTATATTCAATTCTAAATCTCTCTGCCTCTGATAGAAAGCAAACGGGCACAGCATGTTTGCACATCTAATGCAAAGATCTAACCACACACAGCACTTCTAAGAAATTCTAGCATAAACCACAAGAGCAAGAGGATGCAGCCCACCGCAAATTCTAAGTAGAGCACAACCACAATTGTGCCTGTAAAATTCCACATAGACACGTGTATGAAGGTACCAGGTACATAACGCCACCTAGTAGAGTTGGGCGGGTGACTTTGCATCTTGGGGTGCTCTCTCTTGATTGGTTGATGAAGTACTGCAGAAAGGCTGATCTTCACTTCACTCTGTCAAAAAGGTATAAAAGCACTCTGTGTATGCCCATGGGTCGGGCAGAATGAGAAACTCATTCTCACTGCCACCATTTATTGCAATAAATGTTTTAATAAATCTGTTTTATAATATGTACAACTGCCTGAGATTTCGTCTGGTCAATTTGGGAAGCCAATCATCCATATTACATTTCTGGTGTCCTAACATTTCTGGTGCCGTCCGTGACTCGGATGAGGGCATTTCCCTGAACCAGAGGCAGTCCCCTTTTGCCCCACTGGACAGGGCGCAGATTCCTAACGGCACCTCTGGTCTGGTGCACACCGGCAGACTTTTTCCGGAGGATCAGAGGTGGCCCTTGAGTTTCCGTGCCCTGGACGAAGAGGCAAAAGGACCGAGGTTGGAAGGGAAGAACAGGAAAAGCCGGCTGGGGTAAGTAGAAAGGGAAAAGGTACCTTGAAGGGAATTGGCCCCCTTTAATGAGGGGAAGGGAGATCCTGATCACATCTCCAGCGTGTTGGTAGTACTCAGTTAATCAGAGGTCAACTGGGAAAACCAGGCGCTTTGGGTAAGAGGCAAAGGGAGGAGGAAAATGTGTATGTTAGTAGCCAGTAGGGAGGAGGTCCCCTGACAAATAGATACTTAGGAAACAAGGAAAAACTGGGAGGTAGAGTGTGGTAAAGTGTCCAATGCATGGTATGTGTGGCAAAGTTTGCAGTGCATGCTCTGGTTGAATGAGGGGATACTTTACAGGGCCATAAATGGGAGGAGTATGGTCAAGAGGAGGGAAAAATGTGATTTCCCTAGAATTCATGATAGATAAATTCAGAATGCTATAAAAGAAATTTAATTTACAAGTCCTGCCAACAACAAGTTCAGAGAAAAAAAGGTGGTGCAAACCAGTATTCCCCCAAAGAGAAGAAAGGCATTGTGAGAAAGAAGATGAAGAGAAAGGCAGTGGTTAAACAGCAACAAATAATGGCTCAAGGACCAGTGAGGAACCAGAAGGGGTTCAAAGGTCACTGGTGAAGGTCAGTTGCTAGGACGGAGATGTCTCGGTCAATGTAAAAGAGGAAGGAAGAGTGTTCGGAGAAAGATGGGACAAGGGGGTCCCAGCAGAAGAGAGTTCGTCGGTTTGGCAGGCATGGCAAGGAGCCATGGTCAAGGTGACTTAAGAGTTACCTGCATCTGGACTTTGTTATAAACATAGGCACCCAGTACTCTGTTTTTAAATATCCTTGAAACAGCACCAAAAAGCCAAAAGAAGCATCAGACTGATTTTATGCCTAAAAGGGCTGTACAAACAGACAGCGGAGGATTGGTTCAGAAAAATCATCTCTGCAACCTTTAGAATGCTATTCACCATACTAGAAATGAGGCTACCCCCCCCCCCACACAGGAAACTGACAAAATGCCAGTAACGGTGCTCAGAAAATGTTTTCATATGCTTCAGCTGGCTTCAAAAGAAAAGAAAAGAAAAAAATCATGTACTTAAGTAGTTCACAACGCAAGAGACAATAGATTTTATTTGAACAATTAACATCTTTTCCCCAAGTCCTGTTGGAACTGTGCAGACTTTAGTTTTTGGGGAAACTTACAAGAATGGGGGGAAAAGAGACATTTGAGTCCTTCTAAAAGCAAACTACGTTTAAAGGGTTTTACCCTCCTACCTGCAACCCCATTTCATATGTTTTTGTGACAGCAACGTTGGAAAATTTGTAGAACTGCATATTTTAATGAAATGAATGTTTATCAACTAAAGAATTCAGGATAAGGTAGAAGGAAGTTATACTGAATGGAGATTTGTGTGTAAAGACATTGTCTGTTTGAATCTAACACTACCATTGGAAGACAGGCTGCGAAAAATCTCAAGCAGTCTCTCAAACCTCCGGCAGAGATGTGTGGCGTAACCCCCCTTATTTGGTTACACAAGCGATTCTGCATGATTTGTATTTGCACAACTTGCTTTCTCCTGTAACCTGCACTTAGAGACTGTGGCTGTGCCTGGCTGGTGTTGCCATTTCGGACATTCTATTGTGTGACATTGTGTGACCAAGACCGTTGCTGTGAAAGTAGGGAGAAAAAGATGTTATGCTTTGGAGGTCCACGTTTCAGCTTACAAAAACACTACTGCTCTAAATGCTTTGACTTTAAAAATTTTTATGTCTCACGGAAACAGCCCGTTGCTACAAAGCAGCTGTAAGTTTTTTCTTCTTCTAGAAACCACAAGACTTTGCATAATTTGAAAAACAGGCTTCAGTATCCTAGCAGAACTCAGCCGTCGGCAGCTGGATGGGAGGCAAATACGGATTTAAAGGACCCCTCCTTAACCCTGCACATGC